>NC_048894.1:116785158-116954338 GCF_011077185.1 Oxyura jamaicensis | reverse complement strand
AAAAAAAAAAAGAGGGAAAAAGGGTGCTGCCGTGGGGCCGGAGCGGCTGTGCGGGGCTGGGGGGGGGGCCTCCAGCCGTGCGCGGGGAGCGCCTGTCCCGTGCAGGAGATCCGTGCCCTGCCTCCTGCCTCCTCCTCCTCCTCCCGGTGCGTTTGTTTTTCTTTCTCTTTTTTAACCAGGGAAGCGCAGCGAGGACGGGAGGTGACTCCGCTTCCCCTCCCGCGAGCCCTAGCAGCCCGAGGGCCGTGTGGGGTTGCCTCTCAAGGCGTTTCGGAGGCAGCAGGAGGAGGCGAGGCAGCAGCGTTTTGTTTGGCCCCGAGGGGAGGTGATGCAGCCCCGGCCGGCCGAGGAGTTGCTGTGGCGGCGGCGAGGAGGACGAAACGCCTTGTTGGCCAACCCCAAATACCCCGGCTGCGGGCTGAGGCCGCCCCAATGCCTCCCCCCCCCCCCCCCCCCCCCCAGCCTTGGTATAGGGGCAGGGTGCTGAGAGCAGGCCGGATTTTGCCATAAAGGGGCTGTTTACACCGCGCTCCTGCTCGGGAGGAGGTGCAGGACCCGGTCGCCTCCTCTCTGTCCTGCTGGCTGTGGTGGGTGCCCTTCGGCGTTGTCACCTGCTGTGCCCTGTCTCGTCGTGCCATCCCCTTGTCGGCTCGCTGCAGAGCCAGGGGAGGAATCTTGGTATGTGTGGGATACGCAGGCAGCAGCTGGGGCCTGATTTGTGGAGCACCAACTTTCTCAGCAGAAGGGAGAAAATAAAACAGGAAAAAGAAAAGAAAAAAAAAAAACCGGCTGTGGTGAAAGTGGGGTGGAGAGGGAGATCCCTCCTTTTTGGATAGAAGGAGGAAAACAGTTTTGGGGTGTATGTAAGAGAAGAGAGAGAGCTGCAGCAGTGTGCTGAGAATGCTTATGTCCTTGTGGTAGTTACTAGTAGCTGTATAGGTACTGCCCTCTTACTGGGTGTCCTGTCAAGTAAAAGTTGAGCACAGCTCAATTGCACACTTCAGCAAAGAAGTAAGTTTTCTTCTGATAACGAGCAGTGAACTCTCGTGCATACGGGGGAGATGCACAGATGTGGATAATCAGCACTTGAATGATACAATGAAGATACCAATTCATTTTGTTCCTGTGCCCTCTGTATTAAAAGACAGCCTTCAAGATGCAAAAGTCTGGTAAATCTGATGGTTAAAGTTAGTAAATAACAAGAGTGTTAACAGAATTCTTTTGTGTTATTCTTGTGAAGGAATAATTTGTGTTTCTTGTTCCCTCCCCTCCCACCTTACTTTATTGTGGGCACAGGGTAGACCATCTCTGGAATGGATCAGGTTTGGATAAATGGAGTGGTTTTCTGCAGAACTTGTGCTCGGCTTGTTGGAAGAGTTTGAAAAATGTTTTGGATGTGTAGGTGGACAAATGTGTGAAAGAACTATCACCATCTTAACTGCTTTTGGATGAATAAAGGTAACAATAGGTACATAAGGTGCATCGTGCTGGTCAGAGAACCACAATGATGGCTTTGGAGATGGACATGTAGCCAGATGTACTTGGCAACAGTCATTGTCCCTCAGAAATGCAAGGAGAAACAATTGGATGATGTTGGGAGGTCTGCAGTGAGGAGAACGTCATAAAACTGCAGAACTGGGGAAGATTACATAATGTTGAATGTGCACTCAGGACAGCCAAATGCTATCTCTGGCTCTGTGTAGGATAAGGTTCCTTCCCTGCACAATCTTCACATCAGAGGTCTTGTAGAAAATTTTCTGCCTCTCCTAATAGGCTTTCTCTATGGATTTTATTCATCCAACCTCAACCTTTTTGTTGTCATTGTGACTTGCTCCAGGTAATTGAAGAGCCAGCTTCAATACTGAAACACTACATTTATTAATTTATGAAGTCCTACTGTTTTTATAGTCCTTGCCAGATAGGCAAGAATCTGGAATCATGCCAGATTGGTCATTCTTACTGTGTAGTCTTCTGTTTTCTTGTTGATGACTGCCCAAGCTGCAACAGCTCCTTCTGAAGAGCCTTCTGCCTTACGGGAGTCTAATAATAGAACCTAGCTGCCAAACATGTATTGTAGTTTTCCATGCCTGTGCTGGACTGCACCAGAGCAGTCACTTGGCTGTGTTTCCGTAAACTTGGAAGAGCTCTTGCTTTGAGATTTTGTGTTCTGAAGGTAAAGTTAGGCATGGTATTGATGCTTTTTAGAGACTTCCACCTGCACGTTTATAACTTTTCTAGGCAAACTTGAACAGTAAACAAGGACCAATTTTCAGGCTCCTGCTGCAGGAGGTAGTTAGTAATACAGTTCCTTTCAAAGGTATTCAAAAAATTTAATATTGCCAAAATATTTTTTCCATGCGGCCTTCCAGAAACATTTATGCAAGTAATTTTAAGACTTTTAAGACAAATGCAATAAAAGCACTTCTGAAATAGATAAGCGTTATAGGAATATTTATTCAAGTCTTCAGTGGATGGTAGGAAATAACTGAGGATACAGTTCATTCTGGAGGAGGAGCATCTTTACATGTAGCTGTTCCTTTCATTCCTACCATGTTCCTAAGTCAGTAGGAGTTTCAGAGTAAAATACAGAGTAAAACTCTTTTACTGTGCTGTTTGAACTACAAGTGATTCTCTAGGTGATCACGGGTTATCTCTATGTAAGAAAAGTGCTTTGAAATTCACAGTGCTTGGCAGTTTTGGATGCAAACATCAGTGAATATTATCCAATTCATTTTTCCTACTTAGAATAGGTTCTTCAAACTGAAGGTGGGAAGAATGTGTGCCATCTTGTTTTGCAAATAATTAGGGATGTGACTTGCCTAAAGGTGCTCTAGGAGTCTTCTGGTACGGTCAGACATAGATCAGGTAGATTGGTATGCTTCATCTTCTTGAACCAGAACAGGGTTTTTTTCTGAAGGAGAACTTCTCTAATGTTGGCTTTGCAGATGTGCAATTGCACTTTTTCATTTCTTACCTCTTTTATGGAGTTTTAGGGAATTTATATTAAATAATGTGGATGTAATTACATTAAAACATCTGGAAATAACTACTGTGCTCCAATTCCTCTGGGGCTTATTTGTGTGTTCTGGATGTTGATTAGAGGCTTTAGGCCTGCTGACTGCAAGCCCTTAAAGCAGTTGCTGCTGTTTTGTTTAAGAAAATTGGGCTGGGCTTCTGCGCCTTGAAGAAAGGACAGAATTTGTAGAAGTTTAGGATGTTGAGTATCTTTTTTCAGGATTGAAGGATTAGCTGGCTGCTGTTCAGAACAGTAGTGTTAGTTTTCTCTCCTTTTTGTCCTCCTGGTACATCATGCCAACTTCTTGCTTCAGAGTTAGTGTTGCTACTGCAAAGTTGGCAGTGCTGTTAACTCATCACAAGGAGCTTGAAATCCTGACAACTGCATGTGAATTCTTTATAAAAATCTACAGAAATCTGAATTGCAAGATGATTAGAAGCTTGTTGGAAATTTTGAAGGTAATAAGTAGAAGTGAAAGTGAAGATACCTTCGAAAATGGTGGTTAATCCAAAGAAACTTAGTTCTGAATGCAAGAGGTATTTCAAGTTGTATCTATCTAGGAAGCAACTGAGGCGTCCATCACTTGTACATTGTGACCACAATAGGTATATGACTTCTCAAGTCATTTTGTCAGTCTTTTAAAATGATGTATAAACACAAATCCTCCATCACTGTTAGGAGGAAAACAGTGTTTTAGAAGTAACCATAGAACAGTTTAAAACAAAAACAAAAAACACCCAAACCCTACAGCCCTAAAATAGTTCAGAGGTGACATCAGGAAGTCACCATGGTAACTCTGGGCTACACATTCTGGTGCTTTCTCGTGTGGGGGAGTTCTGGGTTGGGGAGGTGACCATGAAACAGGAATAAACTGCTCCTCTAGTTAAAGGCTGCCATGTGACAGAACAAGGCTTGGAGCCCAGTGCTTAGAAGATTAATTTAATGAAGGCTAGTTTTGGAGTTCAGCTTTATTTTGTATAGTGCTTAGTGAAGAAAAGATGTAAAAATCTATTTTGTTCCAAATGCAGAATATTGAATTGTATGAATTACAGGGAGTTTGGGATTTAAGATACCTGGAGTGTCATTCATGTGACATAACCCTCAATATATTAAGTGCTGTATTTCACTGCAGATTTTCTCAAGATAGTATTTGATCACAGTGGATTCACAAAACAAATGCTTAATTTGATTTGCAGTGTTTCTAGGTTGTAAAGGAAGAAAAATAGAATTATTGTTTAAAAATGCCGTTTAGAAACTTGATTTTAGGGAGCAAGTAGCTGGATAGTGAAATGTAGTGCCTGAAAGCTTGTAAAGAAAATAGTTTCACATTGCAGATATGGAAAGGTGTTTATAGCAACTTCAAGTAGATGCCCGTTGTTGTTATACGGGAAGGCCTAAATTTTTATGGAATTTGGGAATAAAAAGTGACAGGCAGGATAAATACAGATAGAAGTAGCCTAGCAGTTAGAGAAGGGATAACTTTCGTCTGGGCTGCTAACAGGCATGCTTTACTGGAGATTGTGTTTTTACATATATATAAATACACATATGCACAACCAGCCTGCGTAGTGACTGTATTTAGTTTGTTCACAGGACCTGGAATGCCTCCAGGTTCTTTTGGTTTCTTGTCTTACAGATCTTTTGGCTGATGATACTTTAACTTATCTGGTTCCTTTTCCAGACCCAACTGCCATTTCCTTTCGAAGGACCCATTCCCTCAGCCACGAGCAGTTTTTTTTTTTTTTTTTTTTTCTACAGGTCTTAAATCACCCAGCAGCAGCAACTCTTCTCACATATTCAGAGGGAAGCAAGGACAGGATGTGTGCAGAAGCAATTTCCGTTGCATTACTTAACACTAATTGTTGCTATCATAGCCTCAGTAGCCTATAGTTAGTGTGAGCATCTGCAATAATACTAGAGGTCTGTGTTTAAGCACCTGAATCACATGTCAAGTATCAACAGTTTGTTATTACGAAAGCTTTTATTTGCATAATTGCTAAATAGAAATGCTTATTTAACCTGTCAATCATGATTGTTTTTTCTGTACATTTTTTAATGATTAGCTTATTATTGTCCTTAATGGTAGGTGCATATTTCTAATGGCAAATCAAGCAAATGCAAAAACTGTTTTCAGAATGAGTAGCAACAATTCGGTAATACTGCATAATGTTCAATCAGGTGGCATTTGACTGTCATTGGCATTTTTTTTTCATTTGAAATCTACCTACCTCTGTCAATAGATTTAGAGGTACAGTCAAGTCAGGGTTCTTACATAATACCAGTTTAAGATATAGTCAGGTAGTACGCAGTAATACAGCAGATACAAAATACACGTGTGTCTGAATGTCACTGTGCAAAGTATTGGTACTAGTCTTCAAGTAAAAGAAATAGCATTTGACATCAGTTTTCTGTCTTCAGGAGTGAAAGAGAGCCAAATCCCTCAGAGGTGATGTCTTAATTCTTTATTCATGCTTTTTTGTTCCAAAAGTACCTCCAAAGCTGGAGATAACTGCATTGATACATGGCTTCCATCAGTAAGGTGTGACAATCATTGGAATTGTTAATGGTAATCAGCTAGTGAGTTACGTACAGAAATCTGTATGCCTGTGGTGTCCCTGTCCCAAATGAAAGGCTAGATCCCTACAAGTGGTTGCTTTAACATTAAAAGAGGAATTAGGTCTGTGGTGGGGAGAAAATGAGAAGCTGTTACTATTCTGAGAATTTGTGTTATTTCTGGAGCAAATTTTTCAGCAGATATTCAGGAATTACTGTGTATTTTTATTGACAAATGTTTCAAAGAAAAAGTCAATACTCCTCAACTCAATCACCACAACTGTACTATATAATTGTAGAAGTTAAAAATTGTTGGAGCCATTGTCATGGTAATGATTTTCGACACTATTTTTTTTTTTTTGCTTGTAGGTATGGCTAAATTATATGGAAATTAAGTGCTGAAAGAATGAATTCTTAAAATTACCAAATGAGTACTTAATTTCAGGAAAACAAGAGGTTAATATTCTTGCATTACTAACAGGTTCACTTAGTAAGGAATTCTGTCAGTATTTCTATTGGGACATCAGTTTGCCACTAAAACAGTTTATTTCTTTCTGAAAAAACTTGAGACCCAGAGTTTTTTTGTTTGCTCTTGTTGTTGATGTTGGATTCTGTCAGGTGGGGTTTGCTGGCTCTTCTCTTGGGGCATGTGACACTGCTGTTTATTTGCAAAACTATT
Organism: Oxyura jamaicensis; assembly: GCF_011077185.1. Lineage (NCBI taxonomy): Eukaryota > Metazoa > Chordata > Aves > Anseriformes > Anatidae > Oxyura > Oxyura jamaicensis. The sequence continues at coordinate 116,948,090 of NC_048894.1, read as the reverse complement.
CCCTTTACCCCTTCGAAAATGAAATGTGGTTCTGCTTTGGTTCAGTGTAGTCACCTGCTGTCTATTCTCGAAGTGTTGTTGTGTTCTTCTTTCTACAAATTCTAAATTTGGTGTTATTGCAGTTAGTAAGTCAGTAAAAACTGGAAAGACACAGAAGAATTTTTGCTGAGTTTCTTTATGACTCCTGCAGAGCTGACAATTTGCAGCATTATAAATCCCATAGGCTTTAATCTCTGCTTATTTACTTCAGTTAATTATAACTAAGACTCATTACTGCCGAGTTTCTTGAGATTCTGTGGTGTCTTCCGGAGTAACTGAGTTCTCAAGAGAAAAGTCAAGTATAGGATTTCACTTAGAACTTCTGGAATATGTTGGATAAACTGGAGTTGTTCATGATACATGACAAAGGCAGGTTATGTGGCTGTAGCAGCCTCTTGTGTTACATCTGTAAACTACACTTCGGTCAGGTGAAGGCCGTGTGCTTTTTGACTGGAAAAAAAATTGATAGGGTAGGATTGTGGGGATGACTACATAAGTGTGTAGTGCACAGCTGCTACATAAAAGAATGATAGAAGGTTCTGAACTTCCATTCCTTGGTGAAATATTTGTATGAATATTTTGAAATGGTCACTGGCGCATTCCCAAAATCTCCAGACACCCCTCCAGACTGTACCTGCTGTTGGTACTGTAAGTAAATGATAACTTTTTCAATAATACTTTATTCTTCCATGAAGAAAAAACCAACAATGCAGAAATATATTCAAGTTAAAAATGTGCTTAGGTAGTTTGTCTCCTAAAGAAGTCCTATGAGAAGTATTTCTAATTTGGAGAAGTTCTGAAAAACTGTGTGATTTCAGGCCTGCCTGAGGTTGTTGAGAAGTCAGAGGTAGGTTGGAGTGCTTGTGAAGAACAAGTAATTACTCATTAAAAAAAAAAAATCAAAGTAGTGAAGTAGCTACTTAAGTTTTATTCATGGCTTTGGTCATTATCAACTCAGTGAAGTCTAGTATTTCACATATTTTGAAATCTGTTTTAATTTTGTAATCCTAGCTGTAGAAGCTTCTCACTATCATAGGCTATGTAGATAAAAGCATAGTATAAGAGGATATGCAAAAGTGTTTTCAGTATATCATAAAATGATCCTCCTTACCTGCTTCCTCTCCTGCTTCTGTCAGTCATGTTCAAAGTGATACTGTAAGCCATGACTATAGTAACGGAATGTCAACAACAATGTAAAAGCATTTCTGTGCTCTTGGAAAGAGGGATGAGTATGGCAAATACTCAGGTAAGTGAAAAACATTTTTGTAGCTCTCAAAAGAAAAAAAAACAACACACAAAACCTTAAAAATAACCATTGGGTTTTGCTTATCAGAAATGTATTCTTTTCAGGGTATGATTGAGAAGGCAAGCAGAAGTCAGTCTTCTAGATTTATGTAGCTTTTTAAAAATCTGTTGGAACTCTGATGAATAAGCATAATGTCACCCTTCAACATAAAGTTGTTGCAGTTTTTTAGTGGGCATAGTTTCTTGCTCTGAAAGTAAATTTAGAGTCTGTTCTTGCATCACAGTGTATCCTTCTGAAAGTCACAAAGGAAAGGCTTTTTTTTCTGTGGTTAGACTTTGATTCTGATTTAGTTTTCCATATTTGAAAGTACTACTCATTTCTTACTGCTATAAAATACAATTAGGCCTGCCTATGTGTATGTTTTGCTGTGTTCAGTAGCTTTAAGGATTGGGGCTTTAATGAGGGCAAGGCACCTGTCATCAAGACATGGAACTGGGCTTGGTTTGAGTGCTAGTGACACCTGGGTCAGTTTCAGGAGAAGGAGTAGACTTGGGTAGAACAAATTTGAATGTAAGACTAACATTGGAATTGCCACTTGAGAGGCTTTCAAGCACTTGCAGTAAAAGTTTCACTGTTCTACCTCCACCTTCCTTGGGTCCATTCTTCCCTGTTGTCTTGTGTGTGCACTCTTAGTGTGTCAGCAGCCCCCCGATGCTTCAGGTTCTCTGGCAGTGGACTTGGGCCTCCCCCTTACCCTCCAAGAGCTGGTTCCTCCAGTTGTTTCCCCCAGCTCCTGGTTCCCAGGCCACTCCTTGTGTCTGTGAGTACCCCTGGTAAAGCTCATGTCCTCCTTTGCTGGCATCATGGGCATGTGGGCCCCCACTTGCTGCTGTGGAGACCTCTGTGCACACAGAATAGAGCCCCTCACGCAGGAAGATTGCAAACTTCTAGTGAAAAGACTCACCATGGGTGGCTTTTGCATTTCCATAGAGACTTTTGGTAGACTTTAAATATACATTTAGTTCATACTTACTTGTTGGTCTTCAGAATTATGGTAAATCATTGCTTTGGTAAGAACCGTGAAGGGATAGTTGATCTCTGCTTTATATTAAAGTAGGCATTGGGTATCTTAAGAAAAAAAGTGTCTGGGTCTGTGGATGAGGTGTGCCTTCAAGTAATTGTTAGTACATGTGAACCAGTGTGCATGTAAAGAGTTGCATTTGAAACAGTGGGTGGATCCATTGTGATGCTTCTGGAAGTCTGTGTCAGTGAAAACTTGTATTGGGGTTCTGAGAAAGACAGGAAGCGAGTAGGCAGGCCTTGCTCATCCACCTGCCTCTCTTGAAGATTACAGGCCTAAGTAATAACTTCTTAAAACATACTGTTGTATGCAATGGGCATGTTGTATGCATACTGTATGTGTGTTGTATTGCACTAGACCATTTTAAGAATTGAGTAAACAAGATCAGGATGAAGCTCTTTATATAGTGTTTTGTAAGAAGGGAATGCATAATAAAAGTTGACACTCAGGATGTGAAAGTAAACATTTTGATAGTATAGTAATGAGTTGTTCATAGCATTGGTATTGCATGCAATTGTGATGCTTTTATAATTATATCTAAAGAACAGAAAATCCAAATGTTTTAGTACACTCTGATAGTTGATCAGCTGTGGGTTTTTTTATGAGACTGCTGTAAATACATAGCTCTGAGATGAGGTTTCAAGTGTCAGGAATGTAACCATTTTCTATTTTTACACTTGACCTCATTTCTATTTTCTTTTGCTAAAGGCAACAGGCCTATGTTGTTCTGTTGCTGCTGAAAGCGAGTTTATTTAAATAACTGGAAATGTTTATGTGCAATAAGCTTTTGAACTTTAGCAGTAGCTGAACTAGTGAATATTTTGTCATGAGCCACATTTATCCTACTGAAAATTATATAGACTGTGACTTGATCTGATTAAGACTAGCTGCAGAAACTGCATTTATGGTAAGAGTTTAGGAGAATGTTTTAATTTGTGTGCTAAACCTGCTTTGCATTTTATTCTGAAAGTGACTTTATTTTGTGTTTTATTCTATAAGTGACTGTTTTATGAAGGAGACACTGAAGGTAAAGGAGTACCATATTTTACTGTGTGATTTGTTATCTTCTGGCTACTACATACTAAATTATTAAGCATTTTCTTTCATGGAGAGAAATAGATGTTGAAGATCTGGTTTGTCCTTTACATCAAGGTGTTTGCTTAGTTGTGGTATGGTCAGAATAACATTACATTTTGCAGAAATGTTTGTATGACTTTGATATCATACTTCTTTTCATACTGATTAAATGGGACTAGATCTTCCATTTTTTTTTTTCCCCCAACATCCATACAGGTCCTCATTCTTAATGTTTGACTGTTACACCTTGTATAAAACTGTTCGCAAGTAGTATTCTCTCATAAATACTGTTGTACAAAGCTATTTATTGTGGCGATGAGTTTTGTTGCCGGGCCATTCTGTAACTCGTTAATTCCTTTGAAATATGTGCACAGACAGCAATTTCTCTTCTGAAAAAACAGGTGCGTGGTACAAACTCAGAGACTAACAGACATCTGTATATATTGATCATCATTGATTTATATCTGTCTTATGAAGTCCTGATAGTTTAGTCTTGCTGTTGAACAAGCTGTTATTATCTGGTATCTGCTGTTGCTGTGGGTCTGTTAGGTCCTTCAGAGTAGCCTCTCCTTCCCCCCCCCCCTTTCTCCCAGGCAGTGTATGACAAAGCAGTACTCTTCCAGTTTATGCTTGACAGACTTAAAATCGTTGTAACCTGGGAATACGCAGAGCTGTCAGAATACTGAGTCCTTCAAAAAGGAGTGTACTATAAGGGGGACTGTTCCTACGTTGTTTCATGGACTCAGCTGTCAAAGGAAGGGGGGATTTTCTGTATTTTGTTGGGATGGTGGGTTAAGCTGATACCCTTTTGCTTATGATATGCTCTTGTGGAAATTTGACAGGTCACTGCAGCATCTTAGGCTTCTTGGAGATGAGGCCAATTTATGCAGTGTCTTGCAAAAGACCACCAGTGAACTTCCTGGTCTGGTGGGGAAGAGAAGTGATATTAATTGCTTTGATTTCTACAGTTGGTAGGATACTATAGAGAACACAGGACTAGGCCAGAGTTAGCATTCACTCATAGACGTAAACATACAACCTCTTGAAGTGTAATCACCGATTTCCATATGTCTGACTGCTGATGATAAGCAACAGACTGACAACTATGTCTTACTGACATACTCCTTACCATCACAGGTTGTGAAAAAAGCACATCATGCTGCTCTGGTCCCATCACTGGTACTGAAGTAATGTTGCCAGCAGCTGTATGGTACTATTATTCCAGTTACAACATACATGCTGCCATAGGCATCAGTCCTTGTAATTTTCACCTGTTATTCAGACATCTCTTCTTAGCAGACAAGAGCTCTCTGAAGTTGGGAAAACAATTTTGAATAACTTTCTAGTTTTATAGACTTACAGGACTGGCATACAGCATCTTAGTTCTTTTGTTTTTCTGTAACTATAGCACTAGCTTACAGCATCTTGCTGCTTTGAAAAACAATTTTTCAGAGCACTTAGAGTATTTTCTTATTCATCTTATGCTTTACCATATGAGGAAGACCTAGGAGCAGAAGCAACAACTAATTGAAATTTTAAAGCAAATACTGGCTAAACTAAAACTTTCACTGAAATTGGATACTACAAAATCCTGTTGAGAAAATGTGTTCCTGTGCTTACTTCCAGTTTAAAACTTTATGTAACATGAATGACTGGATTCAAAATGCAGTTAGGTATATCCTGAAGATCTCATCTGAGGTGAGGGGTGGAGAGGAAAAACAGTTTTGTGCAGATGATGGATAGTTTTTCCTAGCAATTAATCACTCACTACAACAGGGTAGTGGGACAGCTTTCCTGTCTCTCAGCAGGGTGTTTCTGTAGGAGATAATTAAGAAAGGTCAGTTGGTGGCCCAGGGGATATTCTAGGATGTGAACACTGAAGCTGGGACTGTGGTGACCATAGTGACAATTACTGGAGGATCATAAGCATAGCCTCAGATAAGACAGCATTGGTGAGGGCTTCCTATCTGAAGGCATAGAGCTACTTTAGTACTCTTTGTTACAGATCTACAACTTCATATTTCAGAAACTGACTTGCACTCTTTCAGCCCAGTACTACAACCTGCACTGTTGGCTGACTGCTGGAAACACTGATCTCCTGTGTGGTGCCACAGGTGGGGAACAGTGTTTGAAGAAGAAACTTCTGAATCCTACAATGGTTCAGCTTTGCAAACAGTACTTTTTGCAGATTTTTAGTAGCAGTAAGAATTGACTCAGGATGTGGTAGTAAACTGCATGTTAAAAGCCCTATTCAGGAAATAAAGTTTTTTTATTATTTATTTATGTGAAGTAATTAATTTTAAATTCTTTATCAGCATACTTGAAAACAGGCCTGGTTTCAAGATACAGAACTGGTATATAGAAAATGCTTATTTTGGTATTCAGGCTTTGTCATTGTGTGAAGAGGGTAGATACAATTTCAGATGGAAAAAAAATAATCCAGTATAGAAGAAAACATTGAAAAAGAAATGTATCCCAGTGTTAAGAAGGGGAAGAAAAAAATTCTACATGGACAACCAAGAAATCCACACTTGTTATTTTGAGAAGTTTACAGGAACTGGAAATAAAACAAAAAGCAGAAAAGCCAAGAGGACCACTAGACATTCAGCAGGTTTGATCTGAAAACTATACAACCTTGTGTAATTATGAAGGTAACTTTATAATGAGATCTGCACTGATGGTTGTCACTGCTCATAAATTTAAGCCTCAGTGTATCTTACGAGAGAAGTGTGGTACTGTCTGTGGCATGTGGTGTGCCTAGGTGACTGGGGATGGAGGAAGACAATGAGAGCAAGGGCACACCTGGAGCCTTGTGTAAACATCTGTTGAAGGCCTGAGCAGGAGGATCAGGGTTTAAGCTTACAGCAGACTTGACAAACATTTTCTGCCCAAGTAGGTCAATGCAATTCAGGTTAAGTCAGTAGTTGTATCTGTTTACATTCATTTGGCTTAACTTTAATCCTGTGGTCTGTTCCTTGTTCCATTGCTGTACTGCAAAGAACCTTGAAGTGTGCTTTGTGTGGAGTGTATTAAATTGGAGGACTGACTGTACTTGTTTCTGTTTAGCTTGAAAAGCTTGTTGAAATGATCGACTAAACAGTAGGTTAGGAGCGAATGTTTTTTGAGTGAGACAAATTTAATAGGCTTAAAATAAATGATGGTATTTCCAATAGAATTTCCCTTAATTCACTAGGAAGTATGTTAGCATACCCTGAAAACAACTGTTTCCTTCCTTTCTAAATTATTTGGAATGAGAAAACAAATAGCTGTGGAAGAAAAGGCAGTTCAAGTAGCAGTTACTCTTCCTAGAACATCTAGATTTTTTTCATGTTATTGTAGTTTAGCAACAAGGCGAATGTATAAAAGTTTCAAAAATGTGTGTGAGGAATTTAGTCTGAAATACCAGTGTCCCACAGTTTGTTCTTGTCCTTGAAGTCACCTATTACAGTCATCTCCAGCTCACAGTTCATATTTTGGCTTTCTTCAGTCTTTACATGGCAAAATCATGTTACAGTTTCTCTTTCCCTTTCAGATAGTAATCAACCATTCTGTGTATTTGTGAGGTTCTGCTGAAATCTTAGATTTAGCTCTGCAGTTGGGAGTTGAATTTCCTCCTACTGTAGCACTATTACAATACTTCGTTAGAAAGGGAAAGCTGAACAAAAGAATGAGGTCCTTTGGTTTTAGGAGTCACTGGGCAGGACAAGAACAGGCAAAATCTCAAGTTCATCACAGCTGTAGGAGTGGCAGAAACTTGGAAGTAGGTCTAACAACTGAAACTGAGTGAACTGAAACTGTAAAACAGACTTTTTTTTCAGGCTCTTATGTCATGTATGGTTAATTCCTTCCTATGGACAGTCATAGAACATTCCTCATTAGGTAAACTCAACAGCTGTCTTCTTTGTCTACTTTTATGAATACTTCTGTGGTTTACTGTCATCTTTTCTTTTCTCTGCATACTGCTCTTCCCAAGAAGGGGGAAGGTTCACCAAGCAACTTTGCATGCCCGCTGTGACTTGCAAAGAATGCACCACAGTCTGAATTCGATACGGTGTGGTATTGTCAGGGGTGATATGCTAATGAAAATAGGACTGTCTCAGAATGCGTTGCTTCTGAGGAGCAGACTTGAAAATATGGGTGATCACATCTGTTATGCTGTTCATACTGTTTTTCATCTCTTGAAACAAGACGAGTCAGTAGGCTAAAATGACTTATATTTTAAGGAAGCCACCTATGTGGGGTCAGGATATGTCAATATTACAAGGTACTAATATGTAACATTTGATGTTGTATGGACTTAAAGGCAAGAATTTGTCTACTGAATTAACTGGATACCTTACTAGTGTGGTATCCAGTCTGTTTTAAGTAAAGCATGTAGTCCTTACTGATGTGAGGAATGAACTTAAAAAGCTAAATAAATAAATAAATTTAGAAAGCTTCTGAAATGTGCAAAATTTGTGTCTGTTTGAGAGCTGGCAAACTGATCTTGATAAAGCTTGCATTAAGTTACTAACTTCTCAGATACAAGTTTGTGGATTATAAGAAGTTTATGAATTAAAAAAAAGTATGTTTAATGTGACAATATTAAAAAAAAAGCCTCATCCCAAGCTCTTTATGATGAGGAATTACAGTAAAAATTGGTTATAAGTTAGGTCAGATACAGGTCAGAGGTGGTATGATACAATTGTGTGAAGTCCTATAGAAATGGAAAACTGATATTTGTGGAAATGAGAAGAAAATTCAAAATTGTTCCACTTTGTAAAAATACATTCATAAATAGTGTAGAATGAGAAACATTTTCATTGGTTTTAATCACTGCATGAACTTTTTATTAAGACTTCGTTGTAATTCTAATTCCTAAATTAAGACTTCGTTGTAATTCTAATTCCTAAATTACAATTTCTGTTGTTTACTGTATTCCAGGGGCTTAGACAATGACTGCATTTTGTTAATTTTATGCACCTTTCTTCTATAACTTTTGTAACTCTTTGTAAAGCAAGCATTACAATGATACTTATGCTTTGTCTCTGCAGGTGTTAAAATTTCAGATCAGTGAGTTTCACAGGATGCTTTTTGTAAGCTTTGGGGAGTGCAGCTAGTACATTGTTTTTATCATATGTTCTGCTGTGCTTATTTTGGTCCTGGGTCAGCAGTCACAAGGAAGCTTGGACTGACTTGCCTTTTTCCTCAAGCCTCTACTAAAATAGCTTGTGGCTTCTTCTGTATATTTAAAATTATAGAAAGTTTATCTGACTTTGCACATCTTTTGCATCTGTTAGAAGCAATTAACTTTACCTTCACAAGTTAAAAGATTACGTAACAGCATTGGAAGGAAGTATGTATGCCTTGACGGAATATTTCTCCACAGCACAGGAAGTCATTTTTCATGAAAAGATCTACTTCATTTTCTTTAACTTAAGGTGTTTGTTCATGAGTATCATGAGAAATTCTGGTGATACTGCATTAACTAACTTTAGGTATCAATCCCAAGAACATAAAATCAGAGAATACCTAAACAAATTTCGTTTTAGTTTGACTTTGGAATTGTAAAATATTATTTACCGGGAAACAATATTATGTGAAACTGAAGACACTGATAGAAACTCTACAAAGCTTTAAGCTGAAATAACAGGCTTTTTTCCTTCTGAGAAGTTTCATACTGCCTGCTCACCCTTGGAGTATAAATAGTTAGTGAAGTTCTCCACCTGCTGGCTTGAGGTAGTGAATGCATTCTGCAGGTAGGGCTGGGAGTGGTATTTCTCAAACGTAGCAGCTGCATTAATCTTCAAAAACTTGATTCTTACATTTACTTTTTAGTTAAAATTATTTCTAAACATATCTATCAAGACAATAACAATGCCCTCAGGGTAAAGGGAAGACAAAAACGCATGTTTTTCTTACTAGACTTTCACTTGCTATGCTGGTTTTGGCTGGGACACAGTTCATTTTCTTCATGGCAGTAGCTCATTTGATGCTGCTTTGTGGGGGGTGTGATGAGAACAGTGTCGATAAAACTGATGTTTTGCCTTATGTTGAGTTCTTTACATAAGATCAAGGTCTTCCCTGCTTCTTTCACTGCCTGGCCAGCGAGCAGGCTGGCAGCAGATTTGTGTATCCGACAAATGGATGTTTGTATCCTGAATATGTAGTCTTTCAGCTGAAACAGTTCCACTTGTGATCCTCTTCACCACTCTGATACTCTTAGTGCTCTAGGAAGCACAGATCTTGCACGCTGGTGGCTGGGGAACACACCAAATTAGAAGTTGGTCAAATTTGTGGAGACTACCATTAGTGGAAAGGCTTATGATTACAGTTTTGATACAGACCTGTTATATGGAAGACGATTCATTAGTGTAAGAAGGCTTTTCATTTAAAGTATTGAACCATAGATTAGGTGGCAATGATCCCCACAATCTAGGTTTATGAACCTGCTTCGTTCTGGTGACTGGTATCTTTGGTATCTTGATAGTGCCTGTGAATTACTTACTGTCTAATCTGTACAAAACAGGAATTTGCTGAATTGTGTTGGAGTAATCTCAGACAAAATATAAGATTCATGTTTTAAAAAAGAATGCTCAGTGAAATATACATATTTGAAGAAGCAGGTGGGTTTGTATTACAATGGTGGTACTTAATGCAATTAAAGAGGGTGAGTATCTTTGAGCAGCAGTATCATGTACTTGAAGTCATTCACGCTGGTGGTAGAATGCCACTATTTTGTAGAAACTAACAGGATATTGGCTTTATTTGTGGCATGTAGAAATAAAGCACCGAAGGTGGCAGTTGCTTGTATTTGTTACATTTTGTTTAACATACTACTCATCACTGTACAGTTGGAATGATACTTTTGGAAACGAACTAGTCTGCATTGTTTTTTTTTTTAATCCTTTTTTTTTTTTTTTTTTTTTTGAGAAAAGGCTACCAAGTGTTGGGAAAAGCAACCTGTGTTCATACTCAAATTGTGTATTGTTAGATGTATGGTTCAAACAAAACACAAAGCTGGGGGAAAGAAAGGAGGGAAGTAAGATAACATAGCAGCATATGGACCAAGATTCTTAGGGCTTTGTTCTTTTGGCTAAGGTGACTTTATAATTCATGTTAACAACTAGCTCACTGTGGTTACTCTATTAGTCTAGTACTGATGGATTAAAATCTTTACAGTACTCTTAATATTTTGCTGATAATTCATGTAAAATTCAAAACATTAACATCTGGCTTTAATTTAGTGGTTAATTATGTACTAATGCAGATAAAATGAAGGAATTATTGTGAAGAGAATATGTGGTGTGGAATTCACAAAACTTTCTAGTTACTTAAAAGCTAGGAAGATGAGAGGTTTTAGGTACTTAAGGAAATGGTACTCCTTTAGTACATATGGGAGGCATAAGGAGATTCTCAGAACCGTTCTTGGTGCTGGATCCAGACCAGAACAATATGTGGTTGTCAACACAAGTATTCTGGTTCAATTCAACTCCAAAATGAGTATCTGAAATGCATCTAATGGTCATCACAAATCACCTGACTTTGTCTCCCACTGCAGGGTTATTTCAGAGCATGTAAACTCAGCTCCTTTAATCATAACGAAGTTGATGTATGCTCCAACTGCTGTTGGACATCTAGTCATCTGAATGGGTCTAGAACTAGTCCAAAGACACCTGTTGTCCCCACAAACCTATGTACGAATGGGTGACAGGCTCGTAGTGTTTTTGTTGTCTGTATAAACTCATGTTGCTTGCTAATGTAGACAGAATGTGTTGTCATACCAAAGCTAAGCTGAAGAGCAGTGGATTCAGGTGATATGAATCTGAAGGACATATTTTTTTAAATGAAATAAACTGTCCAGTCTACAATGGTTCTGTTTGGTGAAGTGGTCCAGTACTAATGATGTTTTATCACTGTTTAATCATTGTTGATTTGTTTATCTTGGAAACTCAGGTAATGTAAATATCTTTTTTTTTTTTTTTTTTTCCAGGATTCATTTGTGATGTGCTTTTGAAAGAAGAACCAAGAATCCATTACGTACTTAATGCTTTTTGGAAAACTCCTCCTGATGTATTTTGCAAACTAATTGAATCACCATAGAAATTCAGCATGGGAGGAGCTGTGAGTGCTGGAGAAGACAATGACGACTTAATTGATAACTTGAAAGAAGCTCAGTATATTCGCACTGAGAGTGTGGAGCAAGCCTTCAGAGCAATTGATCGTGGTGATTATTATCTGGAAGGATACAGGGACAACGCTTACAAAGACTTGGCCTGGAAGCATGGAAATATACACTTGTCAGCTCCTTGCATTTATTCTGAAGTCATGGAAGCTCTGAAGCTTCAACCTGGATTGTCTTTTCTAAATCTGGGTAGTGGAACCGGATATTTGAGTACAATGGTGGGATTAATATTAGGTAACTTTGAATTTTTTAATACATTGTTTCTGTATATTTTCTGTACATTTTACAGGGCCTGTATAATCTTGATCTTCAAAATATAGTCCTATACTTAAAACTGGGTGTTTGTGCTTCTACAATATGATAAGGTTATCTACAAGCTGTTCACTGACATTTCATGTAAAGTCTTGGAAGGTGTAGTTATTCATGTTTGTCTTTTTCTATAGCCTAAAATTTTAATTTGAGAGAAAGGAAACAGTATTTTTTCGCATAAAATGGAAAAGCATAGAAGAACAATTTGCGTGCTAAAATTTTAATTTGCATTTTTACTGTATTTATGCCCTTACTTTAGGTTGTTTTGATACTTTTTTTGATAAGCAAAAAAAAATTGTGAAGTCTTATATCTCTTGGAGAAACTTAATTGAAAAACAAGTCTTCATGAGCATGCAGATAGCTTTCTCAAGATACGTTTGAATCATTTTGTTGTATTTAATCAGTTCTGGGATGTAGACTTCAGATCTGCACAGATTATACAGTCTTTAGGTTTTAAAAGCTATTTTATTTAGCACTGTGTTCTTTATTCTGTCCTCAAATAAACTTCCTATATGGAGAACAGATAAAATGAGAAATTACTGTAAAATTTTAAATTGAACCAACCTATCTTAGAGAAAAGTGCTTTAATTCCCAACCCCTCTATGATCACTAGAATATAGATTGTGTGCTAGCAAATCAGTTATTTTTTCCAAATTATTTTGTTGTATAAGATAACTACTTTATAATATCTTTCACAGGTGTAATTTTAATGACTGTATTAAATGGAGTTTTTTGTATTTCTTTGGTTGCAGAAAACTTGGTAACAGGTGGTAAAGTTTTGGGGTATGCTGGTATATGCACAAAGCTGAAGTGTGAAGGGTTGGTTTATTTATCTTCAGTCCTTTTCATTCATTCTCAGCGATGAAAAAGTAGAACTTACCACTTACACATATATAACAAACTTCATTTGTTGGCATCTCTGATGGTCTTTCGTTATAGTTCAGTTCATTGGCAAACTTATGTTCTATTGTGTGAAAAAATTATGTTCATTGACAGGTTAAAAAAAAAAAAGTTAAAACCAAAGATACCTACTCTAATAGAGTGGCTTTGTCACTTTTGAAAGTGTTTCTATTTATGCAAAAATGTATTTTAATTAGGAATATTTTAAGTTCAGTTCTTTTTTTCTAAAATCTGTGCTAAGAGTAGTGTGCCAATAGTACTCATCCATTTCTCTGTGTAGTGTTAAGCTTTTCTTTTGCAGTGTTCTTTCTGGATTTTGTTTAAAACTATGATATTGGATCATATATATTGCACCTGTATCTATGTACTTAACCTATTATGAATGGCTCTTGGCTGTCTGTTGAATGCTACTGGGTTTGATATTATCAAGCAGAATACTTGTCCTTCAGAATATTATATGTGGAGTTGAAAAAATAAAAAAGAAAAAGACTTGTCTTCTGCAGAGGGTGAGATTGCCTGACAGCCCTGAGGAAAATAGTTACACTACAGATGTTTCCACATTGCCAGCTCAGGTGCTGATATTTCTCTAGCAGTGCCAAGAAGGCCTGTAGCAGTGACTGCTACAGTGACAAAAGCAGGATTTCCATAGCTGTCTAGTTCATTGTCTTATTTTCTGCTGCTTTTGATAAAAATCACTAGTTATAATAATTATTTTGCCTTTTTTTAGGCAAAGGAATAGCTTTTATAAAGGAGTAGAAATGATATAGAAGTAAAGGTGTATGCTTCTGATAAATATAAAGCATAGATATTTTTAAAAGCCCACGTTTTTAAACCAATTTCAGTGTGTAGCGTAATTAGTAACAGGGAGCCATGTGTTCTTTGACAGTAGTTGGACATCTTTCAGTTTGACAATATAGTGAGTGTATTTTTGCCATGCTGACAGCGTCAAAATTAAATAGATGAAATCAGTGAGTTGAAACTGGTGAACATTTGCAAATAGAGTGACATATTTTTTATTTTTTAAAAAAAGGTACTCCATAGAGATTAACTGTTGCCACCTTAAAATATAAATGTAGTTCAAACTAAGTGATAACATTGTTTCCAATTACCTTGGAAGAAACCAGCTGGTTTTGGAGTAACAGGAGTTGGTTCCACTTTTTTAGATTAGCTGACTGGCTTTTGACTTTACTGATTAAAGAATAGAATCTATATCTTTTATTTCTGTTTAGATTAGTTTTATTGTGGTTTATCCTGATGCGGCAGTATATTACATTCACAGATTTAAAACTTGGAATAACCAGCAGGTATGTTTTTTTTTAGTTCTTTGGTTTGTTAAAACTGAGCTTTAAAAGGAACACGTGTGAGTTTTGAGACAAGTGACAATTTGTAGTTAAGAGGCCAAAAGGAATGACAATTTTAATAAAAAGAAAACTTGCATTAGGTGCTGCAGTGTCTCATGGAAGTGTAACTGCTGGTTAGGAATATCATAGCCTATTACTGTGCAAGGGAACCTTAAATAAGCACCTTGAAAGATGTCCTATGCTAATGCTTCTCAGTATGGTAGATAATAAACTAAACTTAAAATCGGTGCGAATGTCAACAGGAGGTACGTGTTTCCACAAGTTCAAAGTACCTCCCTTGGATTATGTGCCTACCTCTTGGCTGATGTTGGGAGAGGTCTTATGAGCAACTTGTATAGTAATCTATTGTTTGGTAGTTTACCTAATAGAAAATATTCTAAACCGCATTAAAAATTGTGATTATTAATCAGCTTAGTAGCATATATGAGGCTTTTTTTTATTGCAGAAAATTTTTTCTCAGTAAACAGGTCTGTTTTTCATTGGTGTCCAAGAAAAGACATTTTACTCTATTTTATTGGAAATAAATAGTCAAATATTTAGGTGAGATTTAGAATGCAGTAGAGGATTTAAATGTAAGTTTTGTCTAATGCTCTTGATGCTTTCTTTCTTTTCTTCCTCTTCTCTCTTCGTTTTCCAATTCTGTGTTTCCAGACTGAAGTCTCTGGGCTATCGAATACATGCTAAATATAGAATCCCCACAGCAAACATGACTATTTGATTCAGATTCTTTCCTGTTGTAGATAATAGTCATAAAAATGTCTCATGATTTCTTCTTGTTTCTAAAAAAAAAAAAAAAAAAAAAAGCTGGCCCACAAATTAACTTGGAAATGTACTTGGATTTGATTGCAGAAAAGCAGTATTGCAACTGTAATGGTGTTGTGAGGAATGAACATAACGTAAGTCAATTGCAGTATTCTAAGTCGAAGATAATTACTGTGAATAAATCAGGAGAAAGCTTCTGATTTCAGAACTTGATAAATAGAAGAACCAATGTAGATGAACATAATACAAAATCTCTAAATTCTTGGGAACTGAGAAGTGTACTATAAGAAAACCTTTCAAAATTTGAATAACAAAATACAGACTAAATTATAATTTGAATTTGTTGTCTTCCAGCTATATATTGAAAAGGAAGTTGCTCAGACTGTCCTACATGTAGTCAAGATTTTCTGCATCCTTATGATAAAAGTTGGTTGTACAAAATTGTTTTGCCACGGTTCTGTCCTTGTTTTTTGATCTTTGGGCCTTTTACCTTTTTATGTTTCTTCTTATCATTCTATCTGCAGTATGGATTGTTATCTTTGTGTAGTGTTGGATGACTTCATTGTTTTTTGTGATGTTATTACCTTCATAGACAAAAGGTGCAATATTGTTCCATGTGTTTGTGCTGTGGTTTAAAGAAAAACAACAAAACTGCTGTTTCTATTTACAGGACCTTTTGGGATAAATCATGGAATAGAGCTTCATTCAGATGTCGTAGAATATGCCAAGGAAAAATTGGAGAGCTTCATAAAATACAGTGATAGCTTTGATAAGTAAGTATTTCATTTGTCTAGTTCACTTTGCAGCAGACTTCTTGTTTTGTAATGATGCAGTCAGTTTAAAATGAGTTTAGTAAGGGGAGGAGGAGAATGGCATCACACATGGTAAATGGTATTTGTTGCTGCAAATAAAACTTCCAATTTGTCACTCTAATTCATGAGGTAAGTTAAGGCTTAAAGTGTGGGAGTATTTCTGCTGTGTAATACTTCACAGAATTGATCTCACTGCATTTTTTGGCACATATGTACATGCAGGTACATGTATGTATACATAAAGCATGATGTGTGCTGGTGTGTAGGTGTCTTTGCATGTATAGGACAATTAATATCTAAGTTTTTATTATATGACTGGACATCTTTCTGTACGGAATTTACTTTTTTCTAATCTACTACTGTT
Source organism: Oxyura jamaicensis (assembly GCF_011077185.1). Lineage (NCBI taxonomy): Eukaryota > Metazoa > Chordata > Aves > Anseriformes > Anatidae > Oxyura > Oxyura jamaicensis. The sequence continues at coordinate 116,931,975 of NC_048894.1, read as the reverse complement.
GATCTAGATATGAAAGACAAGTGAATTTATGTGATTGTATTCATCTTTATTACTTTAAGAGATGGACTTTAGAGTCTTCATCTGTGCTCATGTACAACTCATTCTTACTGTTATATCTCAGGGTTACAGGGTTTTGAAACATGCTGGTTCCACTTACTCAACAATTTACTATTACTAGTTTTAAGCGTGTCCATAAGAATCTGTATCTTGGGCCTCTTTGCCTCTGTGAAAGGAAGAACAGGCCTCTAGCCCTCTTATTCTCTGTAAGGACTTTCTTAGAGACAGCAAATTTTCCAGCAGGAGTTTTAAAGTAGCTGCTGAAAATCCAGATTTTTTTTTTTAATTGTCAATATAGCAGAAGAGTTGCATGTCCTTACTTGTCTTCTCTTGGTCAGAGGGGAGCAGAGAGAAGTTTTATCATCTCGCCTTCATAACGTGCTTCAAGAACTGCTGTGCTCTTGGTTTGCTTATCTGGAGCTTAGTCCACTTTTTTCCTTAAACCAAACTTCTGGAGCTGTGGTCATACCATAGTCCTTCCTCCTCCTGCTCCTGCACATGAGAAGACTCTCCCAAGTGGAGTACAAAGTTGAGTTTAAAGAGTTGTCTTAGTGCTACCTGTATTTAATTCTGTACTTCTAACATTTGTTAGAGAACTTTATTCTACTGAAGAACATGGTGAATATAATACTAAAATTATGTAACATGAAATATGAGAATGTGTCGTCGTCACTGTCCTGATTTTAATACAGGCTTTTAACCTTAGTTGATGTTAATATACGCACAAGTGAGAACCGTGGTTCCTCATGATCATTACTAGTACTGCATTAATGGCTCTGTAAGTAAGATGCAACTGCCAGCTAATGAATTCCTGTGCATCCCTGTATTCCTGTATGTGTACTCTGACATACAAAATAAAAAGATGGCTTTGACTGAAATGCCTTTCCAATGTGGAAAGGCATTTGTCCTTTATGTGCATAAATGAGAAGTTGAGTGGAGGGGTACCAAGGAAATACGTAATTATTTTTTTAAACAAAACGGACGTGATTAGGTTGTGTATATGAATAAATACCACAACAATGGGGTTTATACTTTGAAGCCTATAAAAAAATAGGGAAAATTCCAGAGTTGTTACATTTGGAGTAACAATTATAATGTGTGTTTTTTTGAAGGAATAAAGATCATTTTTAGTAAAAAGAGGTAAATATTCTCAAAGTAGAAGAAACGTATTTTTGGCTAATTCAGTGATGGATTGACTCTGGGGACAATGTTCTGAATGTTGTGTGTTACTTACAACGATAGCCATATTGGTCTTCAGTTATACAGTGTTAGTCCAGCAAAGGAACGGAACCAGGCTGGTGAATATCCTCTAAACTTTCACTAATTTATATGCACATCGCTTGGCATATACTTCATGATAATCTACCTCTTCTCCACAACAGAAAAATTCTCAGCAATGGCTGCAGAAGCACCGTCCTCACCAACTGAAACATACCTGTGAAAGTGCTTTTTGATATAAATCTACTTAGTAATAACTGAACTGTAGTTGACATAATAGTGATCTGTTCAGATTTTTTGTGGGAGGCTTTGTAACTTTGTGTCTGTGTAGCTGATCCTGGTTAACTGTGTCTTTTAATATAGTTGATGAAGATTGGGTAGTGTTTTTTCTGTGATGGACTGGGTCCTTTCTATATATTATTAAAATACTTAATTTTGTGCAGTGTGTCTAAAGTTTTAATCTATCTATCAAAATAATGTGCTCTAGGTCAGTAAATCTAGGTTTGATTGTTTCAGTAACTTTTTCTTGAATCTTGGTTTGCTAAAGAAAGATATGCCAAAAAATTCTGTTAACTGACTTCTGAACTACTGCTTTGGTCAGTTTAGGGTTTAGATGAAAGACTGCCCAACAAAAAGGATTCCTAAGGTGTTCAGTGTCTGCCTACTGTTGAACACAGGTGTCCTGTGAACACCTAGCAGGTGTCCTTCCTGTTTGAAAATTGACTTTATCTGGCAGACTGGTATGAATGAAGCTAGTTGTCTTGGTGGATGTGTGCGTGTTTGGGGAGAAGTACATTACACTTGTCAGCAGCCTTTAAAGAGGCATATAGGGGATAAAGCACAGACCACCACATTATGGTTTCCTGACCATAGTTGTGCCAATGGGGAATACTATAAAACTGTGTTGTCCCTTCCCTGTGTTCTTTCTTAGTGGATAACATTCTTCAATCTGGTCTGAATTTTTGAAGCAGTCTCCTTCTTAAGCAGAAATAAAACGGGTGTTTTACCTTATATGTAGATCCTTGAAAAGCTTCAACTAGGATTCTAAATAAGTACTTTATTTGTGTTCTTCTTTCACTTGAAGCAATATGCCTTTAATTTTGCATCTGATGTTGGGCACGGAGATGCATCATTTAGATGCACTCCACCCATCTCTGATAAAAGGGAATATTGCTGTGATGCCACTTTTTATGAGAGTATAATCCAGTGTTGAGTGGTATAATACAATGTTTTTTTTAACGATTACTGCTAAAAATGCTCTTGAAATGTAATGTTTTTCTATGATTGGGCAGGTGCTTGACTGAAGACTGATAGCAAAGTAAAAATGTAAAAAGGGCTTGAGACACTCTCTGTTTAAAAGACAGGTTATACTTCTATGGGTTTTCTCTTGAACCCTTCATCAGGGGAAGCTTTTCAGATGCCTGTTTCAGAATGACAGATAATTCCAATAATCACTTGTATCCGTATCCATATCCTACCAATCTATCAAAATATCTTCTGTTTAAATGGAGGTGGATTCGTTCCTTCTGAGAGGTAAAGTAATGCCTTGGTTTTATTTGATAACATATTTGCCGGCAGAAGCAAAGGAGTTGTGCTGTCTTCAGCATCTTAAGTGTTGTCATGGTTGAAGTGTGAAAGATTTTAGGTGTAAAAAAAATTCTGAGTCTGAAATACCTGTAAGGCTCTCTTTCGTGCTTAAAACCTTGAAGAAATGAAACCTTGAAGGAATGCATGCTAATTAAGGGAAAAAAAACATTCCATAAGAAGGCTCTATCTAAAACACATTTGTGCAAGTACCAGGCCCCGCTTCACCTGTTTATTGAAGGGGAATGTGTTGTCTTTTCTGCTCCCAGTCAACTTCTAGACCTAGAATATCCAGCTTGGAGAGAGAGCCACAGGGCAAGGCTAGGTTGCCCATCTTCTAGCACCCTATCAAAAACCAAACCTGGGTAAGCTGGTGAAGTACCTGCTGTGAAAGAAAATCACGAACCCTTCTCGGGATCAAAAGAAAACACTTCAATGGTAAGTGACAAGAACCCTAGTACTACTTCTGGGATAACTGTTACGGGTGAAACTTCTTTCTGAAGTCTATAATAAATTGTGTTGGGCATGGGAAAATAGCTTATTCTTCCAACCAAGTATCTATTGTCTTTGAAATTCAGAGTTACTGATAGGATGCTGAAAGCTTGTTTTCATAAATGCAGAGTTAAAACAAAGTTCCTCGTATACACATAAAGAAAAAGCACATTCCTTCCTGTGCAGCTGGATAATGGCAGCAGTAAAAATCTAAGCAGGAAAGGCAACCCATCTCCAACTCACTTGTGGCTTTTTTCAAATTAAATTTTACTGGTAACTTACTCAATTTCAAGCAGTAAACGTGTCTTTAGAGTGGTGAATAAATTCTTCTTGAGGTTTAGTCTAACCACAAGAACATAGGAGTGTAAGAAATCTAGTGGGATTCTTTGAGGCCAGAAGTCATATTAAACAAACAAACAAAAAAAGGAAATAGGCTTTGCAATGTCCCTTTTTTAGTTGGAGACATTAAAAAGAAGCAATGCACCTATACCTCATAAGCCAAAAGGCTCCAAAATGGCAATTGGGTATAGTGCTATCTAGGAAGAAACTAAAAGTGTATTTTTAAAGTATTGGATGATTGGAGAAAGCCATATTCTTGCTTTCTCAAAACCACGTATAAAATATCTTCTAGAAATAATAAGCCCCATGGCAGGCAACATTGTTCTTTGAAAGTCTCTAGTTACTGCAAGTTTTGATAATATTTATAACACTTGTTACCTAAAGTAGCTGATGAAAGTGTTCAATGCATTGTTAACAAATCACTGGCTTCAGAAAAGCCTGCAGTATGTAGTAATGTAGTCTCCAGAAACACTGTTCTTCAGACATCTATCCTTGTATTTATTAGGGCCTTGACAAACTTAAGTGAAAAATTACTTGACTTCCGTATTTCTTAGGAATCCATTTTTCTTAAAATTCACCGCAGAATTAAAGTAAGCTGAAGTAATATCTTCCCCTCTTTCTTTCACTTTTTACCATCATGATTTGTAGTTGTGAAGTTTAAGTTCTGTAAGCTAGCGTTGAAGGGGAGAGTGAGGTTAGTCTTAAGTTTTGTCTTCAGAAATGAATGGGTTTTGAGGCATTTAAATGAAACTGAGTATCAAAAATTATAAGCAAGGTAGCTGAAGTCATGTGATAGAAGAACCATGACAATCTTGTTGAAAAACTGAGAAGTGAAGCTGAAATATATTTCTTGCTTACTGTCCTACAGCAATGCCTGGAACCTGAAAAAATGTTCAGGGAAAAGATTACTGGATAGAAATTATGCCAGCATCAGTTCTGGCTATTTTTCTAATGCTAATTACCATTATTGTAATTGGATGTAGAGAATTTCAGTTGCTATTGTAGATTGTGGTTTTCTTCGCAAAGATTTAATATTTTTGTTACTGTTTATTCTAATGTTCATAGTGTACATGTAGAAGGTCTCACAATAGTAATATTAAGTAAAATGCATGTAATTTTTCAGTAGAAATGCTAGGAAACCATGAAAATGCATTTATACATGAACCAAAGACTTGTTTAAAGAGCTTGAATAAGTACATAAACAAGGCAGAATGAACAATGGAGAAAAATGCCAAAAAAGGGTGGAAAGAACTTGCTGTATTGCTCCTCTGTTTCAGTTAATAGGAAAAGAACTAACGTTCTTCAAAAATTGTTCTCTGATATTACCTGTTGCCTTTTTTAAGTTTCTTAATTTTAAGTTTCTTAATTAGCAATTAATCTTAAATTGAGATCACTGTCAGGATAGAACATGGGAAATATTCGTTGAGAAATGGGAAAACTGCTTCCTGTATAAAAGAAACACCTTTAAATCTGGCTAAAGAAATAAACACCTTTAAAACTTCTATATTTGTTTTGCAGTATAATAAGTTGAAAAATGTTAACAAGGCATGAAAATTGGAAAATTTCATTATTCAGTTGCACATTGCTATGGCGTGTTATATTACACAAAGCCCACGTGAGACCAGTGACTTTCACCTGTGGTTTTCAAAGAAGAAAGTTTTATGTCAGTTTAAGAACTGAAATTGATTAAATGATCTGAGGGCTTCTTGAAGGTTTCCTTCAGGTTTTAGGAGTAAGACTTAGCAGTTTTATGAAATTCTTCTATATAGAAACAGCTCTGAGCATTATCTTTTTAGTACAAATGGATGAAGGAGCTAGAAATTTGTATATTAAATTATTTGTAGTTTAAGTATTTCCAGATAACCACTGGAAATACTTATTTTTCAGCTTTTGTAGCTGTGTTTTAAAAAGATAGTCCTGTTCTCGTTTTAGTGAAGATCATTTAGAAGATGCTTACTAATCTTAATCTAATTTGTCATCCTCATCCCACATTCTGAGGGATCCTTCTGCTGAAAACATGGTCAACAGTATACTTGGTATAGTATAGGACAAAAGTGTGTTACTTCCTTGTCACAGTAGCAGAAGTAGTCTATAGCATACGTTTTCAGAATCTCCACACTTTGCAGATTCATTTTAATGTCTGTTTATTAACGTATTAAGGGAATTTAACACAAAATCTCATTCTGTGAGTTCTTACGCCGGATTCACTGCTGTTTGCATATATATATTAAAAAGTATTAAAAAAAATATTTTTCCCCCAGGAATGGCTGTATCCAAAACTTGGGATGCTCCAGAGTTTTTCTTACTCCATTGTAGCATCAGCACAGTTGAAATGGCAAATGTTACTAACTTGCCAGCCTTCTCTATATATCATCAAAGTTGAAGAGTAGTGCTCTGTGCTGCAAATTTCAATAAGCTTAAATGTACCTAACTTATCGCTCTTCCTTTACAAAAAAATAAGATAGTAATTTGTTTTAATTTTTGACTTTTTGGAGCTGCTGGGCATTACTGTTTTTCTTTTTTTTTTTCTGTGAAACTATAGTTGTCTGGACTACGAGGTAAATCACTTGGAGCATTTGATTATGAAATTTCAGACCCTTTGGGAGGGGTTTGAGTTGACTGACCAAAGAAAGTGCGTGAACAAATACCCAGAAATCCTAAATTCATACTGAAAAGTTTTTTCCTTTAAGGGTTGTGAGCAGCAAGCTGGGATGTGAGCAAGGTTAGTAAAATAGGCAGAAGTGTACTATCAGGTGGTATCCTGGTAATGAATTATAGCTATGGAGAGGTGTAAAATGTAACTGGAGTGATAGTAATTTTAAGAACTGTCTGATCTTTCTGTTAGCAAAAGACAGGTGTCAGCAGTTTAGTTCCTCAGTACTGTTTTTTAAAGCATCTTATGATACATTTTACCCTTCAAACACAAATCTATTAATGTTAAAGGTGGTTTTTCCTTCAAATTACATAATTTTATGCATAGTTCCGTTGAACTTACTCATTTCTAGGGAATCAAGTATGTCTCCTACTTAAAAAAATAAATAGTTTTTTTTGCCTCTGGTTTGATCCTCAAGAGACATGAGGATTAATAATGTCCTGCAATGAAATAGGCAGAAGAGCTTAGCCCAAAAAATGAGGATATACATCTTCAGAGTTAGAAGTACTTAAATGGTGGGTTGTGTGGATAGGTGTTATCTTAGGACCAGTAAATGAATGTGGGTGTGTGTGGGGGGGGAACTGTTAGAGGGTAGACTATTGTACTGTAATATTTTACTAATATTTTGTTATCCCACAAATACTAGATTGGTGGATATGGATACAAAAGCAATACATTTTAATCTAAGTTCTTTACTAGAAATGTTTTTAAACGGATGTTTGTTTTATCACAATAATAGTGCTTTTTCTGTTGATACGTGTGGAGAATTTCACATGAACAAAGGCAGTGACAATCTACTCCTTAGTTATTCTCTTAAGCTGCTATAGTGAATACAAAAATGGTCTTTAAATTCTACAGGTAACTTTTGATGCTTACCTAGAAGAAAAGTGCTGTGGCTGTGTTGAATTTATAAACCTTTAATACAGGGAGGATGGATTTGGAATTCCTGTCCCGAAGGGACAGAATACAGAAATAAAAAGGAAAGGACGAGATCAGGTCAACACACTTAATCTTGAAAGTACTTGACTATCTTGGGCCATTGCTAAATAAGATCTGTGTGAAATTAAATCTATCCTTGTGGCAAGTGTTCATTCAGACATAGAAACTTGGTTGCTATGCTATCAGTAATGGGAACTCTTAATTTCTCTTCGGTTAGCTGCTTGCTTGTAATCAAAATACCGGATTGAACTGAAGAACCTTGTGTGATTCGAACTTCTCTGGGTTGTTCCAGTACATTTTTTGGCATCTAGTCCATGAAATAATTTTTTTATGTTACCTATGTAGTTGTCTCTAAGGCCACCCTGGCAATTTGATAGAGATCAACAAAAGGTAAATAGCACTTGACATTTCTTAACTCTTTTTTGTAATTCATTTCAAACGTGTAACTAAGTGAAATACTACCTCATCTTAATAGGTAGCTTATGTGACTGTCACTATTACATGTTAGAGCAATAAACCATTCCTTTTCAGCCAAGTTTATAATCTACTAAAAATAGCTCAGTGTAACACAAATTGAATATCTGATCTGTTTTGATACCCCAAAGTCAATGGGAATGTTAGCTTGTTGAATGTAGTGTCAAATGGGACTGAAAGTAGTTTGGGTTTGATTATAAGTTCCATTGTAAAACAGTGTGGTTGATAGTATTTTCATGCAGTAAGACTAACAAGCTTGTGTTACTGTTGGGCAGGTAGTCTTAAAATTGCTTACTCCTGTGTATTTGCAGGATCTTTGTTTTAGATCATGCTCTTACTAAATGATGGGGAGGCTTCAGTGAGGTTGAACTTAACCTCACTCATTTTGCAAATAGTTTGGGCAAGTTAATAACAAATTCTCTAAATGACCTTTTAGTCTCTACTAGAAGGTATTCACAAAGGTGCTAGATTATATGAATACCACAAATTAGTATATGCATTTATCAGTTCTTTCTGATTCTGAGGTGCATGCATGTTTTCGTGATAATGGCATCAGTTGAAGATTAATGGAGTATAGAAGGAGTCTCATTTCTTCAGTTAGGTTTATTTTGTATTGTGCTGTGGAGGAATAAGGTTCACTGTTGTACAACTTAACTAGGTTTAAGAAGTCCATAATTCTCCAAGTATCAACCATATATCCCTTTCTATTCTTGGTGTTTTGTCCTTGCTTATACCATAACGTGCAAAGCTGTTAATTCTACAGGCAGCATGAATGGATGGGTTTGGCTTTTGAGCTGAGGTGTTGCCATGATGAGGTACCTCTTAGTTTCTTTTGCCCCGCTTCTACCAACTGTTAGCTTCTTGCTACCCAAAAAGATGAGTGACAGTTCTAGAACTGCGTATGATCTGAATGGGCAGCCAGCATACCACTGCAGTCTAGGTGGGTGTTATCATTGCACTGTCAAGTGAGCTGAGTAGACCCCCTTGTTTTTCATCTGACATAGACTAAAGAAGTGACTTTGCAAATTGCTTGTATCATAGTGCTGTTGGAAGTCTTTCAGGATGCTCCTGCTTTTGACAAACTGGGTTGGAACTAGCTGAAGCCACTGGGGTGAAGGTATTTTTGAAGCAAATGAACTAACTGATACCTGTCTTGGTAATAAGCTATGTCTCCACAAATTTGTACTAATAAAATGGCCAAGCCACAATTTAATGCCTTTATACGGCAAGTTGGTCTCCACTGCTTAGCCTGTCTGATTCTTACAGGTGTAATAGGAAGCCATGTCTGTGTCATTTGCACTTAGTGTTCTTCTGGCTTCAAGCTGTGAAGCTATATGAAAAATTTTCAGCTTTTACTGTATTTATAAACCCTTTTTTCATCCATGCTTTGTAAATAGATTTAGTGTCTGGGAAACGTTTTGTCTTTTTGTCTCTGTCTTGTGGTTTTGCTTCCTTGGAGGATTTGGTGTTTGTTTTCAGAGGGTGTGAGTGGTGGCTTCCAGTTTAAAAGCAGTTTAGAAGTACCAGGTAATCCTGTGAGCTTTTTGAGGAGCATTTTGTGAAGAGAAGTTTTGAAAGTTGTTCATAGTTTTAATTTCTTCCACTGGACTTGGATGAGGAAACAACATGGACTGTTGGCCACTTACATCACATAAGGGAGTTGCAGTTTCTTGGTTGGTAAAGGATTCTGGGGTTTGTCCATGACTAGTCAAAGAAGGAAGCCTCGAATTATTTTCAAGGTCAAGCCACCCCATCTTGGAAACAAAACAGACCTCAGGCAAAAAAATTTGGTTTAGTAGAATTTTAATTTGTGCATGGCAATGCTGTCGATAGTCAGCCAAACCTTGTAGGCCATATCCCTAAGCAGCAACAACTGCCAGGCTTCACTGTAACTGAGGAAATACTGATTTGAATGTTAGTAATTGTACTGGGATTTACTACTGGAAGCCAAATCAAAATTTCCTTTTGAATGTCAGGTCTAAAGTTCGTAAAATGGCTGTATTCATTCAATGAAATATTTTGAACTCTTAAGTTTGTTCCTTCTGGGTGAAGTTTGAGGGGTCTTGAATTTTGATACTGTCAGATCAAAACTACTTCATGCCACAACGAAGTGTTAGACTTCACTCAGTGGTTTTTCAAAGAAAACCATAATTCTTTTCTATGAGCAATTGTAACCTCTCTTTTTAAAGTGTGTGTGCGTGTGGGGTGAAGTAGGAGACACAAAGTAATTGGCTGAATGTTGGTGTGTGTGTAGAGAGGTGTTGTGTTTCTTTAAACAAAGATGTAAAATACATTATCATGGCATTAATGATGTAAGCAGAAAGGTGTTGCAGAGACCTGAAAAATGTCAGGAAGATATCATTGTAATAGAAAACATACACGGCTTTGGAAATAAAGTTCTATCCCATGTGTCTTTTCTTTGCTGTTTTATGCAGTATCCAAGAGAACTTAGTCCTTGCAACCTGTTTTGCCAACATCTTTTATATGCTCAAGTCCACTTAAAAGCAGTTATGTAACTTTCATTTGCTGATGAAAATTAGAACAGGTGCTTCTCAGAACTAATCTTTTATTCCCTTTCTTTGTGTGCAGTTGAAACTTTTCCATTGAAAAGTTTTGGAGAAAAGCAGATTGGGCTCAAGGTGGAAATCTGGGGGACGTAGAGAAAAATGATTCTTAAGAGCATACTCTTTTAAAAGATGGGATGGGAGATTGTATTAGGAATTGGACTGGTTCCACATTTATTCAACAGGATGGGTCTTGCATAAGTGTTGACAAGTCTTCTATTTTAGAGAGACTTCCCTGTATGGCTTGTAAGTTGTCTTAAGACCAATTTATTTGCTTATAGTTAGAAAGTCTGGTGTTTCTTCCAAGCTGTTTTTTTTTTATGTGATACGCTGACTATAACATAGGAATTTTATTTGGTCCTTGATGGGACAGAAGCAATAAATGACTTGTTATCTAGCATTTCCATATAATACATTTTCTTAAAGTATGCATGCTTATCTTTTTTTCCGTTATGTAAGGGAAGAGCTGAAAAAAACCTTTTCTGTCATTATCTGGACTGGCTTTTCTCAAAAATCTTAATTTTGAAATGTCCCCTCTTTTTTTTCTTCCCCTCTAGATTTGAGTTCTGTGAACCTGCTTTTGTGGTTGGTAATTGTTTGGAAATAGCTTCAGACAGTCATCAGTATGACCGGATTTACTGTGGAGCTGGAGTCCAGAAAGACCATGAAAACTACATGAAAATCTTGTTGAAAGTTGGAGGCATTTTAGTAATGCCTATAGAAGATCAGGTGACTTGGTGACAATTTCCCCTTGCTATCTTTTAGTATAAGAAATACATAATTTTAAGAAATGTTTTCAAATGTATATTGTACTAAGTTAATGTTCAGCTGATGACATCTTGACTCAGTGTTTTGCTGCAATTAAGCAGATATCAGTCTTTTGCAATGCAGTCTTGAACTCCCCCCTTAAAGCGCTGAAATCCTCTTGGCTGTAACAAAACTGTTTTGTCTTCAATGAAGCTAGAACTCCATTTGTAAATGTTGAAAGTGTATTACATCATTCCCAGAACTGCTTTGAAATCTTCCCTGCTGTATGCTTTCAGTCAATACTTCAAAACAAAAACCACCCTCTAAAACAGGAACACTGATTTCAGAGAAATATGATGAAATATCTGTAATTAATGGGAAATGGTAAGGGGAGACAAAAAAAAAGATTTATTTCCAGCAGTTTTTAGTGTTGCTTTTTCTTGTTAGTTTAGACGTTTTTCATTTTCAGACAGGTGTATTATTTTAATAATGCTTCGCACTTCTATCACTTTTCATCCTTAGATCTCAAAAGGCTTTACAAAGGTAAGTATTGTTCTCCATGTTTTATTAATAGGGAATTTGAGAGACTATGACTTCAGTTGATATTTTCATGAATACAGATAATTACTGAAACACTTAAATTGATAAGTTTTCTAGTTACCTTCCAAAAATAATTGTCACAGTGCATGTATACCTGCATTCTCAAAATACCCAAGTTGTTGAAATGTAGCCTGTGTCATTCAGTTGCATAAATATTTTATCCAATATTTATTGGACTAAGATACCATCAGTTGAAATTGATGGCATTCAATTCAAAAGTAGTCCAAATTTGGATGTAAAATTAAAACTGAGTAGTTCTGCCTTACAAGTAGTTGGGATATTAGAACCTGTAAAACATGAGTCTCAAAGAGCTGGCTTTGTCTGACCTTAAGAAGAAAATCAGCTAGGGAACATCTGACCTCCTGATTTGGCTGCCCAAAAGGGTGTGGGATTTGATTATTAAACAGTGTTTTCCCAGATGCACAGCAGACTGAAGGAAGAATTTTACTAACTGCAGCAAAGGAATAATCTGCTTTGATAGAGGGAAATTTTTTTTTCATAATGAGTGGTTGAATACCACAACAGGTTGTCTGGAGAGGCTGTAGAATCTCAGTCCTAGGAGATATTTTTGTGACTTAATTGGAAAAGCTTCTGAATTGCCTGATTTTGCTTGAACAAGGTTAGTTACAAGATAGAGGTTGGGCACCAGAAGCTGTTTTCAACCTATAGTATTGGAAAAACTAAGGAAAAATGCAAAACTTAAGCTTTTATTTTTCCTGTTGCATCTGTTTCTATTGCAGAAGAGCCATCTTCAGTACTCTAGTGACTAAATACTTAAAGGAATATTAAAAGTCCTGGCTGTTTTGAGAACAAATTTAATACATTATTTTTTAAGCAAATCAGAATATTGCTGTTTGAATACTAGTCTGAATAATAGTGAGTATGGCAAAACTGTAACCACTGATTTTTGTTCTGTTGTTGTTCTTACGCAGCTAACACAAATCTTGAGAACGGGACAAAACACGTGGGAAAGTAAAAATATTCTTGCTGTTTCATTTGCTCCGCTAGTGCAGCCAAACAGAAATGACAACGGCAAACATGATACTGTGGGACTGCGTAAGTGTCACTTGTACTGGCTCCCTTTGGTTCGGTGGGTTTCCAGAGTGCCTGTTGGTGTTACTCTGGAAATGGGGAAGACTATCCTGTACAGATGTATGATAGAACAGGCATATGCAATCTAGCACAGTAGTAGCTCCCTGATAAGTTCATGTGCTGCTGGCTATTCTGTGTTGCTCTGCAGTTAATATCCCAAATTAAAATGATGCTGTGTTTCCTGCTTATTTTTCCAGACTAGTTTTCTGTTCAGGTTCTTGTTTTCTAATGAGGCACCGATAACATACTGAGTTAATATTAGGTTTGTTTCTGACAGTCTTCCAGAGAAAAAAAATTTCCCCCTGAAAAGGAAGAAGCTGGTCTACACTGCTCTGGTACTGTAGAATGTTAATAGCTGTGTGCTTATGTCTGTCTGCAGCTGACACAGTGACAACTAGCTGTTTTTAGTAGTCACTGGGGTGGGCTTTCTAACTGCAGAGCTTTTGAGTTAGGTTAGCGGAGGGGTTTAGCAAGTCTTTGAAAGCACAGTTCTTGCCAAGGTAAGATAGTGTGACAAGAAGGAGGTTAAAAAGAGGAAGTTACAGAGATGAAAACTTCTGCTAGGAGTAGAGGGGCAGGGCTTCTGTAGCATCTGCAATGCAGAAAAGAAACTAGACAGTAACAGCTTTTGTTGTGCTAACATATGACTAACGTGAACTAATCCCCCTGTACTCAACACATGCTTCTTGCCTTCATGCATGATTTTAAAATGAAAACAGGTGTAAACCATTCAGGAGTCCAGGACATCATGTCAGGTTGCATTGCCTGTAACTACTGATGTGGCTATTAATTTTGAGGGTATGTGTGAGCTTGCAAAGGATGATTCCTTATTATAGTTATCTTTTTTCTTCAAAGTACAGATGATCCTTTCACTTATGTAATCACTTATTTGCAAAAATAACAATTCTTTTCACTTTAATGCTTGCTTTTCAGACCTTAGAGTTACTTCATAGAATTAACTTGTCAATATAAGACTTTTCTTCTGTTCCTTACATTAGACTTAATCCATAATAGATAGCATGTATCATGACTAATGGTGAAATACAGAGGTGGCTTAAACGTATTTTCTGGTCTCAGTATGATTTAATACAACCTAATTCTCTAGAAGATGGAGGATTTTCAAGTGTTTCCTTACTACCACTTCTGAATGCTCATACTACAGATGAAAACAGTACAGACCAGTGGCATTCAGGACTGATCTATGATACAATATGTGTTCCCTGTAAGTAGTTTAATAGGATCCTTTCACTCTTTAGTGAGAAGAAGGAAATATACAAATATGCTACTACCTTGCCACTATTAAACAATTATAAATTCATTAGGGGGTGGAAGTAAAATGAAATTAGTAAGCTGCACTTTCTTGTGCTTAGATACACTTTTTCTGTTGGATTTAACTGCAGCTAGTATTACCAGTAATAAGCATCTTTTTTGTCTCAAACTCTGACTAGCTAGCGTGCAGCTGAAGTCAGTGTATGAAACAAAAATTTTGAAACAGAGTCTTTTTAAACGGAATGCTATGTGTATTGGAAGGTTTTTTTTTATCAAAATTATATCTTCACTAAAATTTCCTTTGCTCTAAGCCCCATAAATTTCATTCTATTTTGTGTAGGAACAAAAATGACAAAGTTGAACAGACTGCATGTTTGGTGTGCCATTTTTCCTTTGTTTTTCTTGGAGTTACCCAGCTATAGGTCATCTAAGGCAGGTCATCCAACAGCTCAGTAGCACTTAATCATCACCTATGTACCATTAAAAAAAATGTATTTTGGTTTTTGTTACCTGTTTGTTTTGTTTAGAACCTCAGAAATTCTGATTCCTTTCCTGCTGCAAAGGTGTGGGTGATTTACCTGGTTGGTCAGCTGTGAAGCTGACATGGCTCTCCCTCATCAGCAAGAAACAGGGAAAATCATAGAGAGTAGAAGTGGAGAGGAAGAAAAGCACTTGATTAAACTAATGTGATGTGGTAGGGGAAGCTTCTCTAGCAGCAGAACCTTAAACGAGAATGCCAGCAGTTTGTCCCAAGCTGTGTCAGAAACCTAAAAGGTGGCAGTATATGGTGTATGATTTCTGAAATTTATGCTTAATCTGTTCATGTTTTTCTGCTTTACTTGCACATCTGTCAAAAGATCTCTTAATTTTTTGGACTATGTATTTTCTCTAAAAGATCAGTCATATTCCGGAAGTCATCTTCAGCTCAAATCTGAGTATATCTGAAGTAAGGGACGTGTTTCAGTAGGGAATATTCTAAATGGTATGCCAAGATCTCTCTACCCTTTTTTTATTTGTATATTGCATCCTGTACTTAAAATTTCATTTGTTCTTCAAGTCTTGCTGTCTTGCAGATGTTTTTGTTATAGGGAAATTTTGCAAAGTGGATACTAACACACTCTTTCATTTTAGCTCCGTGTGCTGTTAGGAATCTCCAGGACCTAGCTCGAATATATATCAGACGCACTCTCAGAAACTTCATAAATGAGGAGATGAAAGCCAAGGGCATTGCTCAGAAGGCTCCTCCAAAACGAAAACGCAGGAGATGTCGTAGACGCAGGATTAATACCTATGTGTTTGTTGGTAATCAGCTCATTCCTCAGCCTCTAGATAGTGAAGAAGATGAAAGAATGGAAGATGATAATAAAGAGGAGGAAGATAAAGATCACAGTGAAGCCTTGAAGCCAGAAGAGCCTCCTCGTAATCTACTGAGAGAGAAAATTATGAGTCTACCATTACCTGAATCTTTAAAAGCATACTTGACCTATTACAGAGAGAAGTAACTTGTTTTAAGTAGAAGTAATGCCTACTGATAGTTCCTTTATTCTTGAAAATGTAGCATTTATTAAGAAATAGGTGGACAAATTATTATTAGTCTTTCATCAAGACTGAAGTACAGCGATAAATTGTAACTTATCTCTATCTTGTCTTTGCTACAAGGAAGACTTGCATTCAACAGTAGACTCCCTTTTTAAAAATCTATTTTTCTTTAAATTTTGAAAATGCTGTTTTAACTCTGATAGAAATATATATTCCATTATGCAGCACTAATCAATATTTTGCATGGTAAGTCTTTTTGATCCCTAACAGATTTGTATTGATAAAGGATGAGTGAAATTTTATATATGCTAAATAATTGTTAAACATGTGCATCTGACTTGAGCAATTTGTCTGTATTTATTATTAGGGGAACATTTTAAACATGCAGATACTTACCCTCTAATGTTGGTATCAGACCCTTTTAAAAGTTTATTTTACTATGGCTTTGTTGCAATCATTATTACTATGTTGGTATAGATGTGTTCCAACAACACAAGTGCAATAAATGTATACAGACACTGAATGAGCTGGCTTTAATGGAATATGAAAATACAAGTTCTGGAACGTCAGATGGCCCTGCTACTTCTGCATCTTTTGCCAAAAGATCTTGAGAAAAGTAATAGCTTCTCTCAGAGCCTTAAAGAAACATACTGAATATAAAGCAAAGCAATGCTTACTTCAGCCCTGCTTATACTTAACTCCATTCTATGCTTTCAAGTATTCCTAACTAGAGGCACTTCCTCAGTTGTGGGAAGCTTAGGACAGTACATGTTGTTTATTTCTGCAGCTCATGGCATTGAGACACAATGTTTGGCAATACGAGATTGTAATGTAGATTTCAGTCATCTATATTTACTGCTTTTAAGTAGAGTAGAACTTCAACAAACTTTAGTTTGTATTGCTTTTTGGAATAGCTATTATAGTAGAAGTTAGAATTTGTTTGGCAAATGCACTTTAGTAAGTGGATTTTATACTTAAGATGCATCTCCAAGAAGGTAGACTTGTGCTAGCCTATATTTTGTTTCTGAGCATGGCTCTTAGCACAAAAATATTTATAAAATCATATGCATCTTTTGGAAACCTAAGAGTAGCAGTACAACTGTGGGGACCCACAATAGTGCTGACTTAATCCTTCTACAATTTTTCCTCTCCTAGTTGTGAAGTTACTTGCAGTTCTTGTTTTAATTTTTTTTTTAACATCTTAATTTCTTCATTCTGTGTTGTAACATAAACATGAGGGAAAACACTGCTTATTAAGAATTTGGCATGATATGCATTAAAAGCCACAGTCATTGGAACAATCTGCCTGTTGGACCCAGTGAAAAACATTCCTTGTGAAGAAATATCCTGCATGATGCATTTATAATGCTGGTAATAATTTTTTTGTTGTAATAATGAGAAAAATATTTTTCTAAAACTGTAAAGGTTTGTAGTTTAAGTATTTATAACCAGCCAATATTCATGCGGTCTAACAGTCCAATATTGACTTTGAAATACATAAGCTGAGAAAATAGATGAATAATCCTACAACACTGACTATTGTGCATTTCATGCTCTAGTCCCCCCCCTCCTTTTTTTTTTAAGGTACATCGTAGTAATGTTTAAGTGGAACTTCATAAAGGCCTGTTGTACCAGCATGTGGAGTTACTTTCCGCAATATATTTACAGTATAAGTAAACAATACTATTTGAAATAAATACTCTTGACTATTTTAAAAGCGGGAAAAACTACTAGGAAATAGTTTTCCAAATAAGGATACTAATAAAGTAATTGTGATGCTTCAGCTGTAAGAATTGAGCATAATCTTGTTTTAAATGGGTTATTTTAGATGGAGTTCAGATCATCTGAAGCTTGAGATGTTTTCTCTAGCCTTTTCTTGGAATCTACATCTATAAGCTCAAGGATTTGAGGTTACTGAATATTAAATACTTTAAGGACTCCATACAGGATGCTTTTGGAGAATAAACTTCTGCGTTCTTTCACTCCTGTGTACTTGGAAGAATGGACAACGGATGATTTGTCATGATTATTCAGTATGTAAGTTTTTTTTGCATTCACTGAAAGAATGTTTCTTCTGTGTTTTATATGTGGATTTATTTTACACTCTTGAATTTATATTTACATAAATAAAAAGGTAGAAATGCAAATTGTATTAAAACTTGATTTTTGCCATCTCAGTTGATGATGGGGACATTGTTGCAATAAAATGGTTTTTCTGGTGTTTTCTGCTTGCTTGAATTTGTTTCTGTGAAAGTATTAGGTTCATCTCAATCATCTGGAAATTCAGGTATCGGTGTATTCATAGTTAGGTCACTGAATTCATAATGAAGACTATTATTGAAGCTCAGAAATAATGGATAGAAATAACGGATAAATCTTGATGAAGCTTGAATTGAAGGTCGTAGAGTGAAATACTACTCATGATACAGGAAAGCTGTTTTGGGCCCATTATTACTTCTGAAGCACTTAGGTGGAAAATTAGCTTTTCTGGAGAGCCCAGAAGTTTGAGTATACAGCTTAAAAAACATATTCACTCCAAAACAGATATTACTTTTTTTTTTCTAAATACTGAGAGCTTGGTTTAACCGTGAACAAAGCTAATACTTGGTCCATATAAAGAAAAACTTTGAGGTAAGAATAGCAAGGGTTGTGAGCAAATAGTGAGTCAGACTACTTACTGAAGCTGTCTTAATGCTGCCATACATTATTAGCAGTTAGAAAGATGTGGGTAGGCAAGCTGACTAGCAATAGTGTAGTTGTCATCACAGTAAGAAAGGATGTGATGAATTGGAACTTTAGGCTATTTTCAGATATTTTTTCTATACTTTGGTCTGGAGCGGGTCTTGAGACTACTGCAGTCTTCTGGAAGACCTGAAGTTTTTAATCTTGTATACAGGATAAATTGAACTACAGCCATCCTGAAAACTTGTCAATCTGTTTACATTTAAATGCATTGGACCAGGTCTGTTCAGGGGGGCATTGTTTTCTTAATATAGCCACCCACCTTTTCTCTAAGCTACTTTTTATTGGTCAGTTTGAAAATAAATAAGGAATTTAAACAAATGTGCTCAGTTTGGATTAAAGCTGTTTTAGATCATTAAAGAGTAATCTGTCTTCTCAGGAGTGTCTCCTTCCATTGTCTATGTAGTTGATTAAAATGGAAAGCTTCTACTTTTGTGACTTACTAATCAATTATAAAAAGTAAAGGAATTGTGTGCTCTATTCTTCCTAGATGTGTATACAGAAGGCTACCTTAATGAGTTAGTAATTACTCTGACAACAGTAGAATTGTCTGAGGCATTTTCCATCTTTCCATAAGCCTATTTTGAGAAGGTCTTTGGACCCCTTACTGGATCACTGAAGCTTTCAAGTTAAGTGTTTCTTGATATACTTCCAGTAAAATCTACGTTGCTGGCTTGATAAACACCTGTTTTCCTTCTGTAACTTCAGAGTGCATGTCAGCTTTGTGAATTACTCTGTTCAAGTAAAGCTGGCTTGTTTAGCAACAGGTTTGCGCCGTGCTTATGGGCAGTAGGTAACCAAGAATATTGATTCATTAATGCTTTCTAATACTATGGTGATATTTTCTTTCTAGAATATTGATTGCCACATTTTCTATTCTGCAATATTTCAGAAGTTTATTAGGAGAGGTTAAACTTGCACCTGCCAGCTAAATCTCCCTCCTTTTGAGATCTCCCTCCTTTGCCTGCAAACTAGGAAGGTGTTACACCTTGCCTGGATGTTTTGCAAACTACTTCAGTGCTGGAGCAAAGCATTGAAATGCTTCCTTTCTTCCCTCATGTGTTCACCTCCAGCCATGATGGTCAATGTCTGGAAGGATATGAAACGGAAGTAGAAGGCTTACATTTTTTTTTTTTTCCCTTTGTGAGCAGTGTCCTTGCCCCTTTTCCTGCCCTTTCATTAGTGCTTTCTCATCTAGGACAATACAGAGCCATCCTCCTCCTGCTCCAATGCTTATTTGACTCACCTCTGTGGTGGTTTTACCGTGCTAGGTAACACCACAATTGCTCTCTCCCCCTCCTCAGACGGGGAGGGGAAGAAGTAAAGGAAAGAACAACTCACGGGTTGAGATAAGGATAATTTAATTAAATAGACAAAATGTTATTAAGGAAATATTACTAAACAATTCAACTGAAGGGAAAAAGGGGAAAGAGAAAGAGGGAGGGGGAATGGGAATAACAAAACAAGTAAAAGCTATGTGGAAGTGCAGAGGAAAGAAATTACTCTCTACTTCCCACAAATGAGCAATGCTTAATCACGTCCTTGAAGCAGGGCCTCAATGCACGTAGCCGGTGTTTGGGAGGAGGACAGACGTTCTCACAACGAGAGCCCACCCCTCCCCTCTTCTTCCTTTTTCCACCTTTTATTGCTGAGTGTGACATCATATGGTATGGAATATCCCTTTGGTTGGGTTAGGTCAGCTGCCCTGGTGATGTTTCTCTCTCACTTTTTTGCCCACCCCCTAGGAGGGTCAGAGAGAGTCCTGATGCTGTGCCAGCACTTCTCAGCAGCAGACACAACACTGGTGTGATACCACTGCTGTTCTAGCTACAAGTGCAGAGCGCAGCACTGTATGGGCTGCTGCAGGGAAAGTTAACATCCCAGCCAGACCTAGTACAACCTCTTTCAAACGTGTAATGCACACAGAAGATCTCAATGAATTTAGAAATTATCATTGCACACAAACCTACTTTTTATTGTTGTTTCTTGATACACCCTTTCTAGGATAGTCTTTCAGACATCCTTTCATAGTCTTGCACTAGTGTGTTCTGTTTGAACAGGTTCTATATACTTTGATTTTTGATGCCTAATGGCTTCTGTTCAAAGGAGTCCCTTGGGTCTCGGGAGAACCGGCTCACGTAGTTGCCAGGCTCTTCTCTATCATGACAGGAAAAGTCCCCAGTGACTGAAAAATGGAAACATCACTCCCATTTTTAGAATCACAGAATGGCTTGGGTTGGAAGGGACCTCAACGATCTCCTAGTTCCAAACCCCCTGCCATAGGCAGGGGTGCCACCTGCTAGATCAGGCTGTTCAAGACCTCATCTAACCTGGTCTTGAACACTTCTAGGGATGGGGCATCCACAACCTCTCTGGGCAACGTATGCCAGTGCCTCACCACCCTCTGAGTGAATTATTTCCTTTTAACCTTTAATCTAATTCTCCTCTTTTTTAGTTTAAGACCATTTCCCCTTGTCCTATCATTATCTATCTGAGTAGAGTCCTTTGCTATCTTTTTTATAAGACACCTGTAAGTATTGAAAGGCTGTGATGAGGTTGCCCCGCAGCCTTCTCTTCTGTAAATAATATGGGTAAAAAGGAGGATCCAGGGAACTACAGACCTGTGAGCCTAACCTCTGTGCCTGGGGAGATCATGGAACAGATCCTCCTGCAAAGTGGTGTCAAGGCACATGCAAGACGAGGTGATCCAAGACTGCCCGTGTCAGTGCAGCTTCACCAAGGGCAAATCATGCATGGCTAATCTGGTGACTTTCTGTGGGGGAGTGACTTCTCGGGGCTGCTGGTCTCATAGCAGGCCAGTATTTCTTTACACTTATGTTAGGGTCATGAATACCTCATCCTGCTGAGAACAGCTTCTTGTCACTGCTGTCAATATAAAGCTACATTTGTGCCACAAAGATAAACATGAGTAAAACATACTATAGACACCATGTCTAGGCGCCAGGTTAACTGGAGGTTTTTTGTTTGGTTGGTTGGTTTTTTGGATACTGGGACAGGAGCAGAGATAAAGAAGCAAAGGATTGGAAATTTGTATAGTAGTAACTGGCAGATAAAGAGTAACAACAGACCAGTTTGTTGACTCATTCATATTTCTTCTCACATTCATATAATCAATAAACTTTGTATGTTAACTTGAAAACAGATTTTGCTCGACATTTTAAGCCCTTTAAATATCTGTTTTTAAGCTTTTGAAGTTGGATTGGCCTTCGCTTTGCCTCTCTCTACTAAGTGATAGAGTAGATTTGCATATTTTAATCAGCAAGAGCAAACATAGTGCAGTATTTTTTTACTGTTTGCTCAGTAAAAAAAAATAAACAACAAACCTTTCTCACGTTGCTGCTGAATTCTATCAAAAATTGTGTGCGTATCAAATCACACCAGAAGAGGGCAGTATTGCATTACGGCAGGTTTAAAGATTGTGTTGACACAACTAGTTGAAGAGGCATTAAAAAAAAAAAAAAAGTACATTGATGCTTATATAACGAGGTGTTTCTGAGTAATTTGCATAGCTATATAGATGAAAGATGCATAATCCTATATCCTTTTTACGATTTTTTTTTTTTTTTTTTTTTTCCCTGAGATTTCTGTTTTAAAAACTTAGTATAATAGGTTTCTTCTGGGGTGCATTTTAATGTGGTTTGACATCTTTACAGTGTTGCTGACGTGGTTATAGCTTTCCATCTTCAGAAGTTTAAGGTACCACTCTATAGAAGGGTCTGTAAGGGCTTGACTAGCAGTGTAATTTAGGTATCTTCATTAGGTATCATCATTAGGTATCTTCATTAGGTATCTTCAGTTGTCCAAGCCATTTTGGGTTTTATACCACTGCTTACTTGAGAACCATGTGTGAAATTTGGACGTTAGGGCAGGATCCTTGAGATCCTTTCCAACCCATGGTTTTGTAGAAAACTGCCATGTAGGATACAATCCATGCCATTGCACATGGCATGGTCTGTGTGATGCAGTAGCTGGCTGCTGCTGTGCATGCTGTACCTAGCTGCTGTGCAGGGCTGCTGCTCATCTGCTTTGGGGAACTGTATGTGGTGCAGATACATTAATCCACCACCTATGGTTATGAGCTGGAAGAGAGGCAGGAGGCATGAAGCAACTACACATTAAATGTAGGTGATGGGTAGAAGTGGGGGCACCTGGGAGCACTGCTGCCAAGGGCTGCAACAAGAGTTTTGTCCATCTTCGTTCCTTTCCAGCTATGCCTCAAACAGACCCAAGTCCTACCTGCAGTGTTTACAGCAACAACCATGGTAGATGTCCAAGCCTCTGAATTATGCAAAGTGGTAGTTTTGCAGTCCCTGAGAGTCCTTCCACTTTACTGGCAATTGATGGTTTGCTTCTGAAAATTGAAAGAAACATGAAACATTGGCCAAAAAAGCAAGTGTCTTATTTAAAGTATGAGACAAACAGATCTGTCATACTTTTTCCACAGCATGATCTCAGCTTTGCTGGTGATGCCAGTGCTGAGATGAGCATTGGCAACAATCTTACTAGGACACAGTTTCAATTTCTCTTGAAAAACAAAATAAAATTCTAAACTACTGTGGTATCAGAGGCAAGAAACGAGTGCTGAACTTTCAAAGGCCAGAATGAGATTTTGCACAGATGCAAAGGTTGGCAGGATATGTTATCTCAAATAGCACAAAGTGCTAAGCAGCTTTCAGACCAAAGTTTGTATGTTGTGAGATGTGGGAAAAAGGGTAGCAAGAACCGTCTCCTTAGGAAATCCTCTGCTGCTTCATTCCACAGCTCCTCTATTCCATACTCGGTCTCTGTAAAATAGAGTGTGTGAATATCTTCTAGAAAACTGTAATAGAATCATCATTTTAAACACCTGCACTTAGTGACTTCAGCCATATTTAGATGTTGGAATTTTAGTTTTTATTTAATACTTACTGAATCTTTCTTTAATGGCTTTTTTTTCTTTAACAATATGGTTTTTGGTTTTGCGTGTTTGTGTGTGGAGAAGGGGAGGAAGCAGACATTTTGGGGAGTGATAACAATGTGAACTTAATCTGAGATTACCAATAAATTCTGATACATACATATATATATATAAATGTATACATATAATTCTTGTAAGCATATCTCATTTTACTGCCATTCAAACTATTACACTAATGTCCTCTTTTCTGTAGCGGTGGTAGCAATCATCATGAGACACATTGATTCCTGTCACAGTAACTTGCCTTTTGAATCCACCACTGATCTTTTATATGGACTCCAGTGGTTACTAACTGCAAACCACTGACTGTCTAAGATGCTGGGATAAGAATGTCTGCTCAAGGAAATGATCACAGATGACACATTGAATGCTGGTGGATAATGGAGTTAAGACATTTATTTTTATTTTTTAAGTAAAAAAAAAAAAAAAAAAAAAAAGGTCTTGCAGATCATGTAGGCAAAGGTCCACAAGAGTTTAATTATCTAGCTGCCACTTTAGGCATCTATTTCCAAAGCTTCTTTACTAAGCTGCTGCCTCTGATCCCTGTTGATCGCCATGGGGTTTAATGTAACTTAATTTTCACCTGAGCCCTAATGAGAATCACAGAACAGGTATTTTCCAGTTCATTTTGTCCTGAAAGCTGAAAACACTTTTACGGCAGTGTGCTTCAGACCTCAAAGAAGATGAATAATGCTGTTCCAGAAGGGAAGAAGTACTGGCAAAAGTCCTCTCTCAAGACCAGGACAACAAAGGTTCTAAAAAGTTCTGTGACAGCTAAGAAGAGATCTATGCTGAGAGAACTTATGGAAGTGAATTAACAGCCATCTTTTCCTCTCTTAGGCTTCCATCTCTTAGCCTGGTGAACTGAGTTAGTTTGTATGTCACCATGCTGCATGCTGTGAATCCTGTGCGGAGGCATTTAAGTTACCTGAGAAGTGTAGCTTTTGCAAAATAGTGGGACACCAAGTCTCTTTTATGTATTCAACTCTTTTGAAAGCAAACAACCAAACAAAGCAAACAAACCAACAACATGGTCTTTTCCACTGTGAAGCAAAATGTGCATTTGTTTACATGTGCTTTATGTTGGGTTTATGTCTCGTCTCCCCCATGATAGCTTTAGTAAGTCAGTTGCCTTTAATGATGGATCCTTGCTTTGCTGAGAAGTTTCTTGGAGATTTCAAAAGCAATATCAACAGGGAGATTGAAAAGGCTATTGAAAGTGGTGAGAAACAATAATGGCAAAGGCACCAACTATGCTTCTTTGTCAATTTTTAAAGCTCCGTGTCAAAACAATTTCCTAATTAGAGCTTAGGAATACAGACAGCAAGGAACAGACAATAAAATCATTAAAGAAAACAGCTGAACAGTAAGCTTCTCACTGTATTATCCTCCAACATACTAAAAACAGATATTCTAGAGACTTTACCTCTTTAAACTGAAAATAAATTTCTAACTTGGATTTTACCTATAGAATCAGCATTGCTTGCAGTTTCAAATATAACACAAGTGTCCTTATAAAGAGCAGCTGCAGCCTTCAAAAAGATTAAATCCTGATTCCATTCAAATCAATAGGAGTTCTGCTATCACCTTCAATTAATACAGGCTCCCACTGTCAAAAATATATATATATATATTTTTTCTGAATTGTTTAAGACAAAGTACAAGACAAAGAAGAGATGAATTGTGTTGGAAAGGAATACAGCATGCAAGTAGCGTATAACCAGTTTCTTGTCACATTAGTTTTTGCATTTTATTTCTTCCTGAAAGAAATTGTTCCAATTCAAAGCAAGGCCTTTTCTGGATTGGTTTGAAGTCTGTGACATGGAGCATTCATGGGAAGATGAAGGTTATGCTAGGATATGAGCTGAGCAGATGAAGCAGAAAACAAGAGGGAACTGTATAACAAGCATGAAGGATAGACTTGGTTTGGTCTGGAATTCTACTAGTAGGAGAAGGTGAGATGGAATGGGGCTAATGAACATCAACAAAAGAGAAAATGTGAAATAAAATTGACAATATTGTATCAAGGAAAAGCAAGCTGCTGATTTTTTCATGGGAAGATCCTGAGGTACTGTAAGCTTCTAAAGCCCCAGCAGGACGTTTTGGCTCCGGTAGGTAGTTCCTGGGCTGCTATTACACAACCTTGCTTGACTTCTGACCTAGTATGACTAAAAGGGCCACCAGTTAATTTTCCCAGATCTGTGCAAATAGACCAGAGGATGGCAAGAAATCATTTCACTCACACAAGTCCATAGATCTGTAATAGGTTGGTCTCATTCACATTGAAACCCGTTGGTTCTGCAAACTTGATTTTTATCCAACTCTCTTTTAAGGTCCAATTTAAAATGTATATTAGACCTCAAAGAAATAGTAGTAAACAGTAGCCCACTGAATGTATGTGGTATGCATTTACACTTCTAGCATTTGAAACTACTCTTTGCACTTTAAAGTCTGTTGTGGCTTAACCTTCCAGGCAGCTAAGCATCACACAGCGGTTCTTTCTCTTTCCCCTCCCTCACACACAGTGGGATGGGTGAGAGAAATGGAAAAAATAAATAAAAAAAAAACTGAATCTCATGGGCTGAGATAGTTCAATAGGATAGAAGAGGAAGGGATAATAACAACAACGATAACAATAATAAAGAATCATAGAATTGCTTGGATTGGAAGGGTTCTTAAAGACACCTCCCACTAGACCAGGTTGCCCAAAGCCCCATCCAGCCTGACCTTGAACACCTTCAAGAATGGGGCATCCACAACTTCCCTGGCCAACCTTCAAGTGCCAAAAATATAATATAAAAGAATATACACAACATATGATGCACAATGCAATTGCTCACCACCTGACTTACGCCCAGCCAGACCATGAGCAACAGCACACACACACACACACACCGACCAACTCCCCCTGCATGATGCCCCATGGTGTGGGACATCCCCTTGGCCAGCCTGGGCCAGCTGCCCTGGCTGTGTCCCCTCCCAGCTCCTGGTGCACCTGCAGCCTCCTCGCTGGCAGGGCAGCACCAGGAGCTGTGGCTCTGTGCAAGCACTGCTCTGCCACAACTTAAACGTGTGTTATCACCACTAGTCATATCCTAAATCCAAAACACAATACCACACCAGGTACTGGGAAGAAAATTAACTCTAGTCCCATTTGAAGCTAGGACAATGTGATAACTTTTGAGCTGTAGATTGTTTTGTGTAGTAGATTAAAGAAAATGTGACTTTCTGTATATCTTCAACTGAAATTATTCTCATTTGCATGGAATAAATGAATAAGCATTTGGTCAGAAATACAACCAACATTATTTTTGTTGCATAGGATCCTTGACAGGAAGACAAGGAACTTGAATTTCGGCCTCCCATGTAAGGTGTGTTAAATATTTTACTTTAGTTACCCTCAAATGAACACATTAAAGCCAGAACTACTTTTCTACCCAAAGAGGGGATAATAAGTAATGGCAAGACAACAGTTAGGCTGAGACATCTCTAAACAGTTTTCAGTGAGGAGGAAGGCACAGGGAGACACAGGGGAGAGGAAGGAAAAGTGGTGGGTACTCAACGGGGCAGAGCCACAGAGACAGTTCTGGCTAGAAAGAGGTAAAAGGTAGGAGATATGCAGAGATTTGGGGGTGAATGGGGAAAGGACTGTGGCTGCCCCTGAAGATGATTTGAGATGAACTCATTGGCAGCCACAAGGTGCCATTGTGGCCCCCAGCTCCTGTTCCCTGTGGAGTCTCACCAGCCCTGCCCAGCCAGAGCTGTCTGTGAACACCCCATCTCTCATGTCTCTCATGCAACATCTCCCACTGCAGCATGTTTCCTTTGATGGGGCAGGGAAAATATTAGAAAACTGCTCCTGTAGTAATTCAGCTACTTCAGCACAGCAACTGAGGAAAGAAAGGGAAGGTGTTAGCACTTTATTTTTTTATTTTTTTATTTTATTTTTTTTTTTTGAGAAAATTGTAGCACAGGCATCTATCAGGTGAGTGCTTAGGGCTTTCAGTCTCAGTGAAGATAAATTGCAGGGCTAAAGCATCTCTCTTATGAGGAGAGGCTGAGAGAGCTGGGACTGTTCATCCTGGAGAAGAGGAGGCTCAGGGGAAACTGTCAATGTCTATAGATACCTGAAGGGAGGGTGCAAAGAAGATGGAGCAAGGTTCTTTTCAGTGGTGCCCAGTGCCAGGACAAGAGGCCACGGGCACAAACTGGCAGACAGGAGGCTCCCTCTGAACTCCAGGCAGCACTGCTTTATATGTGGGTGATGGAGCACTGGCACAGGTTGCGTGGAGTGGCTATGGATCTCCCTCCTAGGAGATCTTCTAAAGCACATGGACCTGGGCAATCTGCTGTGGGTGGCTCTGCCTGAGCAGGTGGTTGGACACGATGGCCTCCAGAGGTCCCTTCCAGCCACAGACATTCTGTGATTCAGTGACTGAATGAGATACCCTATGCCTAAAATTGTAACTTTTCGGACTTACCTTCCAGTCCTCCATTTTCTTCAGCCTTTCCTCTTAAATTCCTGCTGTGCCTGGCCTGTGCCTAGCCTCCTTGTCACTTGGCCCAGCCTTGGGGTAGAGAGTGCTTAATGCCACGTATCATGTGTACCTAAATTTGCAATTAACAAGGGGCTGTTGAGACTGTGCAAATGTTTGCTGTGGAATATCACTTTGGTATGGACCTCACAGGAGACTGAAAAAATATAGAACCTCTACACTGTGACCCAAGGGAGCAATATTAATTTCGTCTAAAGATGCTAGTCTGTTTCCATCAAAATGCCAAGCTGAAAACAAAGAGCCTGTCTCCAAATTTTTTCTTAAGGCTTTAAAGTGCTGCCTGGCAGCAGGAGCACCTACATTCTATAGGCAACGTGTTCAAAAGTTAGGGAATGATATGCAATACTAATGCTAAAGTTGTGAGATTCCTTTAGTGGATCTAGTCACAAATTTCCAGTTCTGCCAGTGAATCCAAGGAAACAGCCTTTCTTAGAGACATATTTCTTAGAGATATAAGAAAGCTGGGGGCAAAGTGGGACTCCTTCTGTGGTCTGTAGATGATATGCATGTCACTATCCCATGCCTCAGTTTACCCAGTGGGAAAACATGTTGTGTGTTGCAGAACCCCTTTGGCAAATGTGTTTTCAAGCTTTTTTTTTTTTTTTTTTTTTTTTTTTTTTTTTTTTTTTTTTTTTTTTCTGTTTACATCCTGAGATTGATATTCTCTCTGTGGAGCTATGGAAGTGGACCACATTTGGCAACACTCCTCTTGCATGAAGCAGGACAGTTTGGCATCTACAACATTCACCCTGTTGCTCTGTGTCTCTGTGTGCATGCATGTGACTGAGTTGTTCAGCCTGGGTTTCATTACTCTCCAGGTGGGGAGAAGCTGTCACCACACCACACCTCCATCTCCCCATTCCATTTGAAAAGTCTCTGTGGCTGGGGGAGCGTGGTGTGCTTGTACCTTCCCCAGACTTTACCCCTGGCCACGGGAGATGGCCTTGCTCAGCTGGCTTTCAGGAGACCTTTGGGGAAGGGTCAGAGGTCAGACCACAGTGACAGCCTGGTTTGGAAGAGTTTGAACAGCAAGGAGAGAGAGAGGGACAGTGGGAATGTCTTAATTTCTGGAAATATCAATGGTGAAACTGCAGCAGCTACATAGAGTCTAGTGCTGGCAGGACATCCAAGCAGAACACAAGTCAGCAGCAGGACAGAACATTTTCTGCTTAAATAAGAAATGCTTATTTCCCACCCTGTGTCACTGCATCACATCATGCTCAGGTGTCCTGGAAGAATAAAAAAGCTTCTGGGTACTGCAGTAATACAAATAGTAGAAAATGTCTGCAAACGTGGAGTCTGATGTGCATCTGAAAGTTTGGGCTTTGCTGGTTCTCCGTGCTGCTAAGCCAGGATATTCTTTTTGTTTGCTCATGAGATCAGACTCCCACACTGTAGTTCTTACAGCAAACTTCACTGCACAGTCAGTAATGGCAGATGTTTTTTCAGCTTGATTACTTCTACTGTCATTTAGTTAAGGTTCCCACATACAATTTTTGCTCTCCTTATGTTTGTACATCAGAAGGTGATGTTTGGAATCGCTTGTTTTGTAGGAGAGAAAAATGAACAAGGAACACTGACTAATGATTACAGCAGCATGGGATTATCAAGTGACAGTTATTTCAGAGTATGTGTTTGTATGTGATTAAGATTTTGAGCCTGCCACCTACCTCTGAACCATTTAAAATCAAAATTAGTTTGATCATAACTGATTAAAACTGTTGTGGACAAACACACTGTCTGTCCATTTCTGTGTGCGGGGGTGAGATGATCTGAGTCATGCTAGGTTACCTTCAGGAAAGAGTTACGACAAGGTTGAGAACTTTGTAATCATTGTTTTTGTCTTTATAGCCATGATGGCAATCTGCCTGATGCTTTTTTTTTTTTTTTTTTTTTAATTTAATTTTAATTATTTTTTTTTAATTTATTTTTTCCGGAGCCCAGGAAGCAAGAGGCAGTTTATTAAATGGGTGAGCAATGCCTGGCTGGAAATTACAGGGGAATGAAAGAACTTTGGGTTGAATTTGACCACAGCTGAATTAATCTCCTCAAATACAGCCTATAACCTGCAGCTGTTAAGCATCGAGTTTTATAGCCACAACACTGTGTGTTATTCCTCCAGATTCTTTCTTGAAGCTCAGGTCAATGAAAATTTCACTGCAGCTCACCCATTTATTTCTCCTAGAGAAGAAAAGAGCAATTTACAGTCACAACACCTACCTGCAGCTAAATGTGGAAGCTTTAGTTAATGAGTTAAAGGATCCGTGTGTTTTATTGGAATTAAATGACGAATTACAGCAATAATAGCAGAAACATTACTATTGTTCTTAGAACTTGTTCACTAATCATTCATGGAGGTCCCACAATTCAAGCCCATTGCACAGTCCATGCACCAGCTTACAGTCTAAGGCCTACCAAGCCTTACTAAGCTCCTACCAATTACTCCATGCAGGAGCCTCTTATGTAGGAGAGTGAGGTCCTATATAAACGTTGCCTGTTTACTGAACAGCATGGCTTGCACAGTCAGAGACAGGCACCTGGCAAAATGCTGCCTGCAGGTGAAAGAAATGTGGAACCATGTGGAAGAAGGGATGGAGTAACACCAGAAAGGTGTTATGCTCACTGTATAGAAAAGAATGGGTGAGAATCCTGCAACAGTGACCCTTTTCCTCAGTGGATGCATTTTGCAATTTTGATTTATTTAATTTATTTATTTTCATTTTTTATTTTTTATTATTACCAAATTATTGTTTAGGACCATCAGTGTCCAAGTGCAATTTCTTGTATACCGTGGGTAACTTACATGTGAGATTTTTTTCCAAAAGTTATATTATTTGAATAGTAACCAGTCCCACCATGCTGCTGCCCATGGGTAATCTACCATTCCTGTAGTGTGGTGCCTAATAATCCTCATTGTTGCATACCTTTCACAAGATGGAGTATGGTTTTATCTTAGTAGTTTTCTTTGTCATTAGCGCTGTATAATTAATGAGTGTTTTGCACAATACTCATATGGGATCTTAAAAGAAAATTAAGACCATGTGCTGCATGCAAGGTGGAATATGCCTAGAAGATAAATAACAATCTCTGAGTTATTTTAAAGTATTTAAATTAAGTTAATGGTTACAAAGCTTTGTGATATATTATAAACAATACCTTGAACTCCTGCAGTGTACCATTTTTCAAGCCTGTGATTTGAAAAAAAAGATTCAAGTGATAAAAGAGCTCTGCTCTGCAACAGATCTGCTTACTTAACATATGAAAAAATTGCTCAATGCCACAAATGTATCCACAAGCACACTAGGGAAAGGTTTCTATGCACTTAATTGGCCCTGTTTACTTTATTTATTAATTTAATCTATAACCTTATTCTGTCAAAGTGCACAGAACTAGGTCTGTTTAAACATAAGCCTAATAAGCTAAATGCAGAAGTTCATCTGCTTGAACTCTTATCCTGTATCCTCAATGTTAACCTAGTTATACATGCGTGTGATATACCATTAAAGTGTTTCAAAAGGCATGAATTCCCTTGTTGGCCTGAAGGGTGGAAAATAGAGAATCTTTTACTTTTTGAAATGGATCAGAACACTGGGAGATTTTAAAAAAAAATAATCCTGGAAAAAAAATATGTTTTTAGAAGCAAACAGACTTCTGGATAACAAAGAATCTAACATCGTTTCCACAGTTTCAGCTGAGTGCTCTGTGTTATGAGCACATCAATATGTTATGCAATTCTCTGGTGCATTGTAGCAGTATGTATATAAAACACAAGTAACAACTAAAGAAAAAGTCAAAAAAACAGGTGCAGTACTTGGTTATCATATGAGTATAGGTGATGCTTTCTCAGACATAAGTTTTAAATACCTGTTTATTTTTTTTTTTTCTACTTTAGAATTCCTTTTATGCATTTTATGTTGTATTTCTCTCACTTGATTTCTATCAAATCTATATTTGATCTATTTATGACATTTTTTATTGGTGAAGAAATGAAGAGTTTACCTATTCCTGTGAAGAAATGAAGCAAACAATAAAAAGGCTGGACAAAAGGTATTTTTTCCATTTTGAAGAAATCATTTCTGTTTTGTCAAGAACAAGATAATTTTTTTCTTGAGATATGGCAGCTCTAATTCCAGCTGTTAACCTGTGCATTTTATCAGATCAAAAGAAGTTCATTCCTCCTTAGTGGGAATGGTGATAACATGCATCTTTGTTTTCATGTCTTGGATGATATGCCTAACACTGTTATCTACTGTGCTTTTTTTTTTTTTTTTTTTTTTTTTGTGGCTCTGAGCTGTAAATTCCATTCCATTTCAGTATGGACAATTTTATTTTTTATTTTATTTATTTTTTTTTAGATGCTTATGAAAGCACTCAGTTGTAGAAATGTTGTGATCATGCAGCCAATGCAACACGTGGTTTCCTGAATGAAGTCTGTAGTCCTCATCTATCCCTCTCCACCTGATGTTTTGTCAAACCTGCCATTCACTGATAGCCATTAAGGAAGGGTCATTTTTAGTGTATTAAAGATGTCTAATTATGGCTCTCCTAATAGCTAAACAATACCTTTTCACAAGCTGACTTGTGCTGACTTTAGTTTACACTCAGTCAGTGACCGACCCCGTTCACATTGTTTTTGTGTTGGGCATTTTCCAGACATGTCAACAGCATCTGCTAGAAAACAGCTTTTTGTACTCTCTAAATTTGGGCACTGGGACAAGCTCCCCAGGGAAGTTGTCACAGCACCAAGCCCGCTGGATTTCAAGAAGCGTTTGGACAACACTCTCAGACGTATGGATTGATTTTTGGGTGGTCTTGTGTGGAGCCTTCCAGCTCAGGATATTCTGTGGTGCTACAATGCAGAGACAGATGAAGCATGGATAGTGTCGAACCATCCTGAAGACTTTGGTTATGAGGTTTGAAGTTTGTTAAGGCCATTGGTGATGTCTTACCTCTCCAAAATTGAAAGGAAGTAGCAAAGAAGACATGAGAACATGCCAGAAATTCAGGTTTGAGATCCTTCTGAAGGTTCAAGTGATGTTTTTGTTCCAATCTCTTTCGATGGGGCATGCTAACAAATGTGGTGCTTTCCTTCTCTTTAAATCTGCATTTTGATGTACAGTGGCATGGCTGAACAAGTCCTGGATTGTGGGAGAGGTTGTCAGATAGATCTTAGGAGAAGCAGGTTGTTTTGGTTGTTTGTTCTTGCAGCAACCAGTGACATTTATGCTTAACATATATATATATATATGTCTGTTTACATTTCACAGTCCTCAGCAGTACAATTTGGCAGATGGGAAGTTTTGTGTTGAGTGCTCTCCTTCAGCACTCCTCCACCCCCATTCCGAGAGGTTCTGAAAGTATTCATCAGTTCAGGTTTACATTTGACAAATTGGTTTTAGAGAACTAATAGAAAATGTTACAAAACATTCCCTCGAACTTTTAAAAAAATATTCTGTCTCTGTAAGCAGTTTTTGGTAAGGAATATCTTATGCTCTAGCATAAAGATAATTAACCTTCAGAATTATTCTACACTGCAAGACGTAAGTAACTCATGGTGTAGTTTTTCCCCACCTATGCCTGCAAAATACTGGGAAGCATGCAAACCTAATCTACTGGTTAAATTTCAATTAATGACAATCTAGTCATATAGGACAGCATAGATTTAATGCTCAGGAAACTGAGCTGAGTGGTAATGAACTGAACTACTGCATCCACTTACATCTAAATTTATAGAAAATCTTTCTGAATCAGTAATAATTTAAATATAAAGTCTAAATATATGAACACATTTAAGGAAACTTCAAGTATACTCCTGCATGCAAAGTGACTCCACGTACCCTTCCCAGATATTGGATGTTCTTGAGCCTATGTTGGATTACCCTGAAAAAACTCTACAAAGTATAAGGCAAAGAATAAAGGAAAAATAGAAGATTGTGCCAGAACAATTCCCAGCAAACAATTTTCTGCTTTCCATTTTGTCCTGTTTAGAAAAGTTCCTCATAAAGTATCCATCTACTGTGCTTTTTTTTTTTTTTTTTTTTTTTTTTTTTTTCACCATTGGTTATTTTCTATTTTCTATTAAAAGAATAAAATCTCAAAGACTGGTTCTGTAGGATTCATTCTTTCCTCAGCCAGTGAAAGCTGACTGCCTATTACTCCCTTTGAGGATCCTTGTAAAACAGTCATTTCATTTGCTGCAGTTGTAGCACTAATGAACTGCACACAGCTGATGCTTTGGTCGTGCAGCCTGTCATTCATGAAGAACACAAAATACTTCCAACGTGCTCAGCAATGTCACTTTGAAAAGACTTTAATGACACACTTCCTTTTGCAATATGCACAGAAAAATCTCTTCTAAAATAAGTGAGGAGAGATGGATAGCAGAAGAATTTCAGGACTTCACAAAATAATGCTTTCAGTGGAGAAAGAAAAATATTTTAGCAAAACTTTCTGATTTAAATGTACTTGTAGGACAGTATATTGCCTTTTTACACTCCCTTTCTTTTATTTGTGTTTGTGTTCCACAAAATTAAACTGAGAACAGATTTTACTGTATAGAATAGAGAGAAGTGGAGTTTATGTTCATTTTTTATGTACTTCATTGGAAATTACTTAAAGAATGTTATTTCAGAGCATTATTCAAAAATTGTCAGTTACCATGCTTGCTGGTAATGATCTGTAAAACTATAAACTTCTCAGATCCTGGATATCAATGTTATGTTGTTATGAGTTTACTAGGAACTATATTCCTTTATCAGTCCTTTTCTTGATACTGGCTTTGTTATTGGGTAAGAATTTTACAAAGTTGAAGACAAATTAATCAAATATTTAAATAGCATAAATGTTTCCTGAACAATTTGTGTAGACTTTTTGAGGTGGACAGATTTTTTTTTATTTTTTTTATTTTTTTTTTATTTTTTTTTTCCCTAGAGAACAAGTCTTACAAGAAGCAGCTGAGGGAGCTGGGGTTGTTTAGTTTGGAGAAAAGAAAGCTCAGATGAGACCTTATTGTTTTTACAGGAGGAGATAGTGAGATGGGAATCAAGCTCTTCTCCCAAGCACCACGTTATAAGATGAGGGGAAATGATCTCACATTGAGCCAGGGGAGGTTCAGGTTGGGTATTAGGATAAATTTCTTTACTGAAAGAGTTTGCAGCATTGGAATAGGCTGCCCAGGGAAGTGGTTGAGTCACCATCCCTGGAGGTCTTCAAGAAATATGTAGATTTAGAACTTAGTGGCATGATTTAGTAGCGGATTTTAGTACCAGCTTAAAGATTGGACCAGATGATCTTAGAGGTTTTTTCCAACCTGAATGATTCTATAATTCTATGGCATAAGAAGGGGGTGAAAGATTGTGTATCAGGATGTCACTCTGTTTCTAAATATTGCTTATTCCATCTTCCTGTTTCACTACTTTGTTTAATATTTCCAGTATATATATATATTGATTAATAATGAAATATATATATATATATATATATATATATATATATATATATATATAAATTTTCCTAGGTTTGCATCTTTCTCTTAATGTTAGATGATCAGACCAGATTTAGTGTAAGTACAGATCTTGTTAGTA
The DNA here is from genome assembly GCF_011077185.1 of Oxyura jamaicensis. Classification (NCBI taxonomy): domain Eukaryota; kingdom Metazoa; phylum Chordata; class Aves; order Anseriformes; family Anatidae; genus Oxyura; species Oxyura jamaicensis. Next base: position 116,896,549 of record NC_048894.1, on the reverse strand, counting down.
CATGCAACTGTAATTGTGTTAATGTTTGATAATTCTTTCTAGCATTGAGTGATAGTGACAGCAAGGGGTAACGGCTAGCAGGCCACAGGTAAATTTTGGTGGAGCTTGTGGGAAGTAGTTGCTTCCAAATTCCATTTTTTTCCCCTAGAAATTGCAACAACGTTTATGTAGTTTCTCCAGATAGACTGGCATTTCTGAGGATTGTAGTGCTTACTATTTTGTATTTGTTCATGTCTTACCCTTTATGGGTAAAGTAATCCAGAAGGAAATTCTTTGTTAAATAAAGTGTACACAGTGAAAAATGGAACTGAAAGGTACAGAAGTAAAGAAAGCCCACACAGAGGGCACTGCTGGTTTCGTTCCTTTGATTTTCGTAAAGAAGTAAGCCCCAAGGACCAGTGCTGGTCTGTGCAAAAGTGCCTTGTATCTGAGAGCTTTTTTTTTTTTTTTTTTTTTTTTTTTTTTTTTTTTCCCCAAATATGGAAGAGATATAGAGATTCAAAATATGTGGAAGAGATACAGTTTCCTCTGCTCCCATTCCCCCTATGCTCCCCACCCCCCTTTTTTTTTTCCCCAAAATATATTGCCTTATTTCATTTTCATAAGTGGGGAATCTTTTCTTACTGGCTCTACTCTGCTTCCAGTGGTTTTCAGCAGGGCTAAATGCAACGTACTTTTGCTATTGTTCCTTTTATTTACTCCCTGTAACTTTTTGATGGTATTTTTAGATCCCGATGCAGATTTCAGAACAGCAGATATCATGTCAGACTCCTCAAATATGTATATCAGAGAGTAAATGACTGCTTAGCATGCACATGCAGCCCTGAGGGCCAGGTCTATCCCTCTGCATGTCAAGTTATGGGATAGGTTTTTGCAGGTATGACGAAGCCATCAGGGGAGGAGTGTGGATACAAAACAACATAGAAATTTCAGTTTACTGTAGAGAATTTTGCTTGAACAATTTTTGGACTGAAATCTGTAATTTAAATGGCAATGAGTGTAGATAGCAATCTGTGTGTTTAAACTAATGATGGGAAATATTTAATGGTAAGAACCTTTAAAGACCGAAGGTTCAACTTTCTCAAATTTCCATTCATGAGAAAACTCTCTCTTAACATGCAAATTTCTTTCATTATGACTAGAAACACAATGTTTCAGAAATAAAGGGTTGGATTTTTAGAAAAAGAGTAAACGAGGAAAAATTATCAGTCGCTGGACTGAAGAGAGGAGTCAAAGGCTGTGAGTCTGCATGAAAGTACCACTGCCAGCAATAATTGTCTTAATTGTTAATGGCAGTCTATCAGGAAGAAGCTGAATTACTGGACTGAATGGGTGAATATAGACAAGGAATTCAAAAGTAGATTTGCAAAGCTTTAGCATGGACTGTTTTCTCAGATTGTTTAGGAAGACTTTGCACATTTGTTTTGAAAGATAAAGAAAATAATAACACATGCCCAGCAAAAAATAATTTTTTAATTTTTGAATTGAGTTACATTTCAGAGTCGTGACAGAACATTTGGTTTCTATGGTGCAAGAAATTGTCCCATTTCATGTCCATTTCTTGGAAAGTTTTCATTTAGTGGAGAGGAAAGAATTGCTTTCCCTTTAAACTGAATTTTAAAATAAATGATAGGACTGTGACTCAGCAGATAGTTTATTCTCTTGAATAACCTTGTGGAAGAAGTAGAGTCCCCAGATGGTGTTCAAAACGTCCCACCTATTCTCCCAAGAGAGAGAGGAGAGGGGAAAAAAAAAGGCAGTATAGAGTATAGGATGCAGATCTCTGCTGTTGACTCAAGTGGAACCTTTACCAAAGACTAGAAGAACCATAGTGGATTCTAAATAAAAAAATATGATAACTTTTACCTGCGCTACAAAAACATGTTCCTAGTAGTTATAAAGATGTTTTTTTTAAAATAAAAATAATAAAAAAAAAGTACCTAAATAATTTCTGAGCAATTCTTCTATCTTTCTCTTTTTATTTAATCTGTTAACAGCAGCCATAACTATCATGTCATGCTCCACTAAAATGTAAGGTCCAGAACAGAAAAATGCTGCATATGCCACCACAGCAAAGACTGTCTCTAGGACATTTAGCCAGCAAAGGTCCAGATCCTTCAGACAGCTGCAGTAAGAGTTATCAGAGGAACTGCTGGAGCCTGAGGACCACTGAGCAGAAGTTTTATGTCAATGGAAAACACCATCCACGAATGAAGTGTTCCACTAACTGGTTCCCACATGGTATTTGAATATTAGCTGCTGGCAGCAGCATAATTCCTATGAAATTACATCCATCTAACTTTTCTGATAATTAGTTAGAGGCAGCATGCTATCAAATTAAATAGTAGAAAGACGAATTGGATTACTTCAGCAAAATCTGCTCTGTGTGTAGCCACTGATGTGGAAACAGACTCCACTACTCTTTTTATTTTAAATTATCTGACAATTTTGGAACTGCATTGCAATTTGCACTGCAGAAGAGCAGGTTACAGTGCATTTACCTGATTTTAATATAATTTTTGCTTCTCATCAGACATGCTTTAGTGTACTTTCTGGCATGCACTTCTCACAATTTCAGTTGCTGTTCCTTTCTTAGGAGTATTTCTACTTCTTGCACCTTTTTATTCATGAAATTCAACATCACAAAGAAGAGCACAGCTTATCCTCTGGCTTACTTAAACTGTCTCATTACATTTGTGGTCTCAAGTAGGATTAGCAACATTAGTCTATACAGTGGTTCTTTGCAGCGTTGCAGATACCTAAAAATGCATATTATGTAGATTACCTGATTGATAAGAATTTGATTTTTCAATTTTTTTTTCTTCATTAGAATGCTAAATGGGATACTTAACTCAATATTAATACAGAACCCATTGTAATAGAGAACTTTTAACATTTGCTTAGTTTATTCCTTTTCTGTCTCTGCTTAGCTCTTACTGTCTGTGTGAGAAATCTGGTGTTCTGTTACACCATCCACAAGGCTTACATATATATCACCTCCCAGTTCTCTTAATCAATCAAAACATGGGGACAGAAAATAAAGGTGGTCTGGAAATGACAGCTAAATAAAACAAATGCAGCTTCTATCTGAATATCATTAAGTGATAATATGAAACTATAGTTTTATTTACTTATTTTGAAATTCTTAATAAAATGACCAAACTTGGTTTATAACACTATAAAGATCTTCCAAGTAAAAACTGATAAAATGTTGTTAATTACGTTTTAAAATTCAGCGTCACCGACCACATTAAATGTTGTTATAGTATGCTATTATAATATGTAAAAATAGCAAAAAAGGAGAATTTGGAGCCTTTCTTTGATTGTTCTAGATTCTCACTGGCCAGACGTGAAACATGGCAGCATGAACCAGTCACGCAACATGCTGCTGGGTACCAGAAAGAAGCAGAAGTAAGAAATTACCTATATGAAAGAAGGAGCTGCTGAAAACGGGTAAGTAAATAAATAAATCCAGGCTTATTTGATTGCTTTATTTAACTGGACAAGATAAATTTGAGTAAGATATCCTGAACAAGATTGAATAAATAAATAAATAAATAAGCACATAGAAGTGATTCATAAAGAAAGATTCAGAAAGAAATAGAAAATGTGTAAGATTTTGAGAGTGTGCTGAACTTTTGAAGAGATAGCAATGGTCCCAGAAGACAACAATATAAACAGACATGGAGCAAACTCCTAGTGGTAAATTCCTGTGACATCCAGAGTTAAGGCTTGATAAAGAAAGATATTAAGTATTTTTGGAAAGTTAAAAAAAAAATGAAACTTGGTTGAGAAAAACAGGTTAGGCTAAACTGAAGTGCGTAGCTACTGGAGACGTGACAGCAAATTTGAAAAACTAGGGTCTAGAAGCAGAAAGGCATGACGAGGTTATAATCAGAGGTCAAAAAAAAAAAATGGTCACACATTTCAAATTCATTTCAGATAAGACAGGAGTAAAACAAACAAACAAACAAAATGCCCCCAAAATCAGTGTGAGTGACTTTGTCTTCTGATAGAGCAAACTGTGTGTGTCTGCACTTGACTTGGTTTACATTCATACAGTTAGTTGTACTTGCTGTGACTGCTGCTGCTGGTGTATCAGCACTACAGCTGTGTCCTAAGTAACCTGCACTCTGCTGTCTGCTGTACTTTAAAATGAAGGAAAGAAAAGCTTTTAGAGAAGTGGAAAATATGCTTTTAGATATCCGATGATGAACGCCTACTAGAAATGCTGAATTTGAAACAAATAGATACATTATCTAGGAGAAGATGGTCTACGCCCCGATACACTTTTTATGCTTTCAAAGTTTCAAGCAATGCATAGCAAGCACCATGTTGTTCCTGTTCCAAAAGATAGCATCTTTAATGTTATAGTTATTACCAGCTATTTGTTCAGGTATGACTGAAGTCACAAAACTCTTTATCCTACTTCGTTTGTCCAGCATATATTCAGTCTCTTTCTCGGATTCTTACTGCAAATTTGAAATTGTGTTCTTTAATTGAAAACAGCAAGAATGTGGGCATGGTTTAATTCCATGTGGTATAATTTCATGTAGTGGAAAGAGATGTTATTAGAAATGTTTTAGCCCCTTTACCTAAGTCATACTTGTGTGGATAATTCAAAAGTGCTCTTGCACTTTTGATTTTATCAGTTATTTTTCCTATTATTTCCTAAACATTTCTGACATTTCTAGTATAGTCTTCAAATTTAAAACCATCTGCTATGATTTAAAACAAGTTTATTTTTCCAATTTGTTTATTTATTTATTTATTTATTTTCTTGTTGATGAAAAAAGTGGTGCTAAACTCTCATATGCTGTGTTTCCCCCCACCCCTGCTCTCTGCTGAGGTGCTATAAAGCAAATGCATCCTTAATGTGTCATTGTATGAGTGGCAATGGCTATTTTCTCCATATGAAGGGAGTTATCTGTTTCTAGAAGGCAGGTCTGTCAGTCCATGTGTGTTTGTTCTTTAGTTTCATTATCACATCAAAACTGGAAGTAGAGCTGGTGAAAACAGGGTTTATTTAAATAAATGTACCAGTTATGGGCTGCTCTTCAGAGGCAAAGTATCATTCCTCTCAGAGAGCAGACTTGCATTTTTTTTGGTGAGTTTAGATATATTTGGAAGATTGGATATGTGGGGTTGGAAGAAGATATGGGGCTCAAGTCCCTCTGGACATCCTGTCCCAGGTGGTTGTGCAGCCTGGCAGGAGAGGAGCCACATCACCAGCAGCAGGGTCATGGGGGGAAAAAACCATGGCCTTGATCATCTCGAGAAATGCAGCTCTGAGCTGGCCCAAGGAAATCAAGAACAGATTTCCTGGGTCCGTTTCTGGCACCTGTGCATTAGGCACTATTTGTAGAGCCTCCACTTTTAAAGTTTGTTTCTTTCTGTAGTGAGGGAGATAGAAGGATCAAAATCAGATTTGCTCAGTGTCCTGCAGGCTTGACAGTGAAGAAGTACATAATGCATTCATTCTGGGCTCAGTCTTAGCTCCCAAGGCTGAAACCAGATCTTTGTTTTGGAAATCTAATTGTCCTAATACCAAAGCTCTGGTCAGTGAGATTGGGTTGATGTTTTTATATTACCTCCTCTGATACAAAGCAACACATGTATTTCCACTTTATTGTCAATTTTCCAGTCTAAATTGCATTCTCCCCCCCTCCCCAAAAAACAATCAAAAGCATCTAAATCAGTGTAGCATTTAAGAGTGGCATCGCTTAAAATTCTCCTACCTACAATTAGCATGGTATTTTTTGACTATAGTGTGGAATTGTATTGATGGTAGGTAATTGCAAAATCTTATAATGATATAAAAGGGAGGGGAAGAAATACTTTGTAAAACAGCTTTACTTCCAAGCAGAAATTATTTTAGTGCTTCTCAGTAGACATTAGTACTTCTTTAATTCCTTGCATATGTGTTTGCATTTGAAGCGTCAGATGTTTAATGGAGTATTGGGAGAGTTTAAGAATGATTCATTATCATCCCTGATTTCTTAATGTAAATATATTTAATTTAATCTTATGTAAGTCTGAATTTTCAAGGCCTTTTTGTTTTTCTTTCCTGTGTCAGATGGATACTTTGTGTTATATAATGTGGTTTTATTTTCATAAATCTAGGTGCTTTAAAGTTTCTCTGTTTGCAAAAGCTCTTCTCAGGGGCTGAGACTTTCCTTGTCCCATATACCACAGTACCCTCCCCTCCACCTGCTCATTTAGAGCTACATAAATGCACAGTGCTGCACCGAGGCGCAGGAGAGCTCCCGTCAGCAGTAATTGCTGACCTGCCGCAGTTCCAGACAGTGATCAATAGATACGGCTTTGCTGCACAGCAACAGCACAGAGAAATTGCAGAACCCACTGAGAATTTGTTTTCAACATGCAAACCCAGCTGATGGCCTTCAATGGTAACAGATGTCAGGTAGTGACAGGCACCCTGGGGCGCCCTTAAAGTACTGCAGGAACTTGACTGGGAGAAAAAGAATGCTAGCAAATTACTCAGTGCATTCTAACAAATCACATCAAAGCAGGGAAAAAGCCTGAGCAAAAGAAAATTACTACTTTCATTTTCTTTCTTATCTTTTGCTCTGACACAGTATGGGTGCTGCCTTGTGTGAGCTATCAACTGCGGTACTAATGAGCTGCATGAAACGATGAAGCTTTTACAGTATTGGCTAAGGGGCTGTGTCATAGGATAAACTGAAGAGGTTAGGAAGAACGTGCACCCCTAGGAATGCATTAGCTAACTTTCTTACTTCTGCATATGTAGATTTTTAAGTGTGAGCATTTAGTGACATTTGGTCTTTAGATGACTATGTGAATTCAATGCAATACAGTGCAGAACAAAAAAAATAAAGATTTTTTTCTCCTTCATGTGTTGATCTTGCACAAGTACAATACGTAGCACAGATGCTTTTCTTACCTGCAATGCTTTAGTTACTGGAGATGTTAATTCAGGATCGGGATGAGGATAGGTCCTTTGTTGATAGCTTTGGCCATCTCTGTATGGTGATGATCAGCAGAATTGTTCAGACTGAATACATGTGTAACTACAAAACTAAACATGCATGGAGTCCATTTGTTCTCAGAAAAAGACTTCAGGCTCAGTAAGCCAAAAAGTATAGTAATATTTTCAGAAATTCTGTCTTCAAAAATCAGAGAAGTTACTATCTATGTGTATTTTATTTCTGCTTTATGAAATAGTTTATTACTATTTCACCAAATGTAAAGAAGTATCAAAGTGTTACAGAGGTATAGCTTCAATTTCTCTTATTTTTGAACTACACAGCCCCTGAGGTGACTTACACTTGTGCGTGATCTATGTACATTTCTCACACATGAAAGGTCTCATTATAAACAATGGAACTAGTGTAGCACTTTAGAGGAATTCTATATTTCAGCAGCAAAAATAAAAAGATTTTGAGAGAAGAAAAATGGTGTGGTTCTCTATGTGTGCCCCCTGCCCTAGCCTGGGGAACATGAAAGATCCTATCTCTCAACTGCACTTTCCCAGTGGAGGTTTAAAATGGAGTTAGATGCTACCTTCAAAGATCCTCATGGATGGGTTTAGGACATTCAAAGCTCATAACTGCCGTGGGCTTGTAGTGATCTTTGCAGTGATCTTTTGTGCAGAGCAAATTTTTTGTGTGCCGTTGGGCTGAGAAGAAATGTTCACTCAAGGCTGGCACCTGCACGCGAAACTGAGGCACTGGGGAAAAGGGCAAAACTAAAACATATGTCTGAGATGAACTTTAGAGAGGAAAGCTCCCAGGTGTTTTAGGAGAATCTGAATACATAATATCACAGAATCACAATTTTAGTATATGTGCTGCCAAAGCGAGCACAATAATGGTGTAAATTAAGCATATATTCTAGACTACTGTCCCATAAAAGTTCAAATAACATTATGCCTAGATTTTCTTTATAATCACTACTAGCAGATATATATATATATTTAAATAGCCCTTTCTCAGTCTTTAGTAAGAAGCTTTGTTAATGATTTTTCTCATACTTTTGTTATAAGTCTTTTGATCACTTTAAGCATGAATTCATGAGAGACAGACACTGCCAGAGTTGAATACCTGCCACAAGCCCTCTCCTATGAGACAGCACTTGCAGTCTGGGTTCCTGGGTCCCTTTGCAGAAGGTACCCATTTTGGATGGTCAGAATGACAAGGTGTCCAACAGAGCAACAATACTAGTGACATAATATTGTTAGGAGTTGACTGATTTGAGCTATCATGAGGTTTGTTGTGAAGCAAACAATTATGAGTAAGGAATACACTCACAGTGTTTTTATAAACTATATATTGTTATGCTCAGAATCTCATTTATATATATATGTCTGTCTGTATATGTATCAGTCTATCTGTAAAGCCAAGATCTTCCTGTAGATATAATGGAAATCTTATTAATCTAATTCAATCATCATCATTAGTCTGTATCTAATCATTACACAAAAGTGAATAAAACAATGCAGTCAGAGTACTTATACAGAAAATGACACAATAATAGTAACAACAACAACAAAAAAAAACTGTAACACACATATTAAATCTCTACCCCTTTTCCCATGGTTATGCTCACTCCTCCCCTGCTCTGAAGGGTCAGAAAGTTGGAGGCTTTGGATCTGATGTTGGGTGTAGGGGGGTTTTGTAACATATCCCCCACCTGGAGTCCTCCACCAGGACAATATGATGTTCATGTTGTTGGTTTCCTCTCTCAGGATCCACCTGGGCTCAGTTGTATGTTTGCTAATGTGCTTTTGCATCTTTCTCTTTCTTCACTGTTTTACAACTGCAGCTGGTATCTAACTCTCCTGTATGCGATACCATACATACGTCAGATTCTAGCTCTGTGTTCTCTTTCTTACCCCGAGGACCAGTGTTGTCCCACTCCAGATCCCCATTTCATGAACTGACTTCTGGGGAGCTGTGCACAGCCATGGGATCTCTGGTGCCATACATGGGCCCCATCTCTCACCATCCCACTCCTCTCTGCAACCTCCTGTGCCCCTTCTTCTCAGGGCTGCTGCTCTAGTTGCAGTCCCATATTTATCTGAATTTGTGTTAGGGTAATAAATACCTTATCCCGCTGAGAACAGTTGCTTGTCACTGCTATCAAGATGAAGTTAAAGTTGTACCAAAGAGATAACGCAAGTAAAACATGCTATAGACACCATATCTATAGCATAGATGCTATAGACAGATGCTGTAGACACCACATATATAGCTATATATGCCAGGTCAACTGGAGAAAGATCATGGCTAAACCAAGTAAAAGAAAACTACAAGCAGGTTGAGAAATGTTCAGATGTAGCAGTACAGCAGCCTTGCAAATCCAGTACAAGAATGTCGTTTGTTATTAGCAGTGGCAATACTGTATTGCAAGGCTACACAGTTAAAAAAGGAAAAGGTACATTTGAACACGTGTGGCCATTTAAAAAATGTATGCTTAAGTATCTCAAAAATACTATTTTTCTATTTTTCATCAGCCAATCTTGAGCATTTGGACTGCAAGAATGCCGAAATCTTATTTAGATTCTTCATCTCAGGGAAAGCTGTTCTGTTTGTATTTTAGCTTGTTGTACCCCCACCTGCCACACACACTCGGATAAACTTTAGCTTCTAAAGCCCTCTGTCTATGCCTCCTGCAGTAATTGGGGTCATTAGTCTTTGCTTCCACAGGCTAATTACCAGCGCGATCCAAATATCATCCTCTAAAGAAACAGAGCTTGAACAGGTGAAAGGCTGTAGGCATATATAGGCAGAAAAAAAGGTGAAGAGAAAAGATAAGTCAATACTGTTTTCTGTGTCTGTATTTCATTCTCTATTTTAACCTGAAAGTCACACTTTCTTCTACAGGTGCTGTTTATTTTAATAGGCTCTTAAATCTTAAGTCAGGCAAATGCAAAAGAGATGTTTGTGTCTTGACTGTGTTCATATTCAATTGTGTGCCTCTTAAGCATAGGTCTTTACTGGAAATCAAATCCCTTTAAGCTTTAGGCTGAACAGTACACTGTATTTAAATTCTAGTATCTACTACCATTAATTCTGGCTTGGTGTCAAACTAAACTACTTTTTCCAGGTTTAACCAATGTTAAAAGTTTAACAATAGTCTAAAAAAGACACAAGAATGGATAATGCACTGTAGTATTATAATATATATATATATACATATATTTTAAGTCCAATATTGAAATCAATCTGAGACCTTGTTTGTTAAGATACGGAATAATGAGTGGGGAGAGAAAAATGGAAAAGGTGTCTCTCTAGTACAGAGAAGGTTTTAATTTGACCTTAAATTATAACATAAACATGTAGAAAATTAACTTGTAGAAAACACTTTTTTAAAAGCTTAAGTTTGGCAAGTACACTCAGTTTGTGACCTGGGATAAAGTGTATGTTGAAGTGCTGATGAAGTGGGGAAAAATAACTTATCACTCCAGATGTGGCATTTTGCTCTAAATTGTTGGCTATGGTTGGCATTCTAGGTTCTTAGTAACAAGGCAAATCAAGGGTTCTGCCAGTTTCTGAAAGCAATTTTGAGGAAGAGATCACCATATTGCCTCATGTTTCAGATAACTTACAGTCATGCTGATAAGTCAAAATGATTCTATGAGGAAAAAATGTAAATAAGTGGGTCTCTAGGGCAAGATTGCAGCTATATTTGCATTCCTTTAATAAGAGCATGAGACAGAAATGTGTGCTATTCAATATGTTTTCTCTAGATAAGTTTAGAGGGCTGTATGGTGTAGTTGTCACTGGGGACTGAACTTTAGGGCAAGCTTTTGGTCACTGAAGAGTGCGTTTAGCAAAACTGCTTTACGACTGTTGGTTATTTGTTACATTTGATCATTACAGCTTTTGGAATAGGTTTTATATTTCTCTGTAATGGAAGGAAAATGGAGACTATCTCAATCTTTTTTTTAAGCAGAATATCTGAGCTTTTCTTCATGCATTGTGTGAGCAATAAAACAGGGGTTGAGTTAGCTTTAAGGCTGCTGTTTAGGCTTGAAAAAATATTTTGCAAGAACAAGTTCTCAGCAAATGAAGAAGGAGTTTTGCTCTCCTAGCCATTTCTCCATTTTTTCTATTCCAAGTTTTGGATATCTTTAATCTGAACTATTCTGAACAGCCTGCAGGCTGTCTCTGGAAGAAAGATTCTCTACTGAACCCCTACTGAATGATGAAGCTGGGAATATATGTAGATTTGTGATCATTTGCACTATTCTCATGACTTGACCTGTGATGATTCCTTTCTTACAGCTGAAGCAAACTGATCCACTTTCTGAGATAGAGTAATTGCTATGATTAACAGAAAGCATGGATTGTATGCATAGCAGAGACCCATTTAGGTCCCATCACTGCTCATATTTTTGGTGACAGAAAACTAAAGATTTTTTTTTTTTTTTTGGAAATGGTTTCTCAATAGAGAAATGGTTTTAATTATTATTTTACTTGTAGTTCAGGAAGAATAGAAAAGTGGGAATAAATCAATATGGGTTACAGCCCATGTCCCTGACCCTTCCATGTTGGAAAATATGGCAGCAGGCTGATGTGACCCTATGAGTCTCCCTGCAAGAATGGAGAGGAATTTTTTTCCCATATGTGAGAAATGGAAATTGGAATTGATTTATAAATTTCTGCTGGAATGATACACAGAAATACATATTTCTTAACATGAAAATTTTGTTTTAAATTATTGGCATTTTTTTTCCTCTAAAAGGATTAAAATGGAGATTCTTCCAGCATTGAACTGCAGCAGTGCTACAGAGTAAGCAGAATATCTCAACTCTGTGACTTGGTTAGGAAAATAAGCAGGAAGCATGAGAGTTACTCACAGGCATTTGGGGCAAAAGAATTTTCAATTCCCAGAAAAATAAAGTGAAAATGTCAAAGATCTTTCAAGGTGGGCTTCAAGTTTTACATTGCTTCTGGAACACAGGTGTTCCTGAGAAATCCTTTCTGTAGTATTTTCTACAGGTATATTTTTTCTGACCTTGACTGTATTTGAAAAAACAAAAAAATCAAAACAAACAAACAAACAATTTCATTTTAGGAAAAAAAAAAAGAGAGAGAGAGAGAGAAAATAAAACTTGCCATTTTTTTTGTGAGAAATTACATTTTGTTAGTATTTTAATATCTGACATAATTAGTTGCATCCTTTTATATATCATTTCACCGGTTTGCCTGAAAGAATCAAGTAAGAAAATCTATTTGGTATTGTACTGTATCTCTTAGCAGAATTTCAATTTTTCTGGTAATAAATTACAAAAGTACATTTTGAAAACTAGTTGAAATTGTCCAGAAATCCTTTTATTGTCATTGTTGTTTATTTGTTTGTTTTGTTCCCTTCTTCAGTTTCATTAAGTTTTACTTTGGCATTTGTTTTTTTTCAGACAGATTCTTTACCATAATTGCAAACTTGAGAAGTGCCAGAAGTGATTCTACTATTCTACCAATTCATATGCAAGTTTCTTGTTCATACATTTCTTTTTATTTTTGTGGACAGATTGTGTTACAAATGGTTCGTTACCTACAGAGACTTCACCAGTTTTTAACAAAACAAATAATAGTATTTACAGGAAACCTGAGAGATAATTCAACAGAAATAATAAAAGTCTTTCATTTAACTCACTTGAACAGACTGTAACTGGCTATTGGGCTGAATTCTGAATGAGGTTGCAAATTGAATGTAAATTATGAACATAAATACTATCATGTATTTTTTCCAGTTCATCTCTCCTGTGTGGTAATTCTGCCTGTTACCACTTCTAATTTATTGCACAGCTCTGTCAAGAAGAGAAAGAAATTAGAAAACAAGTGTGTGTGTGTGCGCGTGCATACATGCAAGACTAAATTCTTGTGAAATACTGGACTTAATTGCTGAGTTCATACAAAGATATCCATTTCTAAAAAGCATCTTTGAAATTACTTTAGCTTAAGCTGAGGCCTGGCTGCAGGTTTGGTGGGGGTGTAAAGCTCCTGTTTTACCTCTCACCTCTCACTCCTCTGTGTTGGATATTAAGAACTTTTTCAAAATACTATATGTTATTTTATCACACTCTGTAAATGTATACTTCAAAGGATAGTAATGCTCCTATTAGTGAGGACTGGAAGGATTAAAACATAAATTAATGAATGTTGATAGTCAAAATTTTATTAACAGACTGAAATTTCTATGTTTTACCAACTGATGTTTAGGCAGCAGTACAGAAATGTATGTTAGCTATGGCTAGCAGCTCTCTGACTTTCCTCCATCAGCAGGGCAAGGGTAGAAAAGGAGAAGAATGAGAATGAGAAAGCTCATGGGTTGAGTTAAAGACAGGGAGATTGCTTACCATTACTGTCACAGACAGAACAGGCTCAACCTGGGGAAAGTTACTTTTATTGCCAATAAAAATAAAAATATAATTGTTAATTAGGTAATGGTAAATAGAAGGAGACATTAAAAGCAAACCTTTCCTTCACCTTCTCATAGGCTCAGTTTTGTTCCTTCATTCCAGACTGCTCCCCACACCAAATGGTGCAGTGACAAATAGGTAAAGAGAACTTGGGCCACTCCATAACAGTTCCTCTCTGTTGCTCCTTCCTCCTTACATTTTTTCACTGCTTGAATGTGATCTCCTCCACAGACTGCAGGGCAATCTCTTCTCCAGCATCTGGAGCATCTCCTCCCTGTTATTATTCTCTCACCTTGGTGCTCATACTGCTGTTCATCACATTTTTTTTCCCTTTACTCCTCTGCTTGTGCATCACTTTGCCCTTTCTTAACTATGGATTCACAGAGGTGCCACACATGGCTGATGGGTCTGTTGCGGGGCTGTCTGGAACCAGCAGCCCTTGGCCTCTTCTCACAGCAGCCACCCCAAAGACCTTCTGCTGCCAACACCTTGTCATGGACACCCAGCACAACAAACAGGATAGAGTACAGCTGAAGAGCATTGGAAATGATCTGCAGATGATCTGGGGTTCCAGTGCTTGAAGTGTCAGGCACACCTCTCCTACTAATGCAGCCCAGATAAAATAAACTTTTCCATCTGGCTATTAGAAGTGATAAAAGCCTTTTTAATACAGCTCATACCTTGTAGAAGTTGAATAGATTTTTTATTGGAAACTCACAACTTCTGAAGTTTTCTTGGACATATAAAGAGCTTAGTCTATAAAGGGAGAAGTTGGACATTTAATAAGGAACAAAAATTCTGATATCTTCCCTTTTCTCCATTTTATTCTAAAATGAATTTAAAACATTATTTAGAGGATTTTTTTCATCTTTAAAAAAACATAAAAACAACAACTAGGTATGTACTATTGCTCTGTAAGTAAAATTCAATTTCCTTCCATTAGCAATGTGTGAAAAAGCCATGAAAACATATATCTTTACTCATCAGTTCATTTTAAGGTCCTTTTTGTTATATTAATGACAATGGCATAAACATAATTTTACTCATGTCTTCCATTTCAGAAATAGTTGTTTATAAAACAAATACTACTGAGAGGGTATTTCTGGTGAATGTGATTGCTAATTAAGTAGGTCTTCCCAAGGTGCCTCTACTGAAAACATGTTATTGATCACTGAAGCTAAATTAAGAAAATACATCAAGACTTCTGGAAACTGTTCTCTGTTTAAGACACAAATGCTTTCTTAAATCCCAATATTCAAGACAAAAAGTCTGTGATTATTATTATTAATTTTTTTTTCTTAACCTACCAGGCTACCAGAATGTAACTTACTCCTAATTAGCATTGACAGAGCTTTATTTTTTTGTAGATATCTTCTTCTTGTTTATGACATTTCTGAGGGTGTCTTTGAATACTCAGTGCTGTATTTCTGGGCCATCTGTGCTTTTAACCTCTTCCTTGTGGACAGGCTAAGGAGCCTCTCATCACAGAGAGGTATATACACATATGAGCCCTACAAAGAGAAGTCATAGACTGTATGTACATAGTTTTTTGATCAACTTGAAAAAAAGTGTTTTTCAAAAAGAACATAACTTTGAGATGTCAAATATTCTTTTCTTATCCAATAGATAGTACAGCCTGGCTACAGGAAATATTACATTTTTGTGGAAACAGGAGCATTTACTGCTTCAAAAGGAAGAAAAAGACCAGCATGTCTTTAAAACTTTCTCTAATTTCTACCTAGAAATGTATGACAAATTCAAGCTCCAGAAAATTTTAGTACAATTAATTGGCATGAAAAATATTCATTTCATAGAAGGGAAAAGTGTCCTGCTTTCAGTTGAGATAGAGTTAATTTTCTTCCTAGTACTTGGTATGGTGCTGTATTTTGGATTTAGGATGAGAATAATGCTTATAACACAACAATGTTTTTAGTTGTGGCAGAGAAGTGTTTACACAGCACCAAGGACTTTTCAGCTTCTCATGCTGCCCTGACAGTGAGGAGGCTGGGGATTCATCCGGAACTGGGAGGGGACACTGCCAGAATAGCTGGCCCAGGCAGGACAAAAGGATATCCCACACCATAGGGTGTCTTGCTGAATGATAGAACCAATTGCCTGGGAAGGACATTGCTATTTGGGGACTGGCTGGACATCGGTCAGTGGGCAGTGAACAATTGTGTTGTTTTGTATATTCTTTTATATTATTATTATTATTATTATTTTCCCTTCCTTTTATGTCCTAGTAAAATATCTTTATTTCAACACATGAGTTTTTCTTTTTTCCTATTCTGTCTCCTATCCCACTCTGGGGGAGTGAGCAAATGGCTGTGTGGTGTTTAGCTGTCTGAAAGGTTAAACCACAATAGGTGTAATCTACATTTAATATTCTTTCTAAGCATGTTATGTTTTAGAAAACTGTTATGTTAAACTATGCCACAACATTTTCTAAACATATACAAGAAAAATTAGGTAAAAAAGTCCAACCCAAAACAATTAAACAAAGTTGATATGTGGTAGGGCACTGTATAGACCTTTTGATGTAAGTTTCTTATGCTGGCTGGCTTTCAGTTGACAGAAGTGAAAATGCTCCAAGACAGTAATTCTGACCTATTTCTAGCTGTCTGCTTTAGGAAGAAATGAATTGCCTACTAGAAGGCATGCAATCACACCATGAACTCTAAATGAAGGTTTGGGTGCCCTGCTGGGATTTAAATGTCTATTAGGGAAGAGCAATCCCATTCCTCTTACCTTTTTACATCTTGGTGCATGATGGGAAAATTTGGCAGGTGTGTGATTCTGCAGGCATCTGTTGAAAATACCACATTTTGAGGCATAAATGTCTTGTTTCTATTATCAGTAATATTCAACAAACTGCAAATAGAAATCAGTAACTTACAGAGAATGCATGTGTTCCTGACAAGTCACCTTCAGGGGAATGATCTTACTTACAACCTTGGGAAGAAGAATAGTTTAATGATATATACTTCTGCTTGACTGATTTAATATCCTTGCTTTAAAAGAATGAGTATCACACTCATCTTCTTGAGGCTGTTGTTCAGATTCTATTTTACATTCTTACATGGCAGTTGTAAGTACCACATATTTATCTGCACAAAACCCCTGGAAGAAACGAAAAGCTACTTTTCCACATTCTACAAACGGCAATCTTGAATACAAATAGACTTTGCTGTTGGCCAAGCCCCACAGCAAATTTATCCAGCTGAGAAGACTTGAATGCATCTCTCCGGGTCCTTGGCTAGTGCTTTAATTAGATCAATCCCTTTTCTCTGTAGCAGATGCTGATAGGAAAGGTCATCTGTATCAAGTGCAAGTATGGTCATAAACAAAACTTTTATTCTTCCTGCCAGGAGTTTGACTGTATTTAACACAAGTACAAGACCAAGCTGATAAAGTTGCATTTCTTCTTGGATTCTGTATATCAGTGTGTCACTTTGTGCCATGCCTGTAGAAACACACTTTGCTTGAAAAGGTAGACCACACTTTCTAATATGGCATTGAAATGTGAAGTGTGCCCTAAAAGTCACATCAGGGGAACAATTAACATTTGTCTTCTCAAAGATTGAATATTAATAGAATCATAGAATGGTTTGCATTGGAAAAGACCTTAAAGATCCCCTAGTTCCAACCCCCCACCATGGGCAAGGACACCTCCCACCAGACCAGGTTGCCCAAAGCCCCATCCAGCCTGGCCTTGAACACCTCCAAGAATGGGGCATCCACAGCTTCTCTGGGCAACGTGTGAAACATCACCCTCATAGTAAAGGATTTCTTCCTAATATATAATCTAAATCTACCCTCTTTAGTTTAAATCCATTCCCCCTTGTCCTGTCACTACACTCCCTGACACAGAGTCCCTCCCCAGCTTTCCTGTAGGTCCCCTTTATGTAGTGGAAGGACACTATAAAGTCTCCCTGGAGACTTCTCTTCTCCAGGCTGAACACCCCCTGCTCTCTCAGCCTGTCTTCATAGGAGAGGTGCTCCAGCCCTCTGATCATCTTCATGGCCCTCCTCTGGACTTGCAGGACTCACTGAGTCTTGAGGAAAAAACTTCTGAGATCTAAGATATGCTCTCAGTTTTGTGGTTCATGTAAAGGTGCTCAAGTAACTTAGGTTGTGTCAGGCTTGTTATTTCTGCGCTATCGCTCAGAGATTGCCTGCTTTAGAGGCTGACTGATGCAAGAGAAGAGTTGAAATATTAATCTTATTTGTTTGACAGCATATGGTAATACAGTATCAATTTGAATATTTTCTCTGATTCAGAGTTATGATTGCAGCCCTGCAGTATCTCTGTCTACTGCTTATGCAGAAAAATGTTTTTGCAGATGGTTAAATCCCAACCAGCTTTGTGGCAAAGAGTAAACTGTTTATGTGATTACAGTCAGATACTAAATATCACTGTTCATCCTAGCAAGGAGTAAGAACTTAAAAACAGGAGATGAAGCAGTGCACAGAATAGTGCTCTTGAGTGGAAAAGTACTTCAGAAATCCCTTTCCAGATCTGTGAAAGAAACAGATATCAGCCAAAACTCTCCTCCCTCAGTGAATGCCCCTCCCCCCATCCCCCCCCCCTTTTATTTTTTTTAATTTTAATGTGGGAGATACAAGGATGAATCTCTGTTAAAGGTTTTTCCCACTTTCCACATGAGTCCTTTAATTTTTTGACTAGAAATTTGACCAAATGAAACATACCTCTCAGGCCTCCCTTCCTATGGAACTACTGCATCATGTACAGAGGTACATATTGTCTGGGCACCTCAGTGTAGGTGCTTGGCATCTCAGACATGCAGCCTGATCCCCATCTCTGTCCCCATGAGTGACTGAATGTTTTAGAAAA
Organism: Oxyura jamaicensis; assembly: GCF_011077185.1. Lineage (NCBI taxonomy): Eukaryota > Metazoa > Chordata > Aves > Anseriformes > Anatidae > Oxyura > Oxyura jamaicensis. The sequence goes on along the minus strand of NC_048894.1, from coordinate 116,878,286 downwards.
GGATGGAACACTTCAACTGAGAGCTTGGGAAGGATGTGCCTTGGACAAGTAGTAGTGAGCACTCCTGAGCACAAATTCTTAACTACTCTTCTTGCTCTCTTCCATCCTGGCCAGTAAAAAGATCGCCTACTGTAAGCTCAGTGTAAAAAAAATCACGTTTCCTCAGAAGTTGCAGTATCCATGGAAAAAAAAAAGGGGGGGGGGGGGGGGAAGGTTCAAGGGGAAAAGAAAGGACATTAAAAACAAAATCCCATCCAGCCCTAATACATATGCACACAGGCAGGTCCATTAGCTTCACTGGGATGTCTTGTAAGAGCCACCCCCACAATTAAAAGTCTTGCAGAACTGGGTTTTAAATCAATGTTTATTCTTTTCCAACAGCCAGGCACCCTGAGGAGTGAGAAAGCACAGCCTCTGAGGACAAATTGATAGGATAGATTTCTGTACTAGAAACAAATACTTCAATTTGTGTTTGTAGCAAAAGCATTGTGCTGTCTGATGTAAAACAGACTTGTTCATTAATGCTATATTCTAACAATAACATTCTCTCCTAAATAAGAACCATGTTTCCTTCTAACTTCAAAGTGCTCCCAAGATATAATTCTCTTTTTCATTATTTTTTCTCTCCTAATTATTGTTAGTAGTAGAATTTTTGCTAAAATTCAAAGAATCTAAACTCATTTATGAGATTAAACATGAGATTATGCAATTTTCTTTTAATGAGTTTAATTTGCTGGTGTTAACATGAACAATATATGTATGTTTTGGGATGTACTCTTTTTCTTTTTCTTTTTTTTCATCATTTTTCTTCTGTTTATTTTTGAGTTTAAGAAAGAACCTCAGGAAATACCTGGATGGGTATGTGTTCTGTTTTAACCAAGGATTGTTAAGACAGTGTTGGATTTCCTCTTTTTGGAGAGAGTAGGTTATCACAATGCACTCAGAGGTAAATATACTGTGTCTGTTTTAATCCTAGTCCTGAAACAAGGTTGAGGAGCTGAAAAATGTAGGTAAGTAACCAATGAACTTCAAGCTGAGGAGGAGAGCTGAAAAGGAGTAGGATCTACAGGAACCCTAAAGGTGTGTGTTGGGCCACTTGAACAGGTCCTGTGAGACAGGATCTCACTGATAAATTCTTGAAGTTTTGCATGTGGGGAACCTAACCTGCTGAATTGAAATGAGCTCTGAAATCCTGCATCACAAGGGAGTGCTCAGATAGTTTCTTTTTGAGGAATAGCTCTTTTCTTTACTGAAAGTACAAGCAGCTTCTGGGAAGTTGTGGTCAACATTTGTCCTCTCTGGTGCTTCAAAAATGGAGCTAAGGATTGGTTAAAATTAGAAAAACAGAAACAAAACCCAAACTTTCCTCCCCCCCCCTTCTCATCTCAAAGTAAAATTAAAAAATAACTGGATGCAAATAACAATGTGACTACTTGGGTCTGAACCTGAATGGGTAAGTGGGGCCTTGTGACCATGTAGTAAGTGGGGCCTTGTGACCATGTAGCAGTACCCCAATGACCATACTGCATGGATCCTCTGCCTGAGGTGAAATGTCCCTTAAATGCTTACAGATGCTTGGTAGCAGAAGCAGCCTTGCTGCTTAAAGAAACAGAGAAAGGTAATCACTTTCTACTAGCTCACACTGAAAAACATTAATCAGGCAAATGTTGCAACCCAGCAGGTGCACAGCAGAGATCCTTGAATTAGCTCCTAACAAGTGCAGGGACAGCTGAGCTTATTAGCTTATGTACATCACCTCAAAACCATAGCCATACTGCTTTTGGGATGTGAGCCTGGCTGCTCTCATATGGCTGTGTTGCATCAGCTACATGCATTATCATCCAGCATTAGCTCAGGGAATTCTGCACTCTGCTTCTTTGTGTGAAATAAAATCCCTAGAGAAGTCAGCTGCCTCTGTCCCTCTGTCCAGCTGAGTTATCAAAACAGTTTGAAACAAAGTTTGAAATGAGTTGTCCTCCTACAAAGAGATTGGAGAAGGCACTAGGAAGGTAAATGCCTTTTTTTGTCCCATATCCCCAGAGAAGAGCCATTACATTTGTCAAGTACAGAAAGATGAAAGATAAATGCATACAGGCTGTTTAGCTAGTGTCGCTTTTTTTTTTTTTTTTTTTTTTTTTTTTTTTTTTTTTTTTTAAGTTGTGGAGCAAGCCTGCTAATCTTGGTCACCAATCCCAAATTCCGGAAGGCAAAAATACTTCAGATTAGCAAGTGGTGAGGATCTGGTGAAGGTTTGAGGGCAGCTTTTCCCCAGTATAAGACCCAGGGACTGATGATGTTCTCCAGGAGATAAGAGGAGTGGCCTTGGCACTTTAGAAGAAAGTAGTAAGAGTGAATTTTCATAGAATCACAGAATGGCTTGGGTTGGAAAGGACCTCAAAGATCACCTAGTTCCAATCCCCTGCCATGGGATGGGATGCCACCCACTAGATTAGGTTGCCCAGGGCATCATCTAACCTGGTCCTGAACACCTCCAGGGATGGGGCATCCACAACCTCTCTGGGCAACCTGTGTCAGTGCCTCGTCACCCTCTGAGTGAATAATTTCTTCCTAACCTTTAATCTAAATCTCCTCTCTTTTAGTTTAAAGTCATTCCCCCTTATCCTGTCATTATCTGATTGAGCAAGGATTTGCTCTCTAAGTCCCCTTTAAGTACTGAAAGGTTACAATAAGGTCACCCTGGAGCTTTCTCTTCTCCATGCTGAACATCCCCAGCTTTCTCAGCCTTTCTTTGTAGGAGAGGTTCTTCAGCCCCTTTGTGACCCTCCTCTGGACCCACTGAATAGCCCCACATCCTTCTTGTGCTGGGGGCCCCAGACCTGGGTGCAGCACTTTAGGTGGGGCCTCACAAGGGCAGGGCAGAGGAGGACAATCACCTCCCTTGACCTGATGGCCACTCCTCTTTCGATGCAGGCCAGGATGCAGTTGGCCTTCTGGGCTGCAAACACACACTGATGGCTCTTGTCGAGCTTTTCATCCACCACAAGCCCCAAGTCCTTCTCTGCAAGACTGAGAAGGGGTATTTCAAGAAGAAAGGTGTGAAAAGTGGGGTGTTTCAAGAAGAAAAGTGTAAAGAATGATTGTTGAAGTAATTTTCACTATTTTCACTATTTCTTTCTAACATTTATTTGTCCATTTTGAAATGTCAGATCATTCTGTGCCAGGATTTTGAAGTCTGGATAAGAAAAGACAATCATATAAGTTCATATCTAAGGATTTAAATGATTAATATAATCTACTAAAATTTAGGCCAGTGAATGTTTTATGAACTTTTTTTTCTAAGCCATTTTTGAGCAGTATTTTCTGAACTATGATGTGCAAGACTTGTAGGTGCTGGAGTTTTAGGAGACCCAAGACTGCCTCTGTGGAGGTGAGAGATGCTATAAGACAGGTCCCTCAGCTGTGTGGTGCAGGCACCTGCACAGTGTCACCTCCAGCTGCTCACTGCAGACTTTGGGGTTTAAAACCACACCTCTCATCAAGGTTATCGAGCACATGACTGGGATTTGTAAATGAGCTGTCCTCTACAGGCACTAGGGGATGTTTTCTTAAGGTCCCCTTTCAATTTTAATACAGCTTATTGCTATATTAAATTATTGCTCTGTTATTAAGAAACATGCCATCTTTGTGACTGAGCATGTTTGTGAGCATTGTGTTTGCAATGTTTGTTTGCAACTGTTCTCTTATTTATGTACTCAGTTTTGCCTGTAGGTTGGAAATGTGTGGGTATACTGTACAGAATTGCTCAAAGATCATTGAGGAAATAATCAAGGAGATTAATCATTCTTTTACTGTACACTCATTCTGCAAGCAAGTATCTTGAAATAGATACATTTGATCTTGCATGAGCCGTTTTTTCAGTTGTTGTGAATGTTTAAGTTCAGGGATGGATTTTACTGAGCTGTGGATAACAGGACTGCCTGCAGTACAGCTGCAATCTACCTCCCTGGCAGGCTTCAAGGCATATGCAAGCAGCATCTGCTTTAACTGCATCTGCTTTACCTTCAGACTAAATTAAAAAAATTAGCCTATCCTTTCAGAGGAAAGAGTTAATAGAATTAAGTATTAGAAACTATCTGATAGTATTTAGGATCCCAAGGTCATCTGAAACTTCCTAAGCAGCATATTCCAATAAGGTAAATTGTTGCTACCAGGCAGTTTTTGAAAACTGCTTTTTCCTCTCTAAAATGGACCTTGAATTTCTCCTCTCCCTCTCCCACTTCTGCTTCCTCTTCCTTGTCCTCTTCCATTCGCTCTTCCTTTCCCTTTTTCTTTCCTTTTTTTCTTTCCCTTTCCCCTTCCCGCTGAGCTTTATCATAAAGATTAGAAACAACAGTTATCCCATCCAAACACTTTTCACCAAAGACCCATATTTCAGGTGTCTTTGTTTTGTCTTTGCTTTGTGTCTTTTTGCTTTGTTTGTTGGTTTGTGTTCCCCTCTTCAATATCTAGAAAAGCTTTACATTAAGCTCCCACATCCACATCTCCCTACTAAACCAGTCCTTGCTGCCTCAGCTGCTGTGCAGGGCAGGAGTAGAAACTTGGGCTTTCTGTTATCCCAGTTGCATCTACTACCTACCAGGTGAGAAGCCACAAGCCCCTAATTTCCAACCCAAACCTCCCCCGGTGCAACTTGAGGCCTTTCCCTCTAGTCTTATCACCAGTTACCTGTGAGAAGAGGCTGATCCCCATTTCCCCACACCTTTCTTTCAGGTAGCTGTAGAGAGCAATAAGGTCTCCCCTGAGCCTCCTCTTCTCCAGACTAAACAACCCCAGTTCCCTCAGACACTCCTCTCAGGACTTGTGCTCCAGGCCCTTCACCAGTTCTGTAGCCCTTCTCTGGACACCTTCCAGGGCCTCCATGTCCTTCTTGTAGTGAGGGGCCCAAAACTGAACACAGTACTTGAGGGGCAGCTTCACCAGAGCAGAGTACAGGGGGACAATCACTTCCCTGGTCCTGTTGTCTACATATTCCTGATACAAGCCAGGATACTGTTGGCCTTCTTGGCCACCGGGGCACACTGCTGGCACATGTTCAGGTGAGCACCAATCAGCACCCCCAGATCCTTTTCCTCTACACAGCTTTTGAGCCACTCTGCCCCAAGCCTGTAGTGCTGTTGTGGTCAAAGTGCAGGACCCGACATAACCATAAATTATATATAATTTATAAAATAAAAATTTCCTTTTTATGAGAATCCAGTCAGTGGCCTGCAATAGAGGTTGATTTCTGTTTGCTTACTGCTCTGAAATAATCCCATCTCCCTTAAGTGTTATCTACTTTATGGTTGGGTATCATGAACTGAGTTTGTATTAACTTCAAAAATATATTTTAATGAAGTTCTTCTAAATTTCCACTGTGGGTTTTGGTAAATATCAACCCTTTTCTCTCCTCTTTTATTATTATTATTATTATTATTTTCCCAACAACTCCCTTAAGCCTTTTCCTGCATTGAACTCCAAATTACACTGTGTAAATAAATGGTCTGTCTACTGTTTATTTTTATGTTATTTTATTTTATTTTATTTTTTTTACAGCCACTGTACATGCTGCTCTGTTGGAACTCTCTCAATTTCATGATGCTCAATTTGTGTTTCCAGGGCTACTTAGTTTCCAAGCCAGTGGAAATTCATAGGTAGAACTGTCTTTAACCTGGTACATGGCTTTTATATAAAGATAACAAAATTGAGAAAAATATTCCATTTTAAAAGGTCAGCCCTATTCTCTCTCCCTTAATGAAGTTTCCTTCTGTAATTTGTGCTCCTTTCTGTTTGCAGAAAGGAAGTAGTGGCTAGTGTTGAGGTTAAGCAAGAGTAATTGTAATATATATTGGGAAAAAACCTGCAGCCACTCTAATTCCATTTGGGATTCTTTTTTCCAGTACAATATATGAAAAAACACAAAGTTTCCAGGTCTGTTTTCAGTGAATGAGTTCCAAATTACATTAAAGAAACACAGAAAATAAAGAGTTCTACCATTCTGCTGCTTACCAATTACTTTTCCCTTTGCATCTCTGTAGCCAAAATAAGGAAGTTAGCTAATGGCTCTGTAGTCTCAATCAAACAAATAAACAAATTAAAATGAAACTGGCTATTTAAACCTTTGCAGGTGCTTATTCAGAGGCCTGAGAGTTTCTCTGTATCTCTCTTTTTCAAGGATTTGGTAATAACACCTTCTGATAATACATATGATGGGAATCTAACTTGTGTCTTCTTTCTTACACATTTTAGAACCACACAACTTCATGAAGATTTTCTTATCCAATCTACCTCTCTTCAGCTACAGCCACCTTTATGTGACGGCTTTTTTTTGCTAGAACATGATAAAAGCCTTGCAGTCCCTACCCATGACAGAAAATGATGGGGTACCAAATCCTGGGGTACCAGAGCCCAGGAAGCTGTGGGGTCTGTAAGAGCAGTGCAGTTGATCCTGCAACATGCATTGCAAAGTCCCTTTACCAGGCAGCTCAGGAGTTACCTTCAGCAAGGGCATGCTAGGACTGCTAGACATTCCTTCACCCAGGTCAGAGCTGTAGTTTGAGTGACACCAAATGTAACTGGGGAGCTACCTGGGACAGTACTAACCAGGGGGTTAAATTCCTCCTCTTTTCATGTGGTGGTAGCATGGGGGGGGGGCATTGGAAGCACTCATAGTGACATCTTTATGTATTTCTTGCTTGTGTACATGACTGACCACACAACACCTGTGATATATATGCTTGGAATGAGGGGATAACCTGCAGAGGTGACTGGTATTATATAACAGGGGTAAGAAAAGAGTTGCTATTTGCAGTCTGAATTTTGATGCCGAGAAGACCTGTAGAAGTAGTATTCTCTGATCCTCTTTGCTTGAGAGAAGACCTGTAGAAGCAGTATTATCTGATCACCTTTGCTTGAGAGGTCAAGAATGAGCAGCCACCTTCCCAGAACCCTTTGGCTACAATCCTGCTGCTCCCTGAAGTGCAAGGTTTGTCTTCTTCTTTACTTTAACAGGCAAGCAGTCTCTGTCCCTGATGATAATCATGTTGCTTTTCTAAGTTGTGAGTTTGAAAATTTGCACCTTTGGTAGTGTCAGAAATGTTGAGAAAGGCTGACTTCTTAAATTCAGGTTGCTGTCAAATGGCATGTGTTCCTGTGGGGGGTGAATTTGAGCTTAAGACTTCAAACCTCTTTGAAACTTCTCAGTACTGTCATTTCTGTGACTGACCTCTTTCAAATAGGAATTGGAGAAATGAACATGAAGCTATCCAGCTGAGCAATGGTCTTTTTTACTGTCATTTTCTATCCTTTGGATATGCCCTTGTACCTGTATTTAGCAGTGCACACTCTGGTTTAGCCAAGGTTCTTAGTTTTAAAAATAATATTTATTTCTGTTTTATTCCATCTTCCAATGCCACAGTCCCAGTAGGACAAAAATGCCTTTCAGGCTTTCTGGTCGAAGATGGCTGTGAATGAGACAGTTGGCATAAAGCACTTGTGTTCAACAAATGTCATTTTCCCCTTTTCAGAGCTGAGTGTGTCACCTGTGATGTGTCTAAATGCTCTGAAGTACAGGTTTTACACCCTTTGGCAGAGCATCTACAATGAAACTTGCTTTCATGAGCTAACACAACTGTTAACATAGCACCATATGTGCTAGTTTGTAGAGAATAAACATTTTCTTAGGAGTTAGAGGAGAAAATGTTGCTCCTGTTGAAGTGAGTGTGCCTGGAAGAGTCAGCTGGGATATATATTCTATTTCCACTTCAGCAGATTCATTTTTCTTTTCCGTCTTTGTGTTCTCTGGGTGGGTTGGTGCATTGTTTATCTGCTGCAGAAACCTAAATATAATTCATGACATCCTATAATCTATTTAAAAATGACTCTGTTCTCAGTTCTGGTTTCCAGCTCTGTCTTCCTTATAGATTTGCCAATCTTAAGCATCCAAGAACTTAATTACCTCGTATGATTTAAATTATCTGGGCAACAAATATTGTGGATGAATTTACTGGTTTTATAATTCTTGATGTCTAAGTATGTCTAAATTATGGTACAGCTGACATCTTTCATGTTTTAACATATTATCAAGAAAGTGTTTTGGGTATCATTAAAGAAATTATATTTTTTGTGCATTAACATGATCACATAATAGGGAAGATAAGGATATAGGTAAGGTAAGGTAAATATATGAATAAAGATTGCCAGCTTGATATTACTAGGACAAATGAAAAATAAAGTAGCTACTATGAGCAGGTAGCCTTCTAGGTCAGACTACAACTGTGTATTGCATATGTAGTTAAATAAGCACTTTTGTTGCATGATAGGTTTGTAGAAAGTGTAACAAGTGCAAAGCCACTACTTGGTAAATCTAAAGTTATACTAATGTTTTGCCAAAAGCCTTTTTTTTTAATCTTTCCCTGAAAATAATCAGAACTATGTAAAGTAGCATGAACGTGAGCTTGCAGAGAAGTATACAAATCCCATTAAAAATACAAGGAATTATGTTCATTCTATTAATTCTATATTTCTCTACCTTTTCTGCTGATGTATTATTCAGCTTCTATAATCACCTTTGTTTGGGGCTTTTTACTTTAATATTCATTGATTTGTCTTAATAGACAACTAAAATTTGCATATATGAAGTTCTGAACTGGACCAAAACCAAAACATTTCAAAATTCTTTGTGAAAATAAAGGCTCTAAAGAGGTCCAAAACAATAACAACCGGTAGAATAAATTGACCAGTGTGTTTAATTTTCATTTGGGCAATATATTTAAATAGGAAGAGATGGAGCAAATTTGTGGATTGTAGAATATTCTTCTCTCTCCTTTCTGATTAACTGACATGTTCACAGCCTTCACAGTATCCCCATTGACTTATTTGGATTTCACAAGCCTCCCTCCTTTTTTTTATTTTTTTATTTTTTAATTTAAATCATAAAACCTGGGGATGAAAAATTTACAATGTTATTTATTGTTTTTGTCTGATTTATTTTTTATTTTATTTTATTTTTTTTTTATTTTAAAGAAACACTTCCACTCCTTGTTTCAGTTAATCAGGATATCAATCAAATGTGACTTGAAGGACTAAAATAGTACTGAAACTTAAAATAAATTTATATAGCTACCACTGGCAAATTTAGAGTTGGTCGTGTATTCCTGTTATCTTTATGGACAAATCTTAAATTCATCTATTCAGGCAGAAATAGCAGGAGTGTCTGCTCTAGAGATACACTTATGTATGCTTGAATGAATGCTTCTAGGAGCCCAGGAATGCTTGCTTGTCAGATTTCTCCATTGACACAGAAGTGTTGAGATGATAGGAAATGTCAGTCACTCTTTATCAGGACAGCACAGATTGATGGCATTTGTTAACAATTAACATTGGGACATTAGGTGATGTGCTTTTTTCTTAATCTCTACAGGATATATTGTTCTTTCTGGATCTGAAAGCAAGTAAATGACATAAGCCCTGAGCTTTGGCTAGGATAATGTACTCTGTGAATAGCTAGAGTTGTTGCAGGTAAACAGTTTCCATTACATTCATCATGTTTGCCTCGGACTGATGTCTGCTTCCACATGGCTCCAGTCACTGACTGCAGATAAGATCTTTGTTTCCTTTCCTGAATTAACCCTTCTGTTCAGAGCATAGTTCAACCTGATTTTTATACCACTAGTGCCTGTTTCATTCCTCAATTGTTTGCTCTTTCCTTCACTCCTATTTCTCTCTGCCTCCTAAGGAAATGACAAAACAGAAACAGTTGAGTGGTCAAGTGTAACTGAAATAAAATAAGCTGATGCATATGGCATGGTTCAGTGGATGGAGCATTTCACTCTGTGTCAGAAAAACCTCCTTTCTCTGCCACTCATTTTTTTTTTTTTATTTTTATTTTTTTTTTCCCCCAGCACTGAAAAAGCTATTTCATTTTAATTTAGGCAGCAGTGAAGACAGAAATAATGCTATGTGCCTTCTGTTCAGCACTTTGAAATTCAGTTTTGTAACACACTTTTTGGTATAGTAGATGTACCTTTTACTAATTGTGGGAGGAGAACTGAGAAGGTCTGTTTTATGTGCAGCTGGCATGAAACAGAAAAATAAGATCTCTTTTTTTTTTTTTTTTTTTTTTTTTTTTTAAAACTTTGCCTATGGAATTTTTTTTTTTTTTTTACAAAAAAAATTTAAATTTTTAAATTTTTTTTAATTTTCTCCCAAAAAAAAAAAAAAAAAAAATAATCTTAAAATACATGATAGATGAGCACAGAGGCCCTGGAGAATGCAGAACCTGTGCATCTTCCTGCAGGCATGCTGTGTTATTCATGTTCTGTTTTCTACTGTCAGAAGGGAAATCCCACAAGAGATGTGTCCTCTACGTGACAGACTTCCAGAAAAGTGCCAGCGTGAACTTTTCAACTTCAGTATGAATCTGTTCTGCTGGGCTGCAGGCCTCTCAACAACTTTGGGCAATGCCCATCATCTCACAGGTACTGGGCAGTGTGATGCAGACACATCCAAGTGAGTCTACGTGCAGCCAGTGCAGGTCTAGCTGTGGTTATTGAGCCTGGCTCTGCATCTGTCAGCTGGTGTGTGCAGAGCTACCTGTGCTCTTGCACTACCTAGAGTAGTATTCCTGCTAAGACAGAAATGGTGGAGCAATAGTCTGCAGGCTCCCTGTATGTGTCCAGCAGGGCTTGATGATGGCAGCAATTTGGGGATGGCAGTAACTGCACTGGCATGGTGCTCCACCTGGTCTGATAAAGCCGATCAGATTAGGGCACCTGGGCCTCTTTTGTTCTGCCACAAGGGCTACAGGCAATGAAGCTGCTCTGTTAGAGGCTGTCATCTGCAGCTGCTTTAAAGTGTCATCACAGTAGTTGTAGCATTGAGGGTGACAATGTAGCCAAAGGTTTTTTTTATTGATATTATTTTTATTTTCTAGTTTATTTTTTATTGATCAGATGCTTAGCTTGGGGAAAAAAGCAAGCAAACAGCAGGCAAGATTTGGGACAGAAATTCTTCCTCTCCACTTCTATTAACCAAAAAGAATTATGTCTCTGAAGAAATCCAAGATAAAACCTGCTAAGGAAAAGAAAAATATTATGCTGATAAAGAAGAGTGCTTGAAAGAAAAGAGTATTCATTATCTTTGGAACAGATGGAGATCAGCAAGAAAGTTGTAATGGACTGCAAACCTGTGAGTTTTTTTGAGTTTGTGATTATGCTATCTTGTAGAACTCATTGCCACAAGTAGTAAGTGCTGGACCTCAAATGCATTCACATTGTTAGAAATTTTTGCGCTGACTAGAATAGACTCTGACTCAGAAATAACCTGAAAATGGTGACTTTTCATGTTATACAACAATACTTCTGAAAAAATACTTTAAAAGAAGGTATAGAAAGTAGAAGTCTGAAGAGTCAAAGAAGTAGAAACAAAGCAACTGTCTGGTATGTATTAGTCTGTCAGATGATAGCACTTGAAAAATAGTTCCTCATAGACTCACAGTGAAAAGGAAGTGAAAATACTGGACTCAGAGTTGAAACACTACAGTGTAATGTGGGCTATGATCCACATGTATTGTTATGAAGGTGTTGGAATAAAATAAAGGAACTGAATGTTCTCATGAACTCCCTTGACAGCTGAATAGACGAATGGTTGTCTGAGCAAAGAATGATATCAGAAACTAAAGGCAATAAAGTATCAAATCTTTTTCTGCTCAAATCCCATCTGAAACCAGGACAAAACTGAGCCACCCTTTTATCTTGCAGATAGTTACTAGAAAAGAGGGGGGTCATGCATCAGAAACGCATTATTTTCTTCCTTTGTTCTAAAGGAGTTATTGGCAGGTATAAAACTAGAAAGTCTTTTTTTTTTTTTTTTTTTTTTTTTTTTTTTTTTTTTTCTCCTTTCTATCTCTTAGTAGCTATTAGTAGGCATTCATTTTGTGAGGGATTTTTCTTTGTTATGTGATACTACCTTGGTTGGGACTTTATTGCTCTGGCACAATTCATCTTACAGATTTGCATGAATGAGGGATTTAATACTTCCTTAGCAAGTCCTGCTCTTGCCTGAGCAAAAGCAGTGACCGGTGTCTTGTCTTAGTGATAGCTGTGCTCAGAGCAGCAAGAGGGCTTAGGAAGAATATACCCTCAAAACTGCTCACTGGTGCTATGAGAGTGAGATGTCTCTGGCCACCTGCACACCATTAAGTAATGACTGAATATTTTTCTTGGAAAATCAGGCCATTAGTCCCATGGTTTTAGACAGCTGTTGGGAGATGTTATAATTACTCTTCCAGTGTCATCAGATGTCAGTACTCAGGTTCTATCAGGGCTCCTGTTTCTGAGTCCTGTTTCTGCAGCTGTGTCTGTGGAGGTTGTTTCTGTCCGAGTCCTGATTCAGGGCAAATACCCTGGCCCTCTCTGTGCTCCCTGCTTTGTTGGTCAGTAATCACTGAGTTATCAAAACGTTTCTGATATGGCAATATGAATGAATACCTAAAAAACAACAGGGTATTGTTTATGGAGATGATGATAGCTAATTAACCTTAGCATAACTGTACTTACCTGAACTTACCATGGGTATTTTTAAATTTTTGATTTTTATAAGGGTGAACGTAAAATGAATTCTACTAAAGAAATTTGATGATCTTTATATCTTTTTATTTTATTTTAGTTTATTTTATTTTTCTTAATGTATGTATTTCATTGAATATATTATGACCTATCAGGTGTGATTTATCTACGTAAAATCAAAAAATTAATTGTGTAAACTTGCAGTTGCTCAGATTCTTGAAAAAAATAAGTACACCCAAAAGGTTAATAAAATATTTCATTTTAACTTATTATGTAAACCAGCTTGTTGAGAGACTTTAGTTTAGCAATTCACTTTTCTAGTACAACTACTAAAGCTTACAAAGGTAGATTTATTCTGATAATTCTGTGCCCAGATTCCAAAGAAACACAGAATTGCTCTCTCTTTGGCGCCCCCCCCCCCAAAAAAAAAGTCATGAAGAAATTCCTTTAGAAATCTGCAAATCAATTTTCAAATTTCTTACAAAAGCAGATGTCTGTAAATCTACAGGATGCTGTGTAATTACACATAAAAAGCAGGGGTCCTTGAGACACTCTGCACTTAGACTGCTTCTTAGATTGCTTCAGTCTTGGATCCTGCCTTAGCCCCAGGAGTTTTGAGTGTCAAGCCAGGAACTTAGCATTCATGTGGTAGTCAATTTTTAATAACAAAAACATTGTTGTTGATTACTTTGTGTGTTGTACATGTATTTTAGAATGTGATGGCATTCTCTTATTCTTAGGTGTACTGCAAAAATTAGGCCAGAAACCACAAATTGATTGTGCTACATTTGCTAACAGAAGAGAATGTAATTCTAAATTTTTGGTATTTTATTTAATGTTAAAGAGATTAATAATTATATCATGGGCTTGATATAATGTGACAGACTCTTTCCATTGGTAACAAAGATTTTGGTGGAGCTAATGGCTAGAGGAAAGAACTTTGCCTTTCCTCTTTGTAGTTTCAGATGACTCCTCAGTCCAGTAGCTGCTCCTACTCTGCCCTTTTGAGAGCAGGAGTATACAGTGATGCACTTGATATTTAAGAGCAGCCTACCTTGGGGGTAACAGTTTAGGTCGCAGTATCAGGATTTTTATTTATTTATTTATTTATTTTTATCTGGGAGACTGAATAGCTGCTGAACAGGATGTAGCAAGAAAAGAGCCTTGTGGAGCTCACTTGAGACCTTGTGTGGCATGTGTATGCCACAAGATGCATGTAATGAGCAGTGACCCAAAACTCTGTTTCTTCCCCTTTTGCCTTAGGGGGAAAAAAAACAGAAGCAAAAACAAATACCTTGACATCCTTGTTAGTTCAATTTTATTTGCTGCTGGGATTCAGCTATCCATCTGCAGCATCTGGACTAAAGCATGAGTTAAAGCATTTGAAAAAGCACAGTTCTATGAGCTTTGACCAGTGTTTTGAAATAAAAGCTTATTAAATGGATTAGGTATAAGAGTAGCTATATAAAATGCAGCTCATTGAAGAAAAAAGGATCCTCTGTTTTCCACAAGCTTCATCATGATATCTTCAAGAATATATTAATATGAGGAAACAGTAATGCTTGCTAGGATCCAAAGATGCAGCTGTCAAGTAACATCTGCCAAAAAAGGACTTGCTTCATTACCTTCAAACCTCTCCATTGCTCATTAGGTCTCACCAGATGGGGATTCAGTATTTTGAAGTCAGTCATCCTGTATGAAGTATTTTGTTCCTGATGCTGATTAACAATTATCTGCCCATATAGTTGGGACTTTTATGCTGTTTATTTCAACTGTGTGCCACTACAGGGCACAACTTAAACATTTGATGTAAGAATAGTTGAAATACAAAAGGTCAGGTTGGCTGGCTACATAGATGAGAGAAAGTTTTCTATAATAATTTGTTGCTAATTTCCCTATAGCAGAATCTCTTATTATAATCTCTCATAAGGTTTTGCTACACATTTTAAAATTTATTTTACTATTTCAAGTACTGAAAAATATTAATTATAAATTTGAAAACATTGTTCAAACCCATCCAGTGTAAGATAAACTGCTATACATAACAACTGTTGTATTTCTGTTAGGTGGTAAAGGTTTAATGGTTTGTCAGAAAACTAATTGTCAGTTTAATCAGGAGAGTGACAATAATAACTCACTTAAATATTTGCATTGTCACCTGCAAAAGCAGCTGTAAACACGATTAATTCTAAATACTGCACATAGTCTGTGGATAGATATGCAACAATGTCCTTGGATCATATTCCTAATTCCATCTATTTTTTTCATATTTTATTTTGTTCATAATTCTTATTATAAACAGAATAAAACAAAAGTCTTCTGGGTCATGAGAATCATTCATCTGTGATGTATTGTAACAGTGACTCTGTGTATCATCAACATTTGTATACAAGGTGTTAACTCGGTAATTTTAAGGTAGTAAAAGTGATTAAAACCATTGACCTCCCCCTGCTTTTTTCCCTTCCACACCTTTACATTAAATCTTTGCATACAAAAATATGGGAAAGATACATGTGTACAAATACTTGCATATACATATACCGATATTTATACACACTCACCAGTAACTCACAGTGGAAATTACTAAAAACAAAACAACCAAGTCATTTACAATAATTTCCTATAAAATTAGTAATAATCATTTTGTCATGATTAGATGCTGTCTTTGCTGAATTCTCAGTGAACTAGATTCTCATTGACTTCAGCTGGAAAATGCCTCTAAGACAACTTCACCCTGAGGCGTCTGAATCACCATAGAAAGAAGGAGACAAACTTATTCATGGCAAACATAAGTCTGACACAGTTTTCAACTATATTTTGGGAAATATACCAGTGTATCTAATTAACTGCATCAGCACATTGAAATTTTTAAAGTCCTTTCTTGGCTTTCATAAAAATGGAGGATGAAGCTGTGCCAAAAGCCTTCTTATTCTTTCATTACATGATTTAGCAGTGGTGTCATTCAACAGCAGAGGAATTTGTGCTCATTTCTGCTCCCTTTCAGGAGCTTTTCAGTTGGTTGCATAGAAAAAAGTAGGGTAAGTCTTCCCTTTTCTTACAGTATGATGAGAACTGAAGCCAATTTATGAAAAATGAAACTGAATGACATCAACTTCCTCCCTTGTTTCCAAACTTCCCTGGAAAAGCTATATTAAAGATCTTTAAAGATCTTGCTTTGCAGTTCTAATTTCTAATCCGAACATATGCTGAATGGAGAGATTCTTTTTTTTTTTTTTTTTTTTTTTTTTTTTTGTGGTTCAATGAGGAAAAGTTGAAAAGCAGGATTTCTACTTAAGGTTTTGGAATTAAACAGGTCCTTGGGTACATTAAATAGGTCCTTGGTCATTTCAAAAAAGAATAATAATAAAAAAGAAAAAATCTTGTTTCCCTTAAGAGATTTTAGGGTGAACCCAGGTTTTCTATTTAAAGCATCTGGGAACCAGAGAACAATTGGAGAACAAATCTGTCAAGCAAAATTTCACCACAACTACCAGAGCATTTGGGTATGGTCAGTTAGAATGTATATATATACATGTGAAAAGCACACAGAATGACATATATATATATATATACAGGTGAAAGCATACAGAAACAGTTAAAAAGTAATTAGAGACAAGTATAAATAATTTGAACATGAACATTTTTCTTCAGAGACATAATGGAAATTCTTCTTTGGTTAAGGCTTTAAGGTAGCTCAGGAGATCACAAACTTTTCTTGAAGTTTCAAAGAAAATATTTAAATATATATTTTATCATATATATTAAAAAATGAAAGGATTGTTTGTCAAGTACTTTGACTGAGACAAATTTACCTGTTTTGCAATGGAGGTAAAAAGCAGTAGAAGAAAATCACTGTAATTCAGAAGCACAGAAAAAACATGCTGAAATGAGGAAGAATGGAATGAAGATGGTGCAATCATTTGTTATATACAATTGTGAAATCAAAAGCAAAATATTGACAGTGGCTGATGGGGCAGTTGGCAAATTTTGCATTACCTTGTAGTGGATAAAAGACCCATGTTTGACAACTCCTCATGCAACATGGTAGTTATTTGCTGAAAATTCCCTCCCTTGTCTTTTCATAAATTAAGCAAGAATTGTGTATAACTACCAGGTACAGTAGATGTGTGTGCTAACCAATGACCCTTTATACATTTTAACAAAGTGTGGGAAATGAATCTTTCAACACTCCTTGGCGTAGTCTCCATCTCAGATTATAGCGGTGTACCATTTCCAAAACAACAGAATGACAGTTCTTGTACCTTAGTGGTGAATTCTAGTGAATCAAGGCTTTGCAGGTCTAACGTACTGCCTCCAGATGACAGAAGAGCTTAACTTCACTACTATTAACACAGGTATGACATTTTAGAAGTGGTAATACATTTTCTATTTATGGTAGTATGAGCCATAAACTGACTTCTACAAGGATCAAGAAGCAGGACATTTGTATTTCCAGGCAAGAAGTGTGTTGCAATCTATTGGCAGGGTCTATTATTTTGGTTTCTTCTGCACCAACATTCCTTATTGTTTCATATGCTGAAGGATGAGATTTTCCTGGAAATGCGCCTGTGGACACCTGACAGCAAGGCTAAGGTCAAGTAAAAGGGACTAAATGTAATATTGAATACACAAATCCAAGTGTTAATGAAAGGGTGTGGATTTTAGTGGACTCCTTGTTTCTGCTACAAAATGAGAGTGTGTTCCATTATATTTTCTAGCAAAGCTTATGCCTGTAATAGTGGCAGAAATTGTTGTGTGCATGCTTAAAGTAAAAGGATAATTTTTAAACTGGAATAAAAAACCCTGACAATCCATCAGATTTTGACCTAGTTTTATAAACTTCTTATTTTAATTGGTGAAATGAAAGGCACATCTCAGTATTAATGCATGGTGTGCTAGCTCTGATAATTATATCTTCATTATGAGTTTTTTTGTTTGTTTTATAATATTGTTTTTAGAAGACTGATCCACAGTTTACACACATTTATGTTGATTTATATGCAGTTGGTCCACTCAAAATGTGCTGACATAGGAGTGTGAATTTTAGATGCTCACTTACTTCAAAAATCATTTAAAATATATACAATGAATTTATGCACATTTGAAAGCTGACCCTCATTTATGGCAAAGACATCTTACATATACTCACACAGAAGTGGAACATGAATTTTTCAGTATTTAATTTACTTTTGTTGAAGAACCTTATCTAAACACCAGTACTTTCAACAAAATTTAAAAGTTAGCTGAGCACTGTAAGTTTGAAACAGTCTCTGGCAAAGGTGGAGCAGGAAAGCTGTTCTTGTTTCGCACCTGGCTCTCCATGCCAGAAGTCATTTAGTAGAGAATTTTTAAATTTTTGTTAAACATTTAGTTAAATGCTTTT
Source organism: Oxyura jamaicensis (assembly GCF_011077185.1). NCBI lineage: Eukaryota > Metazoa > Chordata > Aves > Anseriformes > Anatidae > Oxyura > Oxyura jamaicensis. Next base: position 116,860,340 of record NC_048894.1, on the reverse strand, counting down.
AATATTTTTTATTAAGAAATAAAGTTTTTTTTTGACTAAAATACGGCCTGTGAGCTCTGGCAGTTTTACTAGTAATTTGTGACACTTCCCTTTTCTTCTCCTATGTCTGGACTGCTTCATGTATAATTTAATGTGACAAAACACTGGCCCTACTTGTTGCCTACAAATACCAGCCCATTAGGGATGTGTCTGAGGTGCAGCTTTTTAATGGCTGCATAATGTTCTTGGATGTGAAGTTAATGGAATACTAAACATTTTTTTTTTTTTTTTTTGGTTACAAAAGCACTGAAGCAGAAATGTTCTTCCATAAAATCAGTTTATTACAGATATGGATAGATATGGATATTTCATAACAAGCATGGTAATTTGTATGTACTTACATACAAATAAGAATACTATTTACCTCAGTCATATTAATATTTTGAAGATGTTAGGCTCATCTTATGATGGGTAGTATTTGGCTCTGTACACTCACTGCATAAAGAAGAGTAAAGGTTGACACTGTACTGAGCCTCTTCATGAAACTACAAGTAGTGTCAGTAGAACTGTGAATTTAGACAGATTTTGATAAATACATAAATACAGATGGTTTTCTTCCCATGCATAAGGTATGAGAAAAAAAAAAAAAAAAAAAAAAAAGACCTGCAGCATATGAGTGGGAGGCAGATAAATATGCAGTACTTGAGAAAAATACATATAAAAATAACCCAGTGACACTTGCTGGCTTTATGCTATGTATATTAATATAACTTCAAGGTTTAGAAGAACTGTAAAATGCGTACAGTGAAAAGTCAGGTGTGCTAAAGAGATCACTCCAACTGAGGTAGTAGTTAAAAGCAAGCAAGAAAGCAAGAAAGAACTTACTTGCCTTTCAAAAGTTGTTGGAAGGGAAGGGAAGGGAAGAGAAGGGAAGGGGAAAAACAACAACACAAAAACCAAAAACCAAAAGAATTTGCATTTTTCTCAAATGGAAGTTAAATAAGGAAAAAAAAAAAGTTGATAAATTTTGTATTTCTCTGTGAAATACCAGCTTTGAACTAGTCAAAAGTGGTTTACAAAGATCACATACCCAGACCACTACATGAATTATTCATTCACATAGGAAAGCAGTATGTTTAATATGAGTAGTGGTTATCACAGAATCTTAGAACGATTTGCATTGGAAGGGACCTTAAAGATCATTTATTTCCAACACCCTTACTATGGTCAGGAACAACTTCCACAAGACCAGGTTGCTCAGAGAGCCATCCAACTTGGCCTTGAATAATTCCAGAGATGGGGCATCCACAGCTTCTCTGGGCAACCTGTGCCACGGCCTCACCACCTTCTGAGTGAAGAATTTCTTCCTTATATCTAATCTTAATCTACCTTCTTTAGTTTAAATCCATTACCCCTTGCCCTATCACTACACTCCCTGGTAGAGTCCCTCCCCAGCTTTACTGTGGGTCCCCTTTATGTATTGGAAGACCGCTGTAAAGTCACTCCAGAGCCTTCTCTTCTCCAAGCTGGACACCCCCAGCTCTCTCAGCCTTTCTTTGTAGGAGAGAAGAGCTCCATCCCTCTGATCACCCTCATGGCCCTCTGTACTCTTTCCAACATGTCTGTGTCCTTCCTGTGCTGGGGGCTCCACAGCTGAAGGCAGTACTCTAGGTAGGGTCTCACAAGAGCAGAGTAAAGGTTGAGAATCACCTCCCTTGACCTGATGGCCATACTTCTTTTGATGCAGCCCAGGATACAGTTGGCTTTCTGGGCTGCAAGCACACATGGCTGACTCATGTCAAGTTTCTCCTCAACAAACAACCCCAGGTCCTTCTCCTCAGGGCTGCTCTCAATAGAGGTATATAAACTGGTTGTATATAATAACATGTGATCCTATTAAATGTAAAAAATCAAGACCAAACCAACCAACCAAACAACCAACAACAAAAAAACAACACCCAAAGAATACACCTGGAAAGGAATTTAAAAGGATAAGCAAGAGGGTAAATCATTAGTTACAAATATTTAGAGTATCCAGTATCTATTCTTCTATCTGGTATCTACTCATTGTTTCTAATTATTTTACCACTTTGCTGTGGAAACTGGCTCAAGTCTCTAAAGTTTAACTTGAGTGCTTTTGAAAACCACTTTCTCTGGTCTATGTCATGTCTAATAAATGTTCATCTAACCTTTTATTTTCTTAGAATTACAGTCACTGAATGGATGAGTTTAGAATGGACCTCTGGAGGTCATTTGGTCCAACCCCCTGACACCTAGAGTCGTGACCACCATGTCCAGGTGTCTTTTAGAGATCCCCAAGGAGGGAGATCCGCAACCTGTCTGGACAATTTGTGCCAGTGCTTGGTTAGCACTGCAGTGAAAAAAGTGTTTCCTGATGTTCAGACAAAACCTCCTGTTTTCCAGTTTATGCCCATTGCTTCTTCTCCTGGCACTGGTTACTGCTGAACAGAACTTGGCTCCATCTTTGCACCCTCTCTTCAGGTATCTATAGACAGTGTTGAGATCCCCCTGAGCCCCTTCTTCTCCAGGCTGAGCAGTCCCAGATCTCTCAGCCTCAGAAAAGGTAGCCCCATCCCTTGATCATCTTGGTGGCTCACCTTTGGAATCTTTCCAGTATGTCCAGGTCTCTGTTGTAGGGAGGAGTCCAGAACTGGACACAGTGTTCCATGTGTGGCCTCTACAGTTCTGAATAGAGGATAACTTCCCTCAACCACCTACCTATGCTTTGCACAGTGCAGTTCAAGATATCATTAACCTTCTTAGCAGGAAAGGCACGTTGCTGGCTCATGTTCCATTTGGTGTATGTCAGGACTCCTATGTCCTTTTCTGTAGAGCTGTTTTCCAGCTTCTTGGTGCCAAGCATGTACTAGTACATGCAGAAGTTTTAACCTCCAATAGTGAATATTCTGAAGCTCTTGAGGCAATTTATTCCAGAAATAATAATGGCAACAATTATATTATTAATAAAGACTAGGTAGTGTTTTCTTGTTCCCATATAATTTTTTTCTTCCTGAATTTGGAGGTCATATATATATTTTTTGGATGCTGTCTCACTTTTTGACATGAAATTTATTTCTTTCCATTCATGTCATATCTTTCTTCAAACTTATATTCAAACTAATCTTAATTTTCCCAATGTTTCCAAATTGTCATATTTCCATGATCAAAATCTACATAATATTCTGTTTATTTTTGTGTGATTTTCCTACTTGACTTTCTCCCTGTAGGGCCACAAATTTCTTTAGCATTATTAGTTAAAGCTAATGTCTGTCTTACACAAAACATTCCAGTTTAGATATTGTGACTCTTATTTGTTTGTTTATTTATTTTGGGAAAGTCTTCCTTTCTCTATTGAGAAGAATTTAGGAAATCCATTATACATAAATATGTCTAATGCTACAGTGAAATAGTTTACTGGCCTGAATAAAACAGAGACCAAGAAAGATAGCAATCAAATTATCCAGTAAAAGAAGTTATATATTGGCTGCCAAGTCTTAGCAAGCTATCTCTCTCATTCTGAGTCTTCAGAAAACACTTGAAAATATAGCTATTTTAGGAAACTTCATGAAATAATTGCTATCTGTGCAATCAACCTGCTTTGCTGACAGCTTCATGTTCAATGTTAGAAGTCTTCAATTCTGTTGATAAAAGTGAGCCATGGGAGTTGTTTCTGAATTAGGGGCCTCATCAATTCTGCCAGTTTACTTTCTGGCTGTTGAAAAAACAAAAACAAAACTTTTTTTTCCTCTCTTTTTTTTTTTTTTTTTTTTTTTTTCCTCTATGTGTGTGTGACAATACCATTTTTAATGGGAAAAAAATCTGTATGAGAAATTGTACTTTTTTTCCATAGAGTTGTTTACATTGGTTTTGTAAACATGTTTTTGTTACAACTCTAAGTCTAGATGCTGAAGTAGAGAAGTATTAGCTGCAAAAGTGTTAACCAATTATTTTAGATCTCTGTATAACAGAGATGATATTCTTTATCAGACAAAATGATATTTTTGTAAAAGTTCAGAACTCTACAAAATGTAAGATTTTTTATGTAGTTAGGAAAGTTTTTCAAAACAACAAAAAATAGCGTTTTATGGTGGTATGGAAAATTTTTCAAAACAACAAAAAAATAGCTTTTTGTGGTGGTATAAATTTTGTCATTTCTATTTAGCAGTATGCCCATATTTGAAATATCAGGGGAAAACCAACTGAGATAATCAAGTTCAATTTAGTAAAAAATAATTTTCAAAGAAATAAGGACTTGTCATCTTCCATTGGGAATACCCAAAAAAGTACTTGGAGGAGAGAGGAAAGTGGAAAGACAGTGGAAAGACAGTGAAGTAGAGTTGTGCAGAAATTCATGGTCATGATTTACATGTGCTGAAATGGAAAAGGGACAGATAGTTGAAATAGTCTGTTAAGATAAAACAGACTCGTAAGTAATATCTTTTGCAAGCTATTTTGTTGTTGTTGTTTTCAGAAAATCCAAACCATATTTCCTCTATGAAGAAAATTACTTCTATCCCAGCCAAAACATAAGCTTTGCAGGCTAGGTAAATGACAGGGGTATAAATAGAAACATTCTTTAAAAATTGTGAAAGAGATAGTGATATTCAAAGCCATCTGTGCATTTTTTTCAAAGCTATAAAACATTAAAGTACCAGTTACAATGTGTTAATAAAACAGCTTGCACAAAGAAATTGTTGCATTGCACTGAGTGAAATAGTTCCCAACCAATTCTTTAATTTTTTAGTGATACTATCTTTTTTTTTTCTGAAAATATATGCCAGTTAATGAATATGTGAGGAATGCAAGTTACATTTATAATGGTCATGATTCTGGTTTAGTGCATCTGTTTCTCTGTTTTCTAGTTTTTGAATAGTTGTGTTGCTACAGAATTTCAGAGAAAGTCTTGTCCTAATAAATTTAATGGAATTAAAAGTTATCACTTATTTTTACTGCCATTTAATTTTACCACCATTAACTCTTTTATATTAATAAGTAGATCTAATCTTTTGTTGTAGTCTATTTGAAAACTATGTAAATAATGCAATATATTTTCCCAAGACCACATGAATAGTTCCTGTTGATGCCAAGGACAGTATGGCATTCCCAGCATATGCTTTAATCTCTAGTGGCTTCTTTATTTTTCTTTGTAGCATTTTAGCCATATTTCAGCTGATCCTGACACATTTTAAAAGACCATATAGTGCTTTCTGATCTCTGCTAGATCACAAAGCAAACCCTGGAATAGTCTGTTCTAGCAGAAACATTAATCAGTGTTACTTGTCCAAACTGATTCATCAGACTTGGCACCATTCCACAGCACCAACTTTTCTACAGTTTCAGCTAGGGTAACTTTTTCTTTATTGTGTGTTTATTGCTTATTGAGATGGTTTAGGAGTAAATTATATCTGAGGAAGAAAATGAAGATAGTGCAAATAAGTGGTTTTAAAACACACTTTATTTATTGACAGAGCAGCTATAAATCTCTTATAAGAAATAAGAAAATAGTTACTTCACAGTATTCACCAATTTGTTTTAACTCAGTCTTGTTTTGTTTATATTACTTTGTTAACTACATCTTGCATGAAATTCATTTCCTTTTTACTTTGTTGGATAAGTAATTAAATAATGCACAAGTGTATGCTTATTTTCAAAAGAGATAATGGACCTGAAAAAAACTATTGATTTTCTAATTATCTCTAAACTGAGGAACTAGCTAGTTGTGAAGGTGTTAGATGATGTTACTGAAACTGTCTAGGAAAAAAGATCTTCTCATTTTTTTGGAAGTAGTGAAGTCTTTGCTAACAGTCTGTCAGACATGTCTTTTGTTGTATCCTTTTCCCCAGACTGGGATTAAATAGGGTGGGAGCATGCATTGGCAAGATGAGTCCATGCAGTCCAATACCTGACCATCATAAACTCAGAATAATAGCATGCTGTGTAGTGAATTTATTAATTTATGCTGTATAGATATTCCATAAATAAAGTTGAATCAATTCTCTAAAGAGACATACAAGAATCCCTCTCATGTGTTTTGGAATATAAAAAATAAAAATAAAAAAATAAACCTGTACTCATAGATAGTGTAAGTTCAAAAACAAAACAAAACAAAACAAAAAACAACAAAACAAAAGTGTTCAGTATGTAGAAAGTGGGATGCACCTAATTGTTATCTCATATTAAATAAAATTAATTGTTCTCTTTAAAGCAAATAATTAAACCAAACATTTACATTTTTTTGTATTATTAACATTTTAACACTTAGTTTTCTGGCTTATACTTTGAAGTAATGTTAAAATCATGTGTATACTTCATACCAGTAACCAAAATCAGATTGTCTTAGGATAAACAATGTCTCTTGAATTGAAGGCCCTGTTGAAGTTTGTTAAGTTTGGCTAAGGTTAGCTTAGCATGGTAGAGCACAGTAAAATTTTGTGTTTGTAGTTTTCTTGTATGCTGTAAGGAGTGCCTGGCCTAATACAAAAATCCTAATATGAAAATATTTTGTTTGTTTGTTTGTTTGTTTTTAAATGCTTTGGGGAATAAATAAATAAATAAGTAAGTAAGTATGAGGACAATAAAAGTTTGAAAAAAGAAGGGGGCTGGGGGTTGACAATATACCTAAACCTGATTGGTATTTTTAGAATATTCAAAATTGCATCCAATATATCAAAACCTGTTCAAACATCTTGGTCACTCTCTGGTGATATAAGTTTCTTGTTTGTATTCCTAGGAAGGTTATTAGCTAGTTTTTAGTAGAAATTAGACCTATGGGCTAATTAATATTTCATTTGTATTTATTTATTTATAGAAGAGCTATTAAAAATAATAAAAAAATAAGGCCACGGTTTTCTGGCCAGAGAAATGAATAAGGCTGTTATAACTATCTGTTACAGTGTACTAATTGGATATGACCCTTGTAATTGTCAAAAAAAAAGATCAAATTTATTATTTATCATAATCATGTTTATTATTTCTAATTACAGAGATTTGTGTATTGCTTTACTTGCAATGCATAACCAAAGCAGCCAGGAACTGCCCTTCACAGTTAATTGTTTAAGACCTGTCACAATGTGCAAGATTCTTGCAGTCATAAATGCAATACCTTTAGAAGGTGCAACCAAGAAAGTTGTTGGGATACCGGGGAAATGTTTCATAAGCCATGAGTGCACCTGAGGGGGTGCCTCACCCGATCTCCAAATCCTGCCCTGAGCAGGTGGAGGTCTCCAGCATGTCTGGTCTGATCTGCTAGCCTGCAGGAATGGCTAGGATGTTCAAAAATAACACTTGTCACCTACGGTTAGGCATGCATATTGCACGGTGGCTATACAATATGGCCATATGGCATACCTCCACTGGATGTATATAACAAGCTTTATAACAGAAGAGGGATTATATTAGGATGCAGCACTTCTAGGAACCTCCCAGAGGGTGGCTAGGCAGTAGTTAGTACTTGAGCTTTCAGGTTCTTACCTGTATTGGGAAAGACAGTCCCATGAGTTTTTCTTATGAGAACCACCTGCTGTAAAATGCTAATGTCTTTATCTAAACAAACAAACAAACAAACAAACATCCACATAAATAAAAGAAGTAAAAGGAATCTAAATACCAGGATATGCTCAATTAGGTATTGACTGAAGTACGTAAAAGTATTATTATATATCCCAGTATTTTCACTGGGAAGTTGAAAAGCAAAATTTTCAACTTCCCAGGTAAAATATCAACATTTTTAGTGAAAGTAGACTCTTTGCCATAATAGGAAAAAACAACAACAAAAACAAAATAAACTCCTATTTTTTTCAATTAAGAAAAAGTAAAAAAAAAAAAAATTGTGATAAGAGAGTTAAATGTATTTTAATGTTTTACTATACTATGCACACACTTATTTTTCAAATGTTTACACTGTATTTCTTTTTCATATACTTATTAACTACAGACAATCAAGTGTGTACTTTATTTATTTATTTATTTATTTATTTATTTATTTATTTATTTATTTTTCTGTGTAGGAATGCTTTGTTCCAACATATGTGTAATTTATCCTATTTTATGTTCTATTGATCCCTGCCTTCATATTACTTTACCTTCTCTAACCTTATTGTTGCTTCTGAGGTCCTAAAAATGTCAGTCTGGACTGCAGAAGCTCATTTTTCTTCTACTTTATGACCCTGTCTAGAATTTAGCTGTAACCCCTACTTATCTTTATATCAGTGCTTTCAGTTAAAGAATAAAACCATGGCATGCAAATGATACTTTCAAAAACTATGGAAGGTTACAAATGTCTCAGTATAGATGCTTAGAATAAACTAAAAAAATTGGAAAAATATCTGGTAGAAGCATAAATGACATTTCCCATGCATTTGACAGCTAGCAAACAGAGAAACAGTAAATTAAATTAGTTGATTGCCAAGTATGTCTTAAAATTTAACTCAGTGTGTGTGTGTGTGTGTGAGTGTGTAATTTAAAATATGTGGAAAAAAAGCACCAAAGGCCGAGCACAGGTCTGGGGCTGCCTTTGTTAAACTCAGTGAGATTATTACCTCTGATTTTAACCAGGCCAGGTCTTCATTGCATTTCTTCTTTTCAGTATTCTTTTAACACTTCCAAGACTCTATCAACAAGTATCACATGGCACAAAAATTAAGATTCAGCGTTCCATACAGGCTTGAGTCTGGCAAGATATGAATTGGGGCTGTTTCCCTTACAATCTGAAAGACTTGCTTTAACGGGAAGAACCTTTCTTCTGGCAAAAGCAATGCAATGTTCTTGCACACACACACAGAAAATAATACCTTTCAAAATCTTTCCTTCTTGTCCTCCACTGTCTTTCAGAATTCATGCAGATTGGTGGAGAACATTAATGAAATTTTACTTATTTTTTTTTGCCCCTCCCAAGAGAGCTAATAGATTGTGTCTGTTTGTCAATGAGGCTTCAATGCAACTATAAATTAGAAAAAGCAGCCAGTTCCCTCATTCCTCAATCCCCCATTTTAATTAGATCGTATTGAAAGATACCAAGTTTTGGCCAAAATTACATGAGTTATCTTTGGTGATAATTGATTCCTACTCTCATGCCACCTCCTGAAGGGTATGAGCATAAGTGTCCATCCCATGGCTGGGTGGTGATCCTGACCATGGGCTATGATTCAGGTCAGTTCCCCACGCTGAAAGCCTTGTATTGTCCACCTTCCTGTGGTAGTATAAAAAGTGACAGGAGAGAATAAAATATTCCTAAACATATTGTGTGTTAGAGCTAATGTGTCAGAAATTAAATTTTGCACTCCTGCCCTGCCATATCTAGAATAGGTCAGTTTTGTTGGATGATAAGCTCACTAACATGGCAGTGATCCTGCAACCTAAGCCCAGAGACTAGGGGACTGAGTGATGAAAAACATTCTTATATGTGTAGAAATGTATTTCAGTCCTCAAACAGATGAGTGATACTTGTTCTAACCTGAGTCTCTGTGAGAGCACTTGGTACACTACAAGAAGTAGAACACATTTGGGGATGAATGTTTCCATCAAGCTGATTTGTGTTACTACCCCCCAGGCATTTTCTTAAAATCTTGTGTAGTTACTTTGATATTTACAGCCTCAGTTGCTCTGCCTCAAAACTAATTATTTTGCTTGTTGCTCATGATAAATAGTTCTAGCCTTATGCTAAAACCATGTATAACAGTAACCCAGCATCCTAACACTCAACAGTTGAACTGAAAAATCAATATTAACATTAATTACACAAATCTGTGTCATTAAATATCTTTATTACTATACCTTTCTATGAATTACATTCTTAATTAGGCGTGTAGCCTCAATGTTCTAACAGCATTAAACATGAGCACTTTTTCAAAAAACAACAATAACAAAAACATATTTTATTATAAATTCTATCAAAATGTTAATTAGGTGATAAAAGGTAAGAGTTCTCCAAATTTGAACATCTAGATTATTTTTTTAAATAGTGATCTCACATTTACCCTCCATAAATATATTCTTAATGGATCTATTCTTTCTGATAGGAATTGTACTGAAAAGACAATTCCCTTGTCTGTGAAACTATAAAAGATGTTTTAAATCACAGAATAATAAATTGGCTGGTGTTGGAGAGGACCTCTTGGGCTCATCTGGTCCAACCCCCTCCTCTAGCAGAGACACTTATAATAGCTTGCCCAGGCAGCTTCTGGATATCTTCACAGAGGAATACTTCACAATGTCTCGGGGCAACCTGTGCCACTGTTCCATCACCTGCACATAAAGAAGTGCTTCCTGATGTTCAGGAGGAAACTCCTGTGTTCCAGTGCATGCCCATTGCCCCTTGCCCTGTCACTGGGCACCACTGAACAGAGACTGGCTCTTGGCACCCTCCCTTTAGGTATTTATAGACATTGATGATAACTCCCCTGAGCCTCCTCTTCTCCAGTCTGAACAGTCTCATACAGGAATATTGAAAAAGCAGCCATCTTCTTTACATGAAAGGGTAAATTAAGGTAAGAAGTGAGTTTAGAACTCACCTATTTTTCCAGAATTCTTGATACACTGATATTTGACTCAGGTGATTCTGACTTGAATTAGAGACATATGTGATTTCTCAAGGAATCTTTATGATATTATCTTATAATTATTTCAGATTTATCTTAAAAATAACATAATTCTTTTCATTAATATATATATATTTGTATGTTTAACATGTAACTCCTGACATGTGTACATGCATTTATGAAAGTATTGGTAAGCATTATATTATTTTATCCTCTTAAATGAACTGTGTTATCATTCACTAACACAGTTATATCTTATTCTTAACTGTATTGCTTTTAATGTTGTAGGTTCTTGAGTACATCACTTCTGAAAAATTATAAACTACTCCAAGGTAAAATATCAATTATGACTCAAGTCACAGAGTACCCTACATTTAAGCTATGGTAATACATGAGGTCTCTTCCAACCTAGATGATTCTGTGATTCTGTAAATACCCAAAGTACTTTTGAAAGTGGAGTTGATATTCTAAATGTCACCAGGAAATTAGTTGCTTTAATATGTACTGGGGAATATACTATAAAGTATTAAAAATATGTTAAACTAAAATTGGTTACTAAGAAATTAAATATTATTTTAATGATGGCCATTTTGAATACGATACCAGCATTTTACCATATTCTTGCTTTTTCAGACCAAAATCTATTCTGTGAAGGAAATAGTATTTTTATGAAACTTATTTTTTGTTTTGTATGTTTTTCTGGGCAGTTGTGTCTGCCCTTACTATGATGCAATATGGTGCTCCTCACAAATAAATGGGAAAATATAGTGATCATGTAATTTTTACTGCTTGAAGCGCTGAAGTAAAGTTACTATTAGTGTTCTAGTAAATCAATGTTAAAACAATACAAAACAAAACAACTTTCAAATTGTATATTATTGTATGCCATTTCTTTAACTGTTAAAAGGGGGTTAAAATTAGGTTCTGTGATAATATTTTCATTTTTAAATTGTCCTTCTGATATCCTCAAAGGTGAATAAAATTGTGAAATGCACAGTACGCACATATGTGGATACTTCAGTTGCTTGGCTCCAGTAATATTGAAATCTGTCCTGGCTGTCAAGATGTTAAAACATTAGCATGAGAATAATCAAACTAAATACGATGAAAAAGATTGCTTATAAAATGTAAACTGCAAAATGTAGCTATTGACTCTTTTCTATCTGTTAAATATTTTAAATAAAGACTGTTTACATCACATTTGTGAGGACCAACTGCATGTCTCATTTAATGTAAGTACTTTGTTTTCACTATATACTGGTGTCACATTTATCGCTTTGAAAAATTGATGCTTGTTTTTACATAATTCATAGTATCATGCCTGCTGAGATGAGTGAAAAATGTTTAATTTATTCATAGCTTCTGTAACATTTTCAAGGTCAGACATTTAATTGATGCTTGATTCTAATTCTACCAGTGTCAGTATGTTCATTTTAAAAAGGGGAAGTGACAAAGAGAATGTTTTTAAATAACATTTCATGCCTGAAACGTATACAGAAAACATTGTGAAGGCCTTTCACTACCTGATTTATGCTGACTTTCATACATGATCAGAACTGTTTATCACATAATCTGTGTTTTATTTTTTTGGGAAGAGGCATAATTATTGAGAATTTTCAAAGTTCAAAAAGAGATGCAAAGTTTTTCAAAGAACAGTTCTGTATGTGATTTTGGTTTTATGTTGGCTGATGCTTGTCTTTGGGGAGAGCTTTGGGAGGAAACAGATTTTACTCAGCTGTGTTCAACAGCTTTACAACCTGTGGAAGCTCGTTTATAAAGCTTCTACTGCTGTGAGTAGTCAGGCTGCTAACCTGAGACAAATGGATGTCTATAGATTATCCAGGACAACAGCAGTCTGGTCTAAATCTGGTCTATGCAAACAGGCGTGGAATTCCTCAGTTGTAACCAATAGCTTTGGAGTTATCCTAGTACAACCTTGAAGTTGTAAGTCTTAAGAAATTCACTTTGCATACCCTCTCTGCAATTAGAAATAACAGAAAGAAATCCGCAAAATGGACAAGGTTAAACTCCCAGTGACTCTCGGAAGATTTAAATAAATAAATCAATAAAAGTGAAGAATAATGTGGAAAAAGCAAGAATGGCCCAATTTAGTGAGGGTGTGTATTGAGGGAAGGAAATGTCCATGATGTGGAGAAGATAGAGCTAGAGGAAAAGAGATGACTTACATGGAAATAAAATGTATATATATGCACACATACACGTATGCACACTTTTTTATTTTTCCTACTGTTTCTTCAGTGAAACTTCAATGTACATGGAAAACTTTCCGCAAGGTATTTTTATTTTTAGCTTCACCCTTTTTTCAACATAAACTTGGTACACCTAAGAGATGGGAGTAAAATTAAAGCAGTAACTCATTCTGTTTATTCAAGTTTGTTGAAATAAGACAGTACTGCAAAGGTGATATGTACTGACAGTGTTGGGCAGATGGTTTGTCTCCTGGGAGGTCTGTATCATAGACTAGGAGAGAGAGTTCCATAAAGGAGAGAAATCTTTACAAAGAAGAATTAAAAAACTTAAATGAAGTTAACATTCTTAATAATAACAATAATAATAATAACAATAATGCAGTATATTGAAAAAAAAAAAAAAAGTAGTTACATTTGTCTTTTCTTAATTTCTTGCCACATACTTTGCAGTTCTATTTCTAAATGAAATAAAGGAAAATTATGTACAAGTATAGATATGTTTGCTTTGTAGTGACTTTAGCCGCATCTTTTCTGTATGATTATCTCTAAAAATGTAGCAAAAGAATACCTAACATAGATCATAAGAAAAAGGGATAGAATATAGCTGGGATAGTCTGTTCCATCTTCCTGTCTCCAGGTAATATTGACCCTACTTAAATCATTAAAAAAATGTATGCCTAACTTTTTATTAAAAACCTCCATTCATGAATTTTCATATTAATTATTTTTTTTTGTCTAGATCTGTCTTTAGTAATCTTCTGTTTTTGTTGTTTAAGGTCTAGTTGATACTTCTTCTATGTCAGAAATTATACCTACTACTTATTGACTTATCTATAGCAGAAGTGCAATATAATTTGCTTGTGTCAGTTTTGTATTTTTGAAAGTTACAAGAGTGTTTCCTTTTAGCCTAGACACTTATATATCTGCTCATGTATTATGGTCTTGAAATCTGACTGTTCTTATTGCCCCTTTGAGATCTTCTATTGCTTTATAACCTTCTTAACCTTCTGTATGTAAAACTTAAGAATTCTAAACTTGAAAGGTATGACAGATCACAGACACATAGAAGGGATGTAGAATTAATTTATTTTCAAAAATAATTGTTTTAAAGTGGCTTTGGGAGTTTTGGGGATTTGGCTAAAGGTTTCTGAATGACTGAGATGATGAATATGAAAAATAAAGACTGGGATGCATAGCATAACCAAGTACTCTGTAAAAATGAAAAACATAAAATGAATAGATCATTGTTCTTTGTCAGTACGTGATGACAAGACAGTTATAATATTATGCTTCATTGTATGCTCTATTTGGATATAAATTGAAGGTTAAAAGTATTCAGCCATCAAAACTGATAACCAAATCCAGTCCCCAGAGAACACCCACTCAGGAAACTGAAGTAGAAATAAGTCATTAGGGTATGTGTGAGAGCAAATAAAAAATGATGCAACTTTTACAGGATAGGGATATTTTCTGACATCCATGAATTACATTGCTTTGATCAGACCTGGACATTGATTTTCTGTGCTGTAATGCATTTTCCCTATTTTATATCAGAACAAACCATGCTTTATATATATATATATGTACATATATGAAATACTACAACACTACAAGACTCAATGACCCTCATCTAGTCTAGGGACAGCAGACTGAACTGGTTACCATAGTTCACTGCCTGTCAGCAAATGAATGCTACTGGGTCCTGAAAGGCACTTGAGGGATGAGAACTATTTTTGTTTATTTGTTTGTTTGTTTTCTTCAAGTTAATATGTACACAGTTTGTCTAGGGTGCCACTAATTTCTGGGCTGTTATTCATACTGTTTCATTTTACTTTTAAAGATTTGTCCTGACGCAAAGTATGAAATATTATGTGTGTGAATCTAGACCAAGAAAGAGAAAGAAAAATAAAAGAAAAAAAATAAAATAAATAATCCCAGGTATTTTTATGTTTTAGTATGCTTTTATCAATGACCTCAGGTGGAAGAAAACATCCAGAATCTACCTGTCTGTCTTTACTTCTGACCAGTAATTTCTCTTGGTTTGTTCTGCTGCTACTTCTGATCATGGTTGTCAGAGTAATTCAGAGCAGCTATAAAGACATAAGCATTTTCTGATCTTCTTGGTTATCAGATGCCACATGATGGTTTTCTTTCTTTGACCTTCTTAGCTATTGACACTGCAGTGCTGCCAACTCTGCTAAACAAGAGCCCTGCTTCACTGTTACTTCTTGGAGAAGGAGGTACCTGAGAAGATGCAATCCTTACCCTCATAGCATCTGCATGGAGGACTCTGCTCTGAGATGCACTTGATATGCTGGTAAGCAAAGAGAGAGAAAAGTCTCACCTCCTTCATTTCTAGTCCTTCTTGAAGATTTATTTTCTTCTGCTTATACACAGAATAAGTTGTACTTGAGGTCTTCGGAGGGCAAGAGGCAAGAATAATTCTCTTCTCCTGCACACTGAGTAATTTCACTTAATATTTTTTTCTGCTTATCTGAAAGTTATCTGCTAATCATCAGTTTGTCTAGAATTTTTTGACCAAGTTCAAGTCCTTTTTAAAGACTTCTGATCAAGTCTTTAAAGGCTTTTGAGATTTGGGTTTTGTTGTTCTGTTACTCAGTTGTGATTTACAAGTTTGCATGGATAAGACTTTGCTCATGGCTTTTTTAGCTATGTTTGAAAGCATCTTGGAGGAACTATTGGGATCGACTCTCATTTTGTTAATTCCTAACAACTTCAGAAAAGTTTGCCTATGCTGTATGTCATTGACTTCTGTGAAACCAAAAAAGATATAGAAAATAATGAGTCACCAGGTTTCATCTCTCTGAGGTAAACGTCTGTTTGCCTCTTATTCTCCTTATGCGTGGCATAGGACATACTGAGAAACAACCACCCCTTGACTGCCTGATGTTTACAATAGGATGACCCGCAGAAGATCATGCATGTGGAAAGTTAGCTTGGAGCAAACAATATGCAGTAGCTTTTAATTTAATGAATACTGAGGCTACACAGAATCATAGAATATCCAAGTGGGAAGGGACCCACAAGGATCATCAAGTCCAACTTCTGGATCCCCCAAACAAACAAACAAACAAACAAACAAAAAACAACAAACCAAACAAAAAAGTTCCAATCATGTGTCTGACATACACTGCAAGAAATTGCTTTATCCACTAGGATGCATTACAGACACCAGAATTTTGCTGCTGCTTAGCAAAAAGGAGTTGTCTCATGAGGAATTATTGAACAAAAAGAAAAAAAAAATCTGCTCTGTCGAGATCCAGAAAATGTTTAACTCACTCTGTCCCTGAAAGTTCAAATGATTTTGTATTATTCCACATGGCTAAACTGTTTTCTGATACATGGTTTGTGGGATTACATTATATGATTGAGGAATATGCTTGTCATAAATCATTACATAATCATGTAATGAAATACTTTGTACATGCTTAGTGTAAGTGCCTTGGTGCATTTCATGCTGAAATATTATATTTTTAGCTTTGATAAAATTGTTTTTGGATTAATTCATTGTGGCAAGTTATATATAAATCTATAACTGTATAAATTTGCTGTAGTCCTCTGAAGGTCCCGTGGAGTTCCTTGATAAGTAATGATATTTAATGATATTTATCATTCAATTTTTTAAATTTATTTTTTAATTATATGTAGTTAGCTGGTCTGCTAGAACCCAAATACTGATCAAAATTCATCAACATGACCTAAAAATCATTATCTGATAAGGAAAAAAAATGGAGATTATTTTTTGATAACTGATAGTCTATATTTTTGTGTCAGTCAAACTTGTATGATGTACTTTCTACTCTTGCTATTAAGTTCTGCCTGTTTGGTCTGCCTGGCTAATCGTGTCACATAATTCCAAACTGCCTGGAGAAAAGACTATATACAAAATATATTTTAGCATTATACAGTTGAATGTATGAATAAACGAAAGACAGGAATTTATATGTTTGTATGGTTTTATTTGTATAAAATAAGATGCATAGATCAGATTTTAAATTGGAATAATTCATCAACTTTTTATGATCTCAAAGTACCTCTTAAATGGTAATGTCATTTCCCAGCACCTTTGGAAAATGAGTCTACAATAAGATAATAATATTATTGTTGTTGAAATACATAGCACATAAGTTTCACAAGACAAAGTGAAATTTCTGTAAGTAGACATAGCAGATCTAATCTGGTTTTAGATACAAGAGTTGGAGTTAATCTCTGATTTTGCTACACAAAGTTACTGTATTTTAAATGGTTTCTATAGAATAGTATTGTTGATGGAAACAATTTATTACCTCTCTTGATAATTATTATTACTATTAATATATTAATAAATAATCAGTGCAGTAAGGTGGTTGTATAGCACAGAGAAGTAACTGTGAAGGTTACTGAGTGACTTTTAAGGATAATCACCACATGTATGGCTTTAATACTCTTACCACAGAATTATTTATGGTTAGGTCTATTCTGCATTGAGTGCTCTTCCATCTGTCTTGGGGCAGGTCTCAAAGGTCATGGTGTCATCTGGAGCTGGCTGCCTCCCTGGGATCTCACCTGGGGTTTCAACTGCATTGCCCCTGGGGAGGTTGTAGCACAGTATTTCTGTTTTAGCCTTAACACAAGGGAGAGAGGATGGGTGATGGCAGGAGATGGTAAATGTGTCCTTGATCCCATCCTGGTTTCCCATTAGGCTCATGCTGTGAAATCACGCTCCCAGAGAAGTCACTGACTGAGAGGACTTAAGGTTTCCCCTGTGCAGTGGCAGAAGGGACTAGGGACTGTGCTAGCTTCTGATATTTACTGCAGTAGATCTTTACAATATTCTCCCCTTGATATTTTCATGATAGCTAGCTCAGATGAAGTTGCTTTTGTTTAAAATTCATAGTGTCGATATCTGACAAGAAATGGGCACTTTAGGTCCTTTCTTTCTTTCTCAATTGTGGCAGATAATTTACTATTTTTTCCCCATCAGGCAGCATAGAGGGTGTAATCCCCAGTGCTGCAGATCTCCATACATTCATCTAACATTCATGCATAGCTCTATGTACCACTGACAAATTATATAAGGATACAATGCAATTGCTTAACAGTTTCTTATATACCATGTGGAATTTTTCTAATAGCTATAAGACAAAAAATAACTAAGCTTAAAAAATATATTTTGTGCCAACTTCAAAAATGTAATGAAGCTGCTGAACTTTTAAACTCCTCATATTCCTTTAATTCCTTTGCTTTGTGGCTGGGTAAAAACAAACAAACAAACACAAAAACAGTTACAGTAACTGTGGCATTTTTATTCTTTTAATCAAAGTTTGGGATTATTTCTACTTTTGTATTAAAAATAACAAGCAACCAAATAAAAACACATTAAATGAGTTACATTAAAAAAAAAGTGACATATTAATAACACGGAAATAGAAATTTTATTTCTCAGTGCCTACTCTGAGTCCTCATGGTCTAATACATCTTAACTTCAAAGCAGTTTCTTCAGGATTGGGGAATGAAGCTTGAGTATGACTTCAGCATTAAAGATTGCTTTTGATTTTGATAATTCCTTATACATGCAGAGACAGTTCTGTCTCTGTCTCTGTCTCTCTTTCTTTCTTTCTTTTTTTTTTTTTTTTTTGAATGTGTGTTTGTGTAAAGCTTTATAGTTGAGCTGATTGCATGGAGTGATTTTATGGGTGATGACATGTGAAAATAAAGTCTCTGTTACAACATTATATTTGATCAAAATATTTTTGGTTTCTAAAGTAGCATACAGGATAAAGGATAAGCATAAATTCTGTTATCAGGTGATGACCTAGTAATAGTAATTAAAAACAAAAATAGTGTTAAACTTTTCATCTGATGAATAAAGGAGCTAATTATTCTTCTTACCTGAAATAGAAGTGGCTCACATTTATTTTGCCCTGTTGTAAGACTTAGGTTCCTTCTTTCAACCCCCTTAAGAAGCACATTCACTTTGCACCTTACCTCTTGACAGTAACTTCATAATTATAGCCTATTATACTAGGTTTGATCACAGCTATTGTGTGTATCGTGTGCTATCTTGGCTTACAATTCCAGTTACTTTAGCGAGCAATACATAATTAATTAGATTAAGAGATTAAGATCCCAGGGAGGTGATCCATGCTGCTGCAAGACTCAGATGTAGTGTGTGGTGTGCTCTGATCCAGGAGAGCATGGGATCCCCAGCAGTGTATGAAATAGCTCTAGAAGAGAGAAGTGAATTGGTGTCCCCTGAGATCTGTGTGATTGCTTCCTAATACAGACTGAGTGTCCTAGGAGAATCCCTAATTCCTTTAAAACAAATTCCATCTCTTTTTTAGTAATAATTCTGGAAGATCCTTTGTTTCTTTGAGAGCATTCATCATTTCACACAATCACAGAATTACAGAATGTTTAGGGATTGCAAGGGACTTTGAAAGATCATCTAGTCCAATCCCCCTGCTGGAGCAGGAACACCTAGATCACATCACACAGGAATGCGTCCAGGTGGGTTTTGAATGTCTCCAGAGAGGGAGATTCCACAATCCCCCTTGTGCAAGTCCAGCTAAACCCCATCCCCCTTCAGATCTAATTTAAAGCTTTCCAAATGAGCCCTGCTAATTCCTGCCCCAGAACCCTTTTGCCCGTGTGAGATAAAACTTTTCCCACATATTACTGTCAGGCTTATAAAACCAGCCATTATCAAAGAACCCAAAGCCCTGCCTGTAGCACCAGTCACATGGCCAATCCTTTATGGACTGGATCCTTCTATTCCATCCCACATCACCCCAGAATGGAAGGAGGGAAGAGAAAATCACTTGCGCCCGAGTCTTTCACCAACTGTCCCAAGGCCTTGAAAGTTTTCTTCATTCCCCTCAGACTATGGGATGCAGTTTCCTCCCCACCTGCCTGGAAGATCAGTAGATCAGGTTGTAGTCTGTCGAGTGCACTAGGCTGTGGAGTGTCCTAGTGATATCCCTGATCTGGGCTCCAGGTAGACTACAGACTTCCCTTTGATGAGAATCAACTCTGCATATTGGGCCCTCTGTTCCTCTCAGAAGGGAACCTCCTACTACATCTTTCTTTCTTTTCTGTCTCTTCCTATGTGACCTCATAGTTTGGCCTTCTACCACACGCTCACCTACCTCTTCTTCAAGATCCAGAGCCTCAAACTATTTATGGAGCGGCACCTGGGGAGGCAAGGTACATAGGAAGGAGGGTTGCCCGTGGCACTGAACTTGGACTTACTTCCAACCCTCCTTATCTTTTTGGTCCCCTCACTCTGCCTGACAGTGACAGGGCAGGAGCTCCACCACCCTCTGGAGGGCATCCCTCAGGCACCCTCCTCTCTGTCACACCAGGGAGTTACTCCACCAGTCAATATCCTGCTCACACGCCCTGAGGCTCCTTAGTCTCTCCACCTTCTCCTTGAGCTCAGCCACCATGGTGAGCAGACCTTCCCCCTGTGAACAGGCGGTCTCCCAGCTGCCCTCCTCCCCCGGCAGCATCAGGCTCAGGCACTCCCTGCAGCCAGAGGCCAGAACAGTCATGTCTCTGGGCAGGCCCTCCGTCTGGGTCGCCACGGTGTTTCTACAGTGAGCTCTCTGCTGAGTGGACACCATGGTAGGTGTGCCATTTCAGAGACTGCCAAGAGTTGGTGCAGAGCTCCTGTACCCTGCCACACCAGCTACACACAGGTGCACGTTGCTGCTGGCCCCTTTCTGCTCATGGTGGGCACCACACATTGCTGCCCTCACGGAGGCTTTTTCTAGGTGGAGGGCATGGGCACAGTCACCAGGGCCCTGGCAAAGCCTCTCTCAAAGAAGCTGTCAGGTGCGGCTTGGTTGCACTGCTGTCCCGGGCCACTCCTGGTGAAGCAAGGGCCCAAGATCCCCCTGTAACTATAGTCACGTGCTGTGGCCAGCTCTGAGGCTGCTGACCT
Source organism: Oxyura jamaicensis (assembly GCF_011077185.1). Taxonomy (NCBI): domain Eukaryota; kingdom Metazoa; phylum Chordata; class Aves; order Anseriformes; family Anatidae; genus Oxyura; species Oxyura jamaicensis. Next base: position 116,839,650 of record NC_048894.1, on the reverse strand, counting down.
CGACTACAATTTATTTAAATCTAATATTTTTAAATTATTATTATTAATTTAAAAATGGTATGCTGCAAGCACTGAATGGAAGCAAATGTATACTATTTGGAAAAACTGTTTGATTGTTTCTTTCTTCAATACCAAGCTCTTTCCACCCCTATAGCTAGGTGTATTTTTTCATTTAATTTGTTGTCACAGGAAGAAGTTTTTTGGTTGTTTTGTATTTAAGCTATAAGAGTAGAAGACCTTTTTTTTTTTTTTTTAAGCTAAGCAGAATCAAAAACAAAACAAACAAAACAAAACAAAACAAAAACAAACAAACAAACAAAAAATAAAAAACAATGTGTTACACAAATAAGTTTTCTATCAACAATGATGCTTTTCACTAAGCTACAGCATCAGTATCATCCTGTAGTCCTAATCACAGAATCACAGAATAGTCTAGGTTGGAAGAGACCTCCAAGATCACCATGTCCAACCTCTGACCTAACACTAACAAGTCCTCCACTAAACCATATCACTGAGCTCTACATCTAAATGTCTTTTAAAGACCTCCAGGGATGGTGACTCAACCACTTCCCTGGGCAGTCGATTCCAGTGACTAACAACCCGTTCAGTAAATAAGTTCTTCCTAATATCCAACCTAAACCTCCCCTGGTGCAACTTTAGCCCATTCCCCCTCGTCCTGTCACCAGGTACGTGGGAGAATAGACCAACCCCCACCTCGCTACAGCCTCCTTTCAGGTACCTGTAGAGTGCGATAAGGTTGTCCCTGAGCCTTCTCTTTTCCAGACTGAACAATCCCAGCTCCTTCAGCCATTCCTCATATCAACAATGCTTGCTGTCTCTATCAATTTATACTGCAGTAACTTTATAACACTCAGTCTTCAGATGTTTTTAATTATTATTATTGTTATTTTAAGTAGGGCACTGTGTAGCTCTGAGAATTGTTGATGAGAGAAACATTTTATAGAATCATAGAATCATTAAGGTTGGAAAAGACCTTCAAGATCATCTGGGAGTAGTCCACTTGTGGGACTGGTTCAACTGTGTTTCAGTGATGGCAACTAGGTCATAGTTTACCTGCGGCACAATGGCTTCCAGCTCCTCCTGTTTGTTTCCCATGCTGTGTGCATTGGTGTAGATGTACATCAATTGCTCCACTGGCCACATGGTTTGAATGATGTCTTGTACAGGAATACTTTGTAGGTTAAATGAGATGAATTACATGCTTGTCAGTTTCTTTTTTTTTTTTTTTTTTAAGAAAACACATTTTAAACCAATTCCATTTGTAAATTTTTCTGTTGCCTATAATTGACTTTTCTGTAATTGCTGCAGAGTTAATAACATTCATGAAAAAAATAACATTTATGAAAAAGTGAAGAGTGCCAACAGGAGGTTTTTCTATGATTCCCCTGATGGCTGATTGTCATCTTTCAATGCCTGAAGAAGAAGCAAAGACACTTCATTTTGCCACATTTCCATTTTCAGATCTTCAAGTGCAGAGAAAGAAATGCATTCAGAGCTTTGAATTCATTCTCAAAGAAAGATGGGCAAACTCACTGTAATCTTACTGCATTAAAACTTGAACCAGAAATTCAAGTCTTAGCAGTTTAAAGAAAAAGTTTAAAGAATAGGACTAATAAAAAACAAACAATCAAACAATCAAAAATATTTCTGTGAGGAATTCAAGGTCCTTTTACTATGGCTGATCTTCCTGTGATGGACAGCAGTGCTTACCATTGCCTTTGTATTCTTGCAGGTTCAATGCAATTTAATAGTACTCTGGCTAACAGATTTCTAAATAAGCAGATAAAAATATATAGATGTGTGCCTAAAAATCTGTAGAGTGAGATAGCATTCCCTTCAGGAGGAAACAGTTAAGATGAAAAAGATAAGAGAAGGTAGTAATAGGAGGTGGCCAGGGATTATGGAAAAAGCGAGATGAGCAGTCTTCTAAAATTAAGGAAAAAGAAGTGATTTTACCACCTCTAAATACAGTGGGAACATGCGTTGGAATTTTAGTATGGTTCAGGACCTATCCCTGCTTTTTAATTCATTTAAAGCTGGAAGTTTTTGTTTGATTATAAAAATATGTCAAACTAAAGATCAGCATGGGAAGAAGAGGCGTAAATATGTTTTATAGAGCTGTCCAGATTTTTTTTTTTTCTTTTATTTTTTTTCCCCCCTCCCATTGATATTAGCCCGCATGGGAAGAGAAACTCCTCGGAGATGAGTTATGTCTGACTACTAGAGTGAAGAAGACCCTCGTGATGCAATCACAAAAAACAGCTTTTCCTAAGCAATTAGTTTCTACATAATGACAATTATTTCATCTGCCACCTGACTTGTATCTTTCAGAGGACAATTTAGTGCACCCATGCACAATTTATTTATTTATTTAATCTGGTAGATTGCTGTTGTCAAAAGTAAGCATGGCTTTGTGATTTATAGATAAAATTTTCTTACAATAATAGTGAGGATAAAACTAAAGAATCTTTATTTCCCATACTATATTGATCTTTTGGAAAAACTTGTATTCAAACTAATGACATGGTCCTGTGATTTGATCTTGCACCACTCTGATACTTTACTAGATATTCAGATACATTGTCATCAGCTGGGAAAAAAAAAAAGAAAAAAAAAAGAAACAAATAGTATGGAATAGTACCTGAATGAATCTTATGATCTATCCTATATGAGCAATACAGTGTTTAAGTGTTTGTATGGATAGCTTGCACACATTCATATCGGTAAAGGACATACATGTTGATTACATCATTAAGCCAGCACAGATCAGTTTTCTTATGGTAGATGAGCTATTTACAAAACTGATCAAACTTTATTTTATTTTAACCCACATTTTCACTAAAATGAAATTTTATCCTTAAAAAAAATTAAAAAAAAAAAAAAATGAAACATGCCTTTTTATGGTTGTACTAATTTCTCAGCCCTTTTTCCTCCTTATATATTTTTTCAGCAGCAAAATATAAAAAGAGATCAAGCACATAGGGAGTAACAAAGGAATTAGTGTATTCCAGATTATTTTCTACAAAGAAATAACAGATAATCTTTGGTTGCTTTTAAAATTATTATTATTTTTGTTTAATTTTAAACAAGTATTTCTTGGAAGTTAACAAAATGAAAAGTTGCCATAAGAAGCTTTTATTTTCCTACTAAAAAACTTGCTTGCTTTGCTCAGGTTTGAAAATGGCCAAACCAGGAATGAATCTAAGGATCATCTTTGCTGTGCTAAATGCTTCCTTGGATGTGGGCCATACATCTGCTCTGCTGGAGCTCAGTCATTCTGTTTACAAATTTACCTACCAAATTACTTACTCTGAAATAACACTTATTTGGTGTAGTGTACTGATATAAACAGAATCTGTAGTTCAACTAGCCTTGCTTTTATGAAGTTGAACACAGGTTTTGGATATGAAATAGCTTCGGAAATTAGTGCTGTCTCTTACTGATTTGTATTTATACGTGTAGAGGAAGTATCAACATATCTGGTATGCAATTCTGTTGGATGTTTAAGGTTGAAATGATTCAAAACAAAGCTGTACAACCTCTCTCAGACAACTGTCAAAGCTGTTCATGGGTTAATCTGTGACTGACTGTGATCCAATGGTACAGGTAGATGGGGACACCACAATGTATCATAGGAATGCATTTTTCTCTTTTTCATGTAGTCTAGGTCACATACAAATCGTGACCCTTCTTTTGTATTTCACATCTAATATTTCTCATGACTACCAGCTTGTACACATGAGATGTATGCTGTGGTACAACCTTGTGTATGTTGCCATCAGGCCATATGCAAGGGAACAGATCAAAGCTGTGCTAGGGGAGGTTCTGACTAGACATAAATTCTGTACCATGAAGGTGGTCAGACACCGGAACATGTTTTCCAGCAAGGTAGTTGATGCCCCATGCCTGCCAGTATACAAGAGGCATTTGGATGATTCCTTTGGTAATACACTTTATCTTTTAGTTAGTTCTGAAATGGTCAGGCAGTTGGACTAGATAATCTTTGAAGGTCCTTTCCAGCTCTTCTCGTCTCAACCCATCTCGTCTCGTCTCTCTGTGACCTCTCTTTAAGTCTGGTATCTGTCTAGTGCCTGCCATCAAACACTAACAGAACATGTTCCTAGCAGTACTATGACCCCAGAACATCTGTTAGCTGTGGATTATCTTAGTCGGTCTCACCACTACAAATGATTTTACAAGTAACATAAGTACATAAGACTGGAGCTTCTCTGACATGTAGAAATCCTTATGCTGCTAATTGATCTTGTATAATTTTGGCATAAAATCTAGCAATGAAGTCAAGGTTGTCAGAGGAAGTATGCAGCTTTAGCAGATTTTTTCCTGTGTTCTTATTTTTCTTTGAAATAGGAGGAAAATATTCATCTTGTAAATATTTCTGAACAGAAGGATAAAATATTTGTTAAATATACTGGTAATTTAATTACATGACTTTCTTTCTTCACCTACCAGACTTAGAAACACTATGTTTTATCCACCAGGCAGATCTCTTAAATACATGAGAGAAAAATATGTACTTCATCTGATCTCTGTTGCAAGTTTGATGGTTGCTGAAAATGCTCCATATAGCACCTGATACATCCATCAGCAGTCTTGGAAATAAATTGTCCTGGTCTAAATCAGTGATAGACAGACATGTGGCTAGTGCTCAAATAAAGGATCCCTCTCACACTGTGCCAGGCACGCAGTGATGAGTCACAGAGTGTCTATGGTTCTGTTTTAATTGTTTAAATAAGAACTACTAGCACACTTGTTTTCTGAATATGCCTCAGTAAAATAGATTTAAATGCTCCCAGGAAAAGCTTTTCTTTCTGTTCTTCTTCTTGTCAAGACTAAGTATACCAGAGGTTTGAAATTTAAAGCACTCTTGCTTTTGTGTGCATATATATGCTACTACAGTGCTCCACAACAGACTGTTTTATAATGTGATGTTAATATCTTTTTAATTCCAGTCACTAGATAATTTTCACAGCTAAAAAGATAGATTAGTTTCCTACTAGAGAAAAAAATATACAGATTGTTCAAGTTTCAACTTTGCTTATAAGCGTTCCCCACAGGTGTTTAACACCCCACCATATTTAGGCTCTTCAAACTTGAATATGTTTTGTCTTCCTGCATCTCCACTCTAATATAATATATGGAAAGAATAATAAAATAAATATATTTGGTCAGGCCACAAAAGCTGGGCAAAGCAGAAATTTCATCTAAGTTGATGTTCCAAGCCAATCCCCCAACAGCTGGATAATAGAAAGGCAAGTAGTTAAACAAGTACTCCAGGCAAACATAGTTTTAAAACATTAGGGAAATTGTGATGAGGTACTTAAAAATAGTTTGCAAGTACAGAGCTGCCCAAAATATATACACTACTCATTCAGAGATGCACAATAGGCACTGAATTTTTTTTTATATTTTTTTTTCCTCTAGAAAGCTACCCAGACCCATGCCAAGACTGCTTAAAGCAACTGTAAGAATTTTTTCAACTATGAAATGGATATTTATATCAAAATGATTATATATATGACAAAAATTTATACAACGTATGTAAAAGATATAAATATATACTGTATAGTATCTATAAAAGATATTCAATTAAAATATATTCTATTATTCATAATTCTGATATTTTAATTTTTTCTTTATTTCAATTGTTAATTAAAGCCAAAAACAAAACACAAAACAACAAAAAAACCAAACCAAGCCACACTAAACAAACAAAACCCCCCAGATATAATCGTATGAGGAAGGACAATGAAGCTGTCAGTTAGGTTGGTAGCATCTGGACACTGTGACCTTGCAGGAGTTATCATATGTGACTGGATCGGATGTTCGAATATTAAGGTTGTCAAAAGCTGTTATGAGTTACCTCTCTATTTGCTACTTGCATTCATTACTTTAAATGCTGTGGAAGGGCAAGCACTGTCTGCTTAAAAATTAATGTAGGATTGACTATCTGCCTTATGAAATATTGATGCGAAAAAAACTTTTGTGTTTTTTTTTTTTTTTTTCTTTGTATACATCATCACTTCTGTGCAATTCTATTTCATGATTCAGTTACCTCAGTTGTCCCTTGCAGCTCTAGTTAGAGATGAGGTAAGATAGTTAACACTGTTCAGCCTTAGAGGTCTTTTGAATGTGATTTGGTTTTGTGTTAATAGATACTTCTGTAACTACAGAAAAGGACCAAAATATGCTTTGACAAATATCTAGTTTTTCATCAGAAGACAAAATTTATTAGGAGTGCTATAAATAGGAAATGTCATCAGAAAGATTCAGAGCACAGACTGGATTATATCTCGTAGTTTATTTTCCTTATGGGAGACAAACAAACAAACAGAAAAACAAAATAGAAGATACTTTGCTGAAAACACTAACTACTTATTTATTACTATCAAATAAAAAAATATTCATAAATTACATTTAAGCAAGGTGAGATTTTGCATTTCTCTGTGTGTATATATATATATGTTTTTGTTTGTTTGTTTGTTTTTCTTTGAGCAGGCTTTGAGGGCTTTTTAGGCTTAATCTGGACTCAAGGTCCATGGTCTCAAACTTATGCACAACCTTGCTATTATCTCCTATAAAATTCCAACTGATCAGTATCTTCCTTCTGACCCCTACAACATCTTTTTCTCATTAATCCCTTTTGCGTTTCTGATTGTCTTGAGAAAGTTTTATATTTCATGCTCTTCTGGCTGCATATTAAACTCTTCTTTTCAGATTCTTATAGGCTGTGAGGCTATACTATCTCATGACTTCAAGTTAAACAAATATGTTCTCTTGAAAATAGGAGTAAATTGACCTACTCTAAGAGTATTCCACTGAGACTGCTCTCAGCTCTTCAAATAAGAATGAAAATGAAAGAATGATATCTCACAGATGGAGAAGACTGCAGATTTCTTGAGTGGGTCTAATGAACTGTTTCTCCCGTAAGTGTGCATTGCATTTTGATGGAAAATGGTATCTGGTGAATGAAAGTAACTTTTATTTCATAGCCAAAGTTACATTTCAATCATTTTATATATATATATGTATATATAATTATTACCTTGCCTGAATAATATCAAGTTAAGAGTTTATTGGGCAATAGGTGATTAAAGTATTTAATATTAGGGACCTTTATTTTACATCACTCAGAGTAAGCTCTTCATTTTTAAAAATAACTATTTTCCTATGTTGCAAGCTGACATTTCTGACAAAGAAATTTGAAGTTAATATGTAGAATCTTTATTAAATTGTGTCTTATGTTCTGGCTTACAAGGAGATTGCACTGTATTCCAATTTAGCAGTCAAAATAATAACAATGCTTGGAGGTCAGCCCACGAGAATGACAGGAGGTAAAGAGAAGGAGACAGAAAGCTGACTGGTGTCTCATGGGAACAAGAATGTTATGGATGCAGTAGACAAGCCCAATTTGATTTCCTGAGAAATCAACACACAATACCATTTTGAAAATTATAAATGATCTTCAGTGCCACCTGTTGGGAATGACCAGCTAGCATAGAAAAAAATTGAAGAGCCAGTAGTTACTTGAGTACTTTTGAGGAGAACTATCTTCTACATAAAATTTGCTTTTATTTTATTTTATTTATTCTCTAAGAATATGCTTTTAATGAAATACAGGTTAATATGTTGACAAAAGTCTTCAGCTACAAATGTGTACAGTAAAAAAAAAATCTTGTTAACAAATTATTATAAATATGTTGATATCTATGTAATGTATGCATCAGAAATAATTCCATAACATTCGTGAATTTTGATACCTAAGATGCTGCTAGTCACCGCGTTTTGAAAAAGTTGCACAGTTCTGATTTTTCAAAAGGGTGTTCACTCTTTGAACTAATTTAAGAGCTCACATATTTTGATTCAGATGAAAAATGAATGTAAAATAATAATAATAATAATAATAATAATAATAATCCCTTGTCTTCACTTTCTGAAGTTGTGATAAATTACCTGAAAGCTTCTTTCCATGTGCCAGTGAAGAACGACCAAAACACAGATGGTTGCAAATAAATTATCAGATGCTCATCTGATGATCAATAAATAAAATAGCATTGATTAATAATCAGTATTCTCAGAGAAAGACCCAAGATGGCCAAAAATTTAGAGACATTTAATCTTTTGAGTGATGCATTAACTATGTGGTTTTATTTGCTCACTTTTATGTCAAAGACAGTGGCTACTCAAGTCAAGAAAAATATTTCTTTTTCTTTTTTTTTTTTTTTATAGCATATACTCGAGTAATTTAATAAAGGTAATATATGTTGGTCTTTCATTTTATTATTTTAATTCCAAAATAGATACAAAATGAGTATTAGTCATAGCAGCACTCCTATGATCGGTGGCCTGAGCTTGGGGGATGGCTTTTGGAGATGAAATAGAAACCAGTTGAAGTTGTACATTTTTAAGATACAGAAGTAGATAATCCCTTATATTTTATGACAATATATTTGTGTATCAAAGTAATTTTATTTTATTTTTTAGAATATGACAGGTTGATTATGACATTAGAAATTCAAAAAGAAGCACAACTGGTTAGGATTTAAGTAAATAAATGGACTTGTTCACAAAGGGAGGTATCTAATTTTAAATATATTGCAGAACAAAATACATACCAAATTCCTGGATCTGAAAAGAAATTCTGAGTGGTGGTTTATCGCACACATTTTCCTGCAGGTCTCTGTGCTGGCTTTATCCTTCTAGACATCTGAACTCCACCACAACTGCTCTCACTCCCCCTCCTCAAAGAGTGAGAAAATAAAGTATGATGGGGAAAAAAAAAAAAAAAAAAAAAAAAAAAAAAGGCTCACAGGCTGAGATAAGGATAATTTAATTAAAGAGAAACAAACAAAAAACACAGAGAAAGGCCATGCAGAAGCAAAGAGGGAATAAAAAGTTATTCTCTACTTTTCATCAATGAGCAATGTTCAACCAGGTCATGGGAAGCAGGGCCTCTCTCAATATGCATAACAATTCTTTGGGAGGACAGACGTCTTCATAAAAAGACCCCCCTTTCCCACTTTCCCAGCTTGTGTTGCTGACTCTGAACCATACAGTGTGGGATATCCTTTTTTTCAGTTTAGGTCAGCTGCCCTAGTGATTTCCCCTCCCCACGTCCTGCCCACCCCCAGCCTACTGGGTTTGTGGGTTTGGAAGAAGTTGTGGTGCTGTGCCAGCACTGCTCAACAATAGACAAAACATTTGTGTGATACCACAGCTGTTCTAGCAAAAAGTGAAGAGCTCAGTACTGTATGGGCTTCTGCAGGGAAAGTTAACTTCATTCCAGCCAGACCCAGTACAATCTCTATTCTCCTTAACCAGGATGTATATGTATATATATATGTATATATATGTATATATCATGTATGTATATGGAGTTAAGATTTCCTGTTAATCTGAGGTGATGGCTTAAGTGGATGTGAACTTTGGATGTGGAGTAGGAAGGTTTTGATTTTTTTTTCTCTTTATTATTATTATTTTAAAATCTATAGTAATTAGCAGGACTGCTAGGTTCATTCATGGGAGTATCTGAACAACCCCAAAGTAAAAAAAAAAAATCACTGCTTTTATCAGTTTTCTATTTTCCTCCTTTTCCCCTAGAAAGTGAATTTCCATGCTGCCTCTAATGATTGAGAACTGAGTTGTGCTTACAGGTTGCCAGAGTTCACTCTACTGGTTCTTGAGAAACATCTCTTGAGATATAGCAGCTTGCTCAGTATCAGTCAAGCAAGAATAGAAAATCTACCCTTATGAAAAATACAGAAAACCAATTAGGAAGTGAAATACACATTCCCTTAATAAGCTGTGTCATTCCTTCATTAATGATTAATCTGAGTTTTTCCCTAGTTCTGTATACTGCAAATATTTAAAGAACTATTCACCATAGAGATGCTCAGGTACTGATGATGAATTTGAATTCCTTACCTTTTAATTAACTCCAGCTTTTGGGGAGCAAATATTTTATAACTTCAGTACAATCCTGTTACAGATTTTGTAATTATTTTAGAATTAGGTAGATAAAGTCAGAAACTTTGTTTTTTTTTTTTTGATTTAACACAAAATGTTATTTTCAAACTACAGATTAGGTGGAATTGTGGAAAGAAGAATTTTTTCAAGCTTTGACCATAAGCTGTCAGGTAAGTAAGTTTAATAGTCACTTTTTTAGTCTTAGAAGGTTAATATAAAAATGTCAATCTTTTTCAAAACAGTACTTAGGGGATAATGTAATGATTAATGCTCTTTAAAGAAAGTCTAAGCATATAGGACAACACACAAACCCACTTTTTTCAATTATCTTGCTCTTTATTTCATTGTTGTGATTAGTTTATTTTCAATTCCAATTATAAATAGTTTATAAAGTATTCCAGTCTCTCGGTTTGCAACTCTAATTAGTATGCAGCCAAGTTCAGAGGTTAGGATGAATTCGTTTGTTGTGATGAGCAGCAGGTGACCCTACCTGAAAGATGCATTATGGGACTGTAAGACTTGTTCTTAATATTTTCCTGATAAGAATTATCCTGTTTTAGCTGTGATGTTCCTGAAAAATTACATTTCAAGTCACTTACTTGTGCAGATGGTGCCACAATATCTATATATGTATAGCTGCATCAGAGCACCTGTGAAAGGCAGGGATTTTAGAGAATGAAGAAAGGAAATTTCTGGCAGACACTGCTGTGGTTTTAATTACCAGAATGTAAAATTTCTATCAGTTGCAGCTGTTTCTTTTTTTTTTTTTTTTTTTTTTTTCTATTCTTTTGATCATCACTGTGTCCTCCATTTTAAAAGACAAGAAGTATAAGCACCCTACATACTAAAAAAGCAACAACAGAAGTTTCCCTCTTTTCCCCAACATTTCTCTGCAATAAGAAGATAAGAATGATTCAGTTTCTCATTCTTTAACTTTTATGGATTTGCTCTTTAACAGTATATGACAAATACCATCAGACACCTTTAAGAAACTGAAGGAGTTGAACACTGCAATTTGACATTGGTAACTATGGTTTGTACTGTAATCTGTATTTTAATTTGTAAACAATATGTATGCAAACTATTCTCTTTGCCTGTGTAAAACACATGCATAATATTTATTTAAAATATTTGTATCTCTTTTTCTTCGTTTCCAATATACACATATGAAAATAGGTATATGTCTATAAATCTGTGATTCCTTACATTTTTAGAAAATAACTTTTCTCTTTAAGGATCTTGCTTTCATATTCATAGAATCACAGAATCATAGAATGGTTTGGATTGGAAGGGATTGTAAACATCACCTAGTTCTATCCCCCCCCGCCATGGACAACAGCACCTCCCACTAGATCAAGTTCCTCAAAGCCCCATTCAACATGGTCTTGACCAATTTAAGGGACAGGGCATTCATGGCTTCTCAGGGTAACCTGTTCCAGTGCCTCACCACTCTCAGAGTAGGGAATTACTTCCTTACATAACATAAACCTTCCTTCCAAACATAAACTTACTCTCTTTTTGTTTAAGGATCTTACACCTTGTCACTACACTACCTGACAAAGAGTCCCATTTTTCCCATTGGCCCTCTTTAGGAACTGGAAAGCTGCTCTAAGATTTTCCTGGAGCCTTCTCTTCTCCAGGTTGAACGACCACAACACCCTCAGTCTTTCTTCAGAGGAGAGGTGCTCCAGCTTCTTGATCAGCTTTGTGGCCCTCCTCTGAACTTGTTCTAATAGGTCCATGTCCTTCTTGTGGAGGGGGGCCCCAGAGCTGAACGCAGTACTCCAGGTGGGGTCTCACAGGAGCAGAGTAGAGGGGGAGAATCACCTCCCCTTACTCTGCCAGCTACACTTCTTTTGATGCAGACCAGGATACAGCTGGCTTTCTGGGATGTACACGCATGTTACTGGCTCAGGTCAAGCTTCTCTTTAACCCACATCCCCTGGTCCTTCTCATCAGGGCTGCATTCAATCCAATAAATTAATCCATAATCCATATAATCCACATTCCATTAATCCATATTCAGTCTATTGATGCTTTTGCATGGATAAATATTTTGCCCTAATAAATCTGAATATACTGCTGATTCTATTGTCCTGAATAAGAGATGACTGGGAATGAAACATACTCATTGTTTGGTTAGCTGGGAATTGCACCACTATACATATGCCCAAGGTATGCTAGCTATAATGTGTCCCTAATCATCCTCATAGACCCCTTAGCATGCTCAGCAGCACGTGTCTCTTAAAAGGGGGATATATATGCATTGTTGGCTGTCGGTGAATGGGCTGGGGAACAGAAAACAGCAGGACTGTGAAGCCTGTTTGCGGCAATATCTCAGGGTCTGTCTTTTGTGTGGCTCCATCTATTCACAGGGACAGTAGGTGAATGTCACTGTCCACTTCAAACCACGAAACTGAGCTCTGAAAGGGACAACACTCAGTACTACATGGTTTAATATTTTTTTTTTTTTTCTCAATTTTTACTTTCTAGTGTAAGTAGACGGCACAAGGTTGTATTAAGGTTAGAATAGCGCTGTAGTTGGACAATTCTCTAAGAAGCAACGCAAAGAATTGTACACAAAGTATAATGATTTCTAGTATTGATTTTCATGTGAATATTGACATTAAAGTAAGAAAAAAGCTCTTAAATTTGTACATTTTCCCAAATAATTGTCACTTTTTGTGAATATTTATAAATACCAGAAGATAACATTAGAAACACATTTTTTTTTTTTTCTTTTCTTTGCTCAACATACAGAGGCAAATCCTCCTGGGTTTATATAAATGGTCTTTGCAGCAGACAGAGAACTCAAAAAGTAGTTTGTGTTCTACTCTGAGCATTTGCCTCTACCCGGACTGCTTCTATCCTTACAACTATGAAAAGACTTAGACAGAATAATGAATCATGAATGTGGTTCTACATTACTGTGGAAGAGAACGAGGCTCTTCTGAAGAATGAGAGGTTCTAAAGATAACTGTTTTCAGCAGGAGAAATATCAGTTGGAGTTGCTAAAATACACACAACTCCTATAAAAAAAAAAAAAAAAAAAAAGTCCAAATTGAGGTCCAAATTGGCTGATATTTAGAATACTGTAACATGGACTGAAAACTAGGAGAGAAGAATAAAAAAAATAATAATAATAATAATAATAAAAAATTAAATAGTAGCATACAAAGCTGGAGGGCAAGAGAGGGAAGTTGACTGGAGCTGGTGTTAAGCTCATATTTTTTGATTTTTGATAATGGTAGAAGAACACAAATGTGCTTAATAAAGTGGAGTTTTGTCTCACTTTGAATTGGAAGGCAGAAAGATAATGAAGAAAATAAGCAGGGCAGCCTATTTGGAAAAAATAACCTGAAGGACAGGGTTTTGGTTGGATGGTGTTACTTGCAAATTATAAGTGTAAATATCTGGGGCTTCAGAAGTGAACATCAGAATAGTTATAAGTATAAAATGCAATAAGGCTGAGGAAAAACAGTGGAAGCAGGTTGCTGCTGAAGAGGGAGATGGTGTGACTGATTTTAAACATATAGAGAAATAACACATCACCAAATGATAGTGCCTGTCTGCACTGCTTTGGTGAAAACATGCCTGAGGTATTCTGTGCTCGCTTCATTTTGGCAAGTGACACATGATAAATACTGTTACTAAAAATGATTAAGTACCTGTGAGAAATGTGCTCATGGGGAAAAAACAACAAACCACCACCAAAAAAAAAAAAAAAAAAAAAGAACAACAAAAAACACAGATGAAAGCACAGCGAGAAAATTCAGTGGTACAGTTGGAAACTCCCAGTCATTTCTTCAGTTTGATTTCCATCACTTGATCGCTTGTCAGACTTCAGCAGATTACCATTCCATGTTGTTCAGAGCTGCTCCTTACTACACCTTTGCTCCTCATCTCTCTTTTCTTCAGAGCAGGCATCTGCAGGTCTTGACAGCTACCTGTCCTGAGATAGGTAGTGCCACAGTAGGCAAGACTTGCTTTTCAAAATATTTTAGTTATCTTCATAACTGGGAAGCTTCTCACAGCTTAGATTCATTCTGAACGTGCCAACTAAGCAGTAGAGATCAAAATGGAAAATATTATTATGACACGAGTAAAACCCTAATGTCTTTGTAAGCTGACTAGTGAACACTAGTTGAGCTCTTTCCATCTAAAAGCCATGGAGAAAACTGGAAAAGAAGGTAGAAAAGAGAAGTAGCTATGGCTCAAATTATGGAATGAAAATGGTCAGAAGATACTGTGAAGGGTCTTCAGCTTTCATTAATTAGAAAAGAAAGAGATACAGTGTATCACTTACTGATATCATACAGTCGTGTTAAATTTTGTCTTGAATTTTTAAGGTGATACAATATTCTTTCTTATCTCCTGCCTTAAACTTTGACATTGGCTGGTCACACTGTGTACTCAGTCCTAGAGTTGGCCATGTTCAGTGCAGGATGTGTATATATTCCACTACATTAAATTTGTAAAAGGTTTGGGGATTCTTTGAGCTGAAATGAGCAATATAAATGCAAGCTGGTATTATGTTTGCAAAATCTCTGTGACTGAAAAGATCAATCTTCCAGAAAAATGTCAGTAGATACTACCAGTTCATTATTTCTGGAGGCCAAAGATAAGAATAAGATAGAAAATAAAACCAGCGGACTAGATAAAAGTGATCTGTTTTGGTTTCTTTTCCTTACTGAAAGAAAATAATGGATAGTAGTTAATATCAAATCATACCTGGGATGTGACCTTTTGTAGTCCATATATGTAGTCCCTACATGAAGAAATATCTTAACTAATTGTGCACATCTATGAGATATATTCCAATAAATCTGTGATTAAATATTTAAAAGCATTTCTTTCAATATACTCAATATACTTTTTTTAAAAAAAATATTTTTTAAATTTTATTTAGAAAGTGTTAGTAATGTAGAAACCTGTCCAGATAGTAGTATGTTATAAAGGCGTTTTAGACATAGAATACCTCCTTCCTGCATATTTCACAAAGTCACATTTAAACATTTAGCATGACATACTTTTTATCACAGTCCTATCTGCTGAATTTCAAAAAGGAGATTTAAGTGATAGAACCAAACTCAAGTAGACTATATATAATAAATAGCAAGAAGGGACATTGGTACTACCAAATAATCTCTGAGTCGTCAACTTTATACTTTCTTCCAGCACTGACAGGAAATCTGTCCCCTTTCTGTGAAGAAATTGAGTAGTGTGTTCTCTTGAAGATTTTGTGCAGCAGCTGGCAGTTTCAATAATTGTCCTGCAGCTGATCCTTATGTCTTCCTACCTCTGCCATCCTGGCACTCTGTGAACAAAAATTGGTTGTACCTTGTTTGTCTGAGTGCAAGCTGTGAAAGGCTATACTTTAGGTGAAAGTTTTAAGAAAATGGTATAGGTTTAAGCTGAGAAAAGCACACCAAGAAGATAAGAGCTCTCATATTCAAGGGTGCTGTGTATCAGCCCCGTCCTCTTTAGTAGGACCAAAACCAGAGGTCTGGTGCTTTCTATACCACATGTAGTGTGTGTGTGTGCCATTGACCTGGCTTGCATGCATCAGACATCCTTTTCATCTGTGGAGGTACCTGACAGATGCAAGTTACTATGCAATGAGTGATATGTGTGGGGCAATCTGAGATTACAGTGTTAAGTAGTAAGTAATGTTAACTGCAGTAGGCTACTGCCCACAATGGTAGAACTGACAAGTTTGTCTTTCATTCTTAGATTTTCACCTGGACACAGAAGACCTTCTTCAATGTCTAGTGGACACCGTAGCAGCTGTAATTTGGTCAATAGTATATTTTTCACTGCCAAGTAACAAGAACATGTAAACTTCACTTTAAAAGGAAACAATGCAAAATAAATTGAAATATATATAAACACACACACACAACAACAACAACAAACACACAGCTGCAGAATTAGCTCACTGTTATTTCTTAGATTGTTTATTACCTGTACTTATTTAGACAATTGCTAGCTAATTTTAAAATTACCCTATTTTGGAAATAACTTCAAATATATGTTCAAAAATTGCTTTTGCTATATAGAAAAAACTGCATTTTATTTTATTTTATTTTCCATTATATATTTGACAACTCTTTTTCTTCAGAACAAAAGTCTTGCATCCTATCAAGTGACAATAATAAAAATAGCCTCTGACTTTATAGAGTCACCCACATGGAAGCGTTAATTGTTTATTAACAAATCTTAGACTGAAAACTACTGTCTCAAAGTGACTGGTGGAAAGAAACAAATAGCACAAAACAACTTCTGTGGAAATTAGGATAGTCAGAAAGAAACTAAAAAATAGAATAAAACACCACATAATATTCTCAAGAAGTCATGTAAAGTTTAATTATTTGAGATGGGATGTACCTGAAGGCTTTATTGATCTCAGAAGAATCTTTTGGTGCTTGGCACTCTACAAACCAACTACTTCTTGGAAATTTTCCATGAAAATCTCTAACTGCTTACAAATTAGTTTTTAGAAGTTTTCTATTATACATTTTTTAAACACCTTATGAAGAAAAAAATCTTTAGATTTAGTAGTTCTCATATGAACTACTTTCAACTTGCTGCCAGGATTTCTAATTAAATAGGCTCATTGAAGAAAAATATATTGTTTCATTATACTACATGTCAGTCCATTGATAATATTTGGATCCAAAAACCAGAAAGGATGCCTCCTGGAAAGAACTTGGTAAGGGGAGCCTAGTCCTGTCTCCAAGACCTAAAAGTCCCATAGGTTCTGGCAGTGAGTCCACCAGAGATCCTCTCCAAAAACAAAACAAAACAAAACAAAATAAAACAAAAACTACTGCTGACAGGGAAAAGTGTTTGCAGATGTTGTCTCAGCACTGGTGCAGATATGAACCTGTCAGAGAGAGAAACAGTGACCACTAAAAGGGTCAAGAAAGGAGATGGGTGGTCTTTGTGCAGGACTTCTCTTCCTATCTGCCAAAGTGCTAATCCTGAGAAGTTTTAAAAAATGTGGATCTGTTTTGGAGGCTGTGAATGAGGTAGAAGTGAGTACTCTGACCCAATCAATGAGCTCTAGAAATCAGTTTTTCTGCCTGGCAAAAGTCTTCAGCCACAGCTAACCATGCCACTGAATTGCCACTGCAGATCTCATCAGAAGTGCCAACTACTGTTCTGGTCTGCAACCCCAGCTCATCATTGTACATATTTCTAATAAAAAAAACCTGTCTCTTCAGCTCTCCCACCACCCAGCAGGTATAGATCCCCTTGCTATTCTTTCAATTTCTCTTTCAAAGCAGTTAACAATGAACATGGAAAAGCTTGCCTATTGTTGCAAAGGGAAGAGAACCACAAGACTCTGGAATTCCATTGGCTTGGGAGTGACAGAAGTCTTCAGGATATGTTTTTGCTTTGTAGGAGAAGAACCTGAGCTGTCTTGTACAAGGGTTCATGTTGAAACACCTCTGATTTTGGACTTTTCTTGTGGTGCTATGCACAGGATCCCCAAAGCCCTGCACATGGTTGAGCTGGGAACTCAAACTGAACAGAAAATGATGAAATGGAAAATCTCAAAGCAGTTTATGAATGTTTATGTTTGTCTTTAATTGCTGTTACTAAATTCAAGGCCCCATACTCAGGTCATTTGGACTGCAAAGGTTCTACTCTATTATACCATTGGTCCAGAATTGTGAAAAGATTATCATGAGTTTTTTACTAAGCTTGCTTGGAAATGCAAAGATGAGGCCTTCCAAATCTTGTTTGTCAGCAGGTGTGTACATTGCTGTCTAGACTGTTTCTAGTACTTCATGATTAATTAATATGTGAATAGCCTTTACAAGTTGGTCTCAGTCTGCATGTGTCAGCTCTTAGATTTCCACTTCAGTCTTTGACAGAAGACACTGAACCTATTGGTCTGTTTGTGTTTTGTGTTTGGTTGGTTCTGCTTTTTGTTTTGTTTTGTTTTTAAGAAGGAAAAAATAGATATTTTTTATACTTTAAAAAATATAAAACACTTGAACTTGCATGTTTGTACTGGAATAAGAGACAATTGAACCTGATCCACTATTTGAGATGCATCTTTTTCTAAGCAGTTTTGATCATGAGCCACTGCCATGTTTCAGCAAGTCCTCCAATCCTTGTCATTTTCTGCTCATGCAGGGGTGTTTGTTTTTGCCAGCACAGCTGAGCTGATGTAAACAGTTTGCTGCCACTCAGAAGTGGGGTCTTTCTGTCTGATCTTGTCTTTTTTTTTTTTTTTTTCTTTTCTTTTCTTTTTTCCCCAACACAGAGAGTAATCTGATTTTCCTTCCCTTTGACCCCCCATGCAGGTGATCTGGTTCTGGGACTAACCCTGTAGAAACCCTTTCCATTTTGGTGGGAGTTGGTCTTTTGCTGGCACAAAAATTGCTCATATCTCTGAAAAGTGCACATGGCCTTTCCTTCATTCTGTAGTAACTGATATGTATTTTGATGAATTTGTGTCACTGCTGTTGTTCCCCATAACACTCAAAGTAATGGGCTAAGGAGAGTCCACAGATGTAATGTCAAATTCCTTTTTACATTCTCAGGAAACTATGGAAAAGTCATGTTCTACCTACCACTGTGAAGTATTAACTGTTCTCTAAACCTTATTATCACAGCATAGATTGTCAAAAGGTTTTTGAAAATAATAATTTCAACTTGTTTGAGGTGACTTTGTACAAGCCTACTGCTTTGAATGAAACATGACTCCTTGGCAAAATATCTTATAGTCTAAAATGTGAAACAAATATTCATTTTAAATTTTTGTTAAGGATTATAAATATTTTTAAAAATACTATTGTCAAGTAGTACTTACAAAAGTACTATTAGGTATTTGAGCAGGTCCGTTTAGCTTAGCATTAGGCAATATAAATACTGTGAGAACCGAATACATTGTTAATGAAGACCAGTGTATGGGTATTTTTTATTATTGTACAAAAGAGAATATTTTTATTTTGTTTATTTCATTAAAACTAACTCTACCTCTCAATGTGTTGCTGTAGAATAGAAATAAACAACAGTTATTTTTACAAGTTGACTGTACTTGTGAAAATAAAATAATTCATTGTGGTCATGATGGCCTAAAGATAAAATAGAGTTTACTCAGGGAGGTATATGATTTGACATATGGTTGTGGCAAGAAAAAATAAATTATCTTTTATTTATGTGATGTGAAATTGCATGTTGTAAAATGTAGATTCATGAGATGGAAGTAGATTACAAAGATAACTGGACTGCCAGCTTTTAATTTTCAAGTCCAGACTGTTCTGTGAAGTGATTATTAGTGAATTTTATATCTTGTGGGGAATCAAGGGAACAGATGTGTACTCACTTGGGTAAATGCTTAACATGTTCTGCTCATAAAACATCTAAAGAGCTAATGCAGGTAAAGCCATACAAGTTGGATTTTACTAGGTTATAGGCATTTCAGCCAAGCTGTTTTGTAATTCTGATTACAAAAGCTTTTCATACAAGCTTAGAAGACTAATCAGGTCTTATAGAAACAGTAAATTAGAAATATCTAGGTATTTCTAATTTATAGAATAATATTTAGAAGATATTTAGAAATATTAGAGTATTTGACTCACTGAAAAACAGGAATGAGAGAACTGGGCCTGTTTAGCATGGAAAAGAGAAGACTGAGGGGAGACCTCATTAATGTATATAAATATCCGAGGGGTGGAGGATGGAGTTGGTCTCTTTTCAGTTTTGCCCAGCAACAGGAGGCAACAGGCACAAACTGAAGCATGGGAAGTTCCAGCTGAATATCAGGGGGCTCTTCTTTACTGTGAGGGTAACAGAGCACTGGGACAGGTTGTCCAGAGAGGTTGTGGAGTCTTCTTTGGAGATATTCAAAACCTGCCTGGATGCCATCCTGTGCAATGTGCTGTAGGTGATCCTGCTTGGCAGGGAAGTTGGACTAGATGATCTTCAGAGGTCCCTTCTAACCCTGCCCATTCTCTGATTCTGTGATTTCAGATCTCAGAAGTTTATTAGTAATTAAACTCCAGAATATACATATCTATTAAACATAAAGTTACTCTGTTTCACATGGTACACTTTAGGCTGTGATTTAAGGAGAAGAGCACCCCACATGAAGCTGTGTCTAATGATACTTTCAAGGTAGTAATATGTTTTTAAGAAAATAAGTTTTCTTTCTTTTATTATGATTTTGATTCTTTAGACACCTTTCCCCCTTTCATCAGGCAATGTCCAATAAAATGGAAATACTTGTAATAAAAATCAAACATCATATTTCCAAAGTCCAAAGGCAGAAAAGCTGTGTGGGCAGTCTGGGCTGCCTCTATGCAGTAGAGCTCTATGAAATGGGAAATAAACCAGAGGACATGATACTACAGGTAAACACTGATAAGTCTAAATGGTAAATAACCTTTTGTTTATTTGACTTTGAGGATTTCTTCCCCAGTGTGTTTAAAAGATAAAAAAAATCTATTAAAGGAAAATAACTGCTATCTATATCCTGCAGAAGTATTTCTATTCCCAGGCTCTCGTACAAATGTGTTAAGACTGCACCATCTTGTCAGGAGGATCTCATCTCTTAAACTAGCAAATTAAAAATCTTCACAGTAGGGATTTCTGGTTTTCTTTTTTTTTCCTACTTTTGTAATTTTACTGTCAGCAAACCTTATTTTTCCAGTCCTGTGTTGCCAAGACAGGTTATCAAATAAAATCAGTTTCATATCCTGAAGCATTTTCTCCAAATAAAAGTCACACTTCAGGTGGTATCTGTAGATCTGATCTTTTGATTTAATGTTTTTCCTGCACTTTATGTAGGAAGATACTCAAAGCATGTAGAAATGCTCCCCGATGCATATGCTTACATGAGATTATTACATGTGGTTTATAAACCTTAAAAAGTTTTGTCTGTTAATGCCATACATGTATAGTCCTCGTGTTTGGTAAAAGGCCCAGTTACTGTGCAGAAAAGTAAATGAGGTGTAGCCAAGTCTGTCCATGTAGATTCAAGGCAGCCATTCTCTTAAATGCTTTTCTTGACCTCAATCACACATTTGAAAAAAGCCTGTTTAGGTGAAAAGAGTAGAAATCAGTTCCCTAGGGTCCTGTTCCAGTTCCTTTTCCAAGCAGATATACCTTCTCTCCTTCCTCTTCCTCCACCCTGTCTCGTAGTTCTGTACCAGATGAAGGGGAGCTCTATGCAGTAATCAGTATGTGTCATGCAGTAGGAAAGTGTTTCCAGCAATGTTTTAAATATATGAAATATATTCAATCTGGACAAGCTTGAGAAGTGGGCCCATGTGAACGTAATGAGGTTCAACAAGTCCAAGTACAAGGTGCACCTGGGCCACGGCAAACCTAGACATGAGTACAGACTGGGAGAACTCACTGAGAGCAGCCCTGCAGAGAAGGACCTGGGGGTTCTGGTAGATGAAAAGCTCAACATGAGCCAGCAGGGCGTGCTTGCAGCCCAGAAAGCCAACTACGTCCTGGGCAGCATCAACAGGGGAGTGGCCAGCAGGTCAAGGGAGGTGATTGTCCCCCTCTGCTCTGTCCTTGTGAGGCCCCACCTGGAGTGCTGCATCCAGGTCTGGGGCCCCCAGCAGAAGGAGTGGGTCCAGAGGAGGGCCACAAAGATGATCAGAGGGCTGGAGCACCTCTCTTATGGAGCAAGTCTGAGAGAGATGGAGCTGTTCTGCCTGGAGAAGAGGAAGTTCTGGGGAGACCTTATTGCAGGTTTTCAGTACTTAAAGTGAGTTAATAAAAAAAGATGGAGAGCAACTTTTTGCTCTTGCACACAATGTCAGGATGAGGGGAGAATGGTTTTAAACTAAAAGAGGGAAGATTTAGATCAGAGGTTAGGAGGAACTTCAGTACTCAGAGGGTAGTGAGGCACTGGAACAGGTTGTCCAGGGGAGTTGTAGGTGTCCCATTCCTGGAGGTGTTTAAGACTGGGTTGAATGAGGCTCTGGGCAACTTGATCTAGTGGCTGGCATGGCAACCCCATGGCAGGGCTTGAAACTACATATTCTTTAAGGTCCCTTCTAACCCAAGCCATTCTATGATTCTATGAAATACTTATGTTTTAAAAATTCATATAATTCAAAATTAAGACTCACAACAAAATTTTGTGGAGCTCTTCCCTCCCTCAACTGAAAATAAAGAATTTTTAAGTCTGGTTCTGAGTACCTGGCAATTAAAGGAAAATAGTTTAAATTTTAAGTCTTCCACTGACTGTCTCCTGTCAGGAGGAAGAGGAGACTTCAGGGAAATACAGATGGCTTACTCTTTATTACTATTTTCCATCAGGGATGACAAAAAATACTTTCACTTCTATTCATAATGTATGCAGGGGAAAATTTATTATATTAAACTTAAATTAAGATTTTTTTTTTTAATCTGAGTGATTTGATTATTTCTGATATCTAAATAATTTCCTCATAATGCCTGTATGTGTAAAGTACATATAAATAGGTATCTAAGTTTTATATGTATGTAAGTGCATATATGTACTTATATGTATATGTATGTAAGTCCATGCAAACCTTCTTCTGGCACCATGTTTTCATGTTTGTTCACTAGTACAACAGCTTATTGCTATATGAAAAGTTACTGTTATAAAGTATTCCTCTGAATTATGGAGATTTTTTAAAATTATTATTTGTACATATTTTATTTTGCCATTTGCAAACATAGTAAAAACAAAGGACAGCCATTCCACATAGGTATGTGATTAAATTCTCTACAACAGCAGAAGTACTACCTATGGACAAAGAGAAACTGCTTATACCAAAAGTCAATGTCCCTCTGAAGAAGCCACAGTTCTGTCCAGATCACACCTGACATTTAATGAGAAGTCAAAAAGACAAAATGATATTAGGAGAAAATAAATGATTTGTCTCATTCAGTGAACACTTGTAATAACAAATTGATAGAAGCTGGAATTAATTTTCACATGATTTGCAAACAGTAGGATTACACTGACCATCAGATAAGATTAATTTGCAAGTGATAATTCACTGTGTTCTATGTCTCATCAGGTTTGCTGTTTTCATGAATCTTCCATATTCCTTCCCCTCCACCCCGCCCCCCCCCCTTCCCCGCTCAGCTGGTGCTGTTTGAATGCCCTGAGGATGGAGAGGCTTGAGTTGGTGCCAGATGGTCTGTGCTAATTCTACCAATTCCAAGACAAACAAGCACTTCTTTAGCTATCCCTCTTCCTGACTCCTTATGCCTTAAACAGGAAAGCAAATATTAAGGTGTTGATGTATCTCGCATCTATTTTGCAGATTTGAGACTTATAAATTGTCATGGCTTACAGGATATTTTTACACATGCTGAGACATTAATTTTTTTAATCTTTCCTGTTCTGTTAATGAAGGGATACTCTTTCCAAAGTACTATGTCATAAGCTACCTCACTTAAGTGCTGTTCCCCATGTTTCATGTATTTCAGTTTTTTAGTGAACTGGCACAATTTGGTGTTCAGTTTTTATTTTGATTGTTTCCAGTGACTTTCCTCCTGTATGAAAAATTTGCCTATGACTTTGAGAAAAAACAAGCTAGGAAGAAAAATGTTAAAAATTATGAAAGTTCAAATTAGAATTAATATGAAATTTTGAACATACTAGTTGTTCATACAAATCTTACAATGTTTATAAGACCTCCTGTGCAAGGAACCTATAACAGAGTATTATGGATTGTTATTAGTAATGGTAATGAATTTTAGATGCTATGAATTCTTCTGTGAATTCAACATTGTCTCGGCATACTTATAAACTACATTGGCTTGTACTACAAGCACCTGTGATAATAACTAGAGTGCATTAACAGAAACAAACACACACTAATTATCTCTTCTAAAGATGCAATACTGTCTGACTGAGCCTCAGAGTCTTACACCCCTGCTACCTGTGGCTGCATAAATACTCATGGAAGGGGAAAATCAGGCTCTTATACACCCGGAGAGCAAATTATTTTCAGAACAAGGCATTTCTTCTCTTGCTCGGCTTTCACATAGAAAAATATGTGAGGCAGAGTAATGTACCAATATGACATGCCTGTAATTTTACTCCCCTATGCATCAGCTGCAATAGCAGTCCACTATGTCCTGTATGTTGTAACAATTAGCTATAAGAAATTAATATTTAATACATAATTTTCAAAATACTTATACTCCTGTGGTATCTGCCTTTTATCAAAGTACCACTCAATGTCATTACTTGTTCCTTCTGAATGAGAAGAAGACAGGCTGATGGCATATTTGCTTGTCTCTCACTTCTGTCAGTAATCTGGAACTAAGTTGTCCCATGAACACATTAAGATGTTAGTTCCTAACTTCTAGCAGTTGCCTGTGCTGCATTATGCTGTGTCGCATAGCCTGACAGGCTGGCCAAACCTTGCTGATCTATGGCCCACTGATGGTTGGTGCAATGCAATTTACAGCTTTTGTAACAACGTTTGATTTGATACACTTTTTGGCATAAGACTTGCTGTTGTGTCACTGGCATTTTTGCTTTCATCTTCAGGAGCAATGCATGCCTTTCAGCACCTTGACACTAACACATTGCTTTTATGGCCCTTCTGTTTCTCAGAACTGCTTAGTAAAGGTTAATTTTAAGCACTTCACTCTCTATATCCTGCCAGTTCATCCTTTTATTTATTTATTTATTTATTATTTAAAGGTTATATATATATAGTATCTACTGTCAAGTGTTGAATCATTTTAACTGTCTGTTCATCATCTCTGCTTATCTCCTATAATGTGCTATTTTATAGTTCATCTTGTCATTTCATCCTCTTATTTTCACTATAAGTATTAAAACATGAGAGGACAATATTCATAGACAACAAGATTCAGGATTTTGCATAAAATTCTGCTACTTTCAATATATTACATAATTTACTTTGGCTTACAGTCTAGTTTGGATAATAAAAGCTTGTTCCATTGTCTACCAGTTCAGTGACATTTTTTTCCACTATCTTCAATGAGGTTTAGACCTTCAGCAGTTTGAAGCAGAGACCTTTGTTCATACCTGTCAAGTGCTTTGCAAGAGACTTGCATGATCTCTAAAAACAAATGTGCTTATCTCCAGACAGTCTTTTGAGTCTAATGCTTTCTTTTCTTTGAAAAATTTCTTTCAAGAAGAGAATTATGAATGGGGGGCAAGGTTCACAGGTAAAGATATGAAAATTAGTTTTTTTTTTTTTTTTTTCTTTTGATCTTTTGATGAGAGAAGAGTCTAAGCATCCCTGCCAGCAATCTAGTTGACAGCAAAATTATACAGGCAGTTCAGGAATGCAACATATCTTGACCTTGCTAGAAGTTGTCCAATGCCTTTTTTTTCCCTGTACTTTTATGAAAAAATAAAGGTTGATTCAAACTCATTTCTAATTGAGCTGTCAAATACATGAACAGAAGTGAAAAAAAACACAAATTAAGTACATTGTTGTCATGGAATTTTATTACCTGAAGAATAATGTGAAAAGAAAAATCAGAATGACCCTTTAGTTCATGATTATTTTGTGACTTTTTTATTTCTGACTCCAAAAATGAGTGTATTATACTAGAATCACATATATATGACAACAAGTTGTTTTCTTAACAATATAGATATAGGCACTGTATAAAATAACCCACAGTTTTGAAGTGTAAATCTTTTTAGCATGTCTGAATAGGAAACAATTTGAGAATATGAAAACGTTGATATTTAGTGTTTGTGGTTATTTTCTAAGTAACAATAGAAAATATCATAGCCATGTCTGAGGTGATAGAAAACTTGCTGTGTGCCACAGTTAAAAAGAACATGTGAATGGTGAAATCTACAGAAGTAATTCCCCCACTGGTATATATCTACAGTTCAGCAAATCAATGGAAAAAGTACAAGTTGTTGGTTGATTTGTCTTGTGTATTTTTGCTGTTCTAGTGTAAAACAGTACTTATGCAAGCAAAAGGACACACTTTTTTACTCCCCTAACTAGTTTGTCTCTAAAGGGGAGAAAAGTTATGCAAAGACATTAAGGTAAAGGAGGTAAAGGAGGACCTGTGCTCCGAGAACTGCTGGTAACAGCTGGTTGGGATCATTCATAGAAGACTGGTAATTTCAAGTGAGTCCAAATGATGGTAGACATTTTAGAAGAATATGAATTTAATTTGGGCATGTAGTCTTGGAGTCTTCTCAAGGTAATGCATCTCAAGATGATCTGTCTTCTTGCTGGATTTTGAACTTGTGCCACTTTAGATAGTGCCTTGTAACGTAAGTTTTTCACCCAGTGTTCTACTTTCTTACATTTGCTGCTCATAAGACAAGCAAATATTATGTGAGAAGCATCACACTTTTAGGAATGAATTTTAAATAATCTTTTTTTTTTTTTTTTTTTTTTTTTTTTTTTTTTTTTTCCACTGCATACTAAACACTGTTTACCTTGCTTGGTGGTTATGGTCCCTATAATCTCACTTACTAGTAACAGAAATTAGGATAGCTTAAACTACCAGGCCATTCAAAGTAGTACTAGACTGAATCTAATGAGGATGTTTTGGGAGAAAGTTTACTTTAGCTTTTAAAGCAACTCAATAGATATTTGCCTTGAAAATCAACACTAGTCAGAAAATAATTCTTGCATTAAATCTGTGATAACATTAATCACTGATAATTAATCTACCTGTGAATTTTTATTGGTGTAGCAGAAGAAGCAAACTTTTAATCCCCCCTCATTTTTTTTTTTTTAATTATTATTTTTTTTTTCTTTATGTGTAATTCTGTGAGCCTATGTCATTTTCTGAGTCTACTCTGAACTTTACTTTGGTCTGGGAATACTTTATTTTTTCCATGTTTTCCTACTTGCAGCTGGAGAGGGTCTGGTTTCTATCAGGCTTTATCTGACCATTCATTATTTCATTAGAATATGGTCATTGAGGTTAACTGGCCTCTGTCCGTCATTTGCTCTCTGTGCCAAAATTCTTTTTTAGAGCATGATGATGTAATTTATCAAAACGGTTTGTACTACAGAAAGTTTTAATAATCTCAATGTCATAGCCTTATTTATTTATTTATTAATAGAATTGCCTTAGAATTTAGTATAAAACAAACATTAAGCAAAACATTTGTAAAACATGACTTTTCTTGACAAAGATATTATCACATTTAGTAACAATTAACACTGGAAGTAATTGTATATAGAGCAAAACCCTCTTAATTTCAATGTGTAATTCAGTCTACAGGCTTAGGATCTGACTAGCTTGTTTATAAAACCATGGGTCTAGGAAAATGCCAGGACATTCTAAGAGTTCTCTTTTGTATTTTCCATCCCTCTTCTTTCAATTATTAGAGTGCTGATTGAAGAAGCAAACCAAACACTTCTTTCCTTCATTAGCAGTGGAAAGAAAATTGAAGTGTCTCTTCTTAATAGCACATTAAAATGAGGAACAAACTGGAGGCAAATGATCCCTTTATTACCTGAATCTTGAAAGAACAAACACCAGAAAACAAATGCTGCCTTAGCCAGGGGACAGAGTAAAGTAAGGAGTTCATAGACACAAGATGTGTTTACTAGAAAAGTAACCCAGACTCCTCTGAATCGCAGCTCCAAATTAACTCCAAATTCATTCAACTGTAATTAAAGTAGATGGTTCTTAGTTTCTCATTTTTAATTCATCTAGACCAGTGAAATTTCTTCTGCTTTTGTTTGTGTTTTAGCTTGTTTACTAATTCCAGGGATGAGATATGCTCAGTCATTCAACTCTTTTGATATTTGTGGAGAATCTCATATGAATTTTAAAGCAGCACTGTATGGTACCTGAATTCCCACTGTGTACTTGATATCGTGGTTGATTATTTTTGGAGAAATGGTAGGATTAATGAAGTGTCTGATAAGTTTAAGATATCGACAAGCCAAAAAATAAAAAATAAAAATAAAAATCAACATTCTCTTCCCAAAAGCCTGACCCCTGAACAGAGAATAAGCAAGGGTGGAACTGTAACTGTTTTACTCTGAAACATACCATAGTTTTGGACAAAATGACAATATGTGTTTGTTCTTGATTCTGAGGTTAATTTTACCTTTAGATATGAACACAAAATTGAAGATGATTTCTTTCAACATCACCGCTAACTTACAGGGTGAACTTGCCTATCATCTTATGGAGTATGATATAGTTTTCATGAGAGAAGTGTGCATAAAAGATGTGTAATCATAATCTCATATCTCCTTCAGTTCCCTTTCTATTTCTGGCTATTTTTTTCTACTTTTAGTAACTTCATACAAAGAAGATGTTTTGAAATCAAGAATTAAAAAGAGTTAAATTCCTGGTGGTTTAGTTTTTTTTTTTTTTTTTTTGAAAATTTTGGACAATGTCTTAAAGTCTAGGGCTCAGACCAAGCCTTAAGCCATGTAACAGCTTCCAGTTTCCCTCTGCTGTCCCAGTTCCAACCTGTGTCAGGACTTGAACATCAATAACAAAGCACTACTGAATCCATGAATGCTCAGAGGTTCATAGGAGGTATTCTGCACTTTATGGCATTGGACTGCTCTCTTTTTCTCTCTCTTGCTCTTCCTGTATCCCTTCTTCTATCTGTTCCAAACTATGTTTTCATAATGAAGTAAAATAATGATCTCCAGATTGGAACAGGGCAGGTGGGTTAGGCTAAAGGTGGGTAGGTGTAGTCAGTTTCAATAGTTAGTAAGTTTAAGTATGAAGGGACGTGGTTTAGCGGTGGACTTGTAGTGTTTGGTGAATGGTTGGACTTGGTAATCTTGAAGATCTTTTCCAGCTTAAATGGTTATATGATTCTAGGTCGACTGATTTCATTTAAACAACCATCATTCCCAAGCTCAGTTTATCATTTGCTTAATGCTAGACACACGAATAGCATAAGAGTTGTAAATAGCCTACAGGAAAATACTGAAGTGCTATGTAGCTTGTTTACACATACTCATTCCATTTAATGCTGAGTCCTGCGGTTTTATTTGGCTTATTTATTCCTTGATGCAACTGTTGAGTTATGTCTGTACTTGTATTTTTTGTACTATAATAAACAGAGGCAGAAAAGAAGATTGTGGGACACAGTTATTTGAATACATACAGATATAAAAATGTAAATCTTGAATTCACTCACTTTGTCAAAAAAATAAATCTTCACCACAGTTACAGAGTTACAGTGCTGGTAGAAGAAAATAAGGTAGGAGCTTGAGAAAAACAGGATGAGCAGTGTGAGAACAGTAAACCAGAGATCACAGGTTCTCAAAACATAAGAAAGGGAAGAAAAAAAAAAAAAGGAAAAGGGATAAATTAAAGGGCTGAAAAAAATAAATAAATAAAAGTTGTATATATATGGTATAGAAGAACATCGAGTAGCTTGTGAACATGTAGTACTCAGCCAATGAGGAAACAGGGGAGGTGATTAAGTGTCGGGTAATAGGGAATAAAAGGTTTTGATTTGTTTACTAAAATGCACTCCTGATCGACAGGATGCCCGCCATTGCAATCGTGAATAAAATAGCTTCACAGCTTCCTGTCTGAAGAAAATTATTTGAGATTTTTCTTACAGTGTGTTTAAATGATTAACACAGGTGGGAAGAAAAAGACTTCTTTCAGCTAGCTTGTTTTAAAAAACAAACAAACAAACAAACAACAACAACAAAAAACAACAGACGGACATTGATCTGTTCTCACTCCAAGATATTCAGATAAAGCACCCATGACTGCTCTTTCAAGCTAACATAGCTTTATTTGGACTTTATTTGGATTCAGTATGTATCTAAGGTATTTTTTTTGACAAGATTCAAGACCCTGATATAACAAATCATTGTTCTTCCTGCACACACTAAAGAGACAGGATATATTACGTGCAATAAGGCTCTTTGCTGCTTAAACAATGTCTTTCCTGGTGCCCATCAACTGGAGTCCAGTGACATCATTTCTTTTGAAGAATAATTCAAGTGGTTTCTTTAGGATGAAAACGTGGAGGATGGATGCATAGCAGGGGTGTGCTGACCTTCTAGTCATCTTTGCTGCCAAATTTAGAGTAGGCCCACTGTGCTGCTGCAGCACATCAAAACTGTGAGCAACTGTTTTGCTCAGAGTTATTCTGTAGTTTAAAGGTTTACCTCCTCCTGTTTGATTTCTTGTGCTGCAGGTGGCTCATAGGGAACTAGTGTGCAATGTCCAGCTCTCACCACAGGCAAACGGAGACAATCAGGTTTTTGTTACGGCTGTTAAATAGAAAGATACAAAGCACAGCTCAATAAAATGAAGGGCAAAGGAGGAAGTGAGGAGGGTAGGAGAGAGCCATATACAATGGAAAAAAATATTTCTTTTGCTCTGAAATGAAAAGAGGATGGCAATGCTTTGAAAAGATCAGAACACAGTACCCTGCCAAAGGAAAGCAGGAAAGCAGGTTACATCTGAATATTATTTTTCTTTATTGATACCACTAGGTACAGGCACATTCTTAAAAAAGAAATGCATTCATATAGAAGATGTAATCAAACAACCGTGAAAGAAAGAATTATCCTGGGACTGCATTTTTTTTTTTTTTTTAATAAGAGTTATTTTGTAAAGAGGAGGGGGCTGAACATATTTACCACAGCTAATTTTTAGCTGTTTCTATAGTATATTCAGTTACTGCTTTGTAATATGGTAATAGTTTTCCTTCCCTGAAGGATAAATTCAGCAGGAGTAGTTAATGAATAATAGTTCATTTTATTATTTCTTTATTTAATTACCCCTTTTGTTGGTCTTCAGAGGTGGTTGAGCTATATCAAGCAGTGACACCCTTCACACATCACATTAAGCCTTCAAATGTCTTTGACTTTGGCCAATAATTTTGGGGCTACTGCTTTAGGGTAAGATCTTGTGGAGGTGAAAATACTGCTAAACAAAGGCTCTGAATTTTCATTAGGGACAACATGAAACCACCGTGCAGAAACATGAGGGCTGGGATACACCTTGGCTAACAAATTAGTGGGAACATCTAGAATCCCACTTCCTTTGGGAAGTTCCTGCTTCTGTCTCTTGATTAGAGTCTGTTGTGTATTGGCAGGGCTCCATGTGGGTTTGGGTCAGGAAGGCCATGCACAGGCGTGTGAAATGCTTCTGCAGGGAGCAAATTGAGCGTTGGCAAGGCAGCGGGGCTGGTCTGTGCACCTCAGAAAACAACCATGCTATTTTGAGCATCAGCAGGTTTCAAGTCACAGTTTATAAATTTGTGAGATGCAAACTAAGTCAGCATTCATTGGGAATGATAACCAGTTAATCCAGCTACAGGATTTCAGATATCTGAAAGCTGATGTTATAAATTGATAGTGAGAATAAGTGGTTAAAAGGAGCACAAGGGTTTGAAAAGAAGAGAGCTTTTTATAAAAAGTTAGACCATGATCTGTGGTTTTTAAGTTTTATTTATTTATTTTTGTGCAGTTACAGCACCACGTGTATTAAGAGGTCTTCTGATCTTAACAGGCCCCAGAAGTAATCAGAGAGGAGCCTGTCTAATACAGTTTGGTAAGTGAATAGGCACAAGCGGGGGTGGGATAAGAAAAAAAAAAAAAAAAAAAAAAAAAAAAAAAAAAAAAAAAAAAAAACAACTAACAAAACCACAACTGTGCATATAGTGGATGTATGTGCACACATATGCAGATGCACACAAGAACACTGGTTTCAAAGTTTTTGCTGAAGTAACTCTTTCTTCAAAAAGAAAAAGAAGCTGTCCCCTCCCCTCTAGTGTGACTGGGATATCACAGAATCACAGAACTGTAGGGGTTGGAAGGGACCTCAAAAGATCATCGGGTACAACCCCCCTGCAAAGCAGGATCCTCAGAGCAGGATGCCCAGGTAAGCATCCAGATGGGCCTTGAATATCTCCAGAGAAGGAGACTCCATGACCTCTCTAGGCATCCTGTTCCAGTACTCTGTCACCCTCACTGTGAAGAAGTTCTTTTGCATGTCGGTGCAGAACTTCCTGTGTTCTATTTTGTGGCCAGTGCCCCTTGTCCTATGCCCACAAACCACTGAGAAGAGGTTAGCTACATCCTTCTGTCTCCCACCCCTCAGATATTTATAGACATTGGTAAGATCCCCCCTCAGTCTCATCTTCTCCAGGCTGAACAGACCCAGGTCTCTCAGCCTGTCCTCATAGGAAAGATGCTCCAGGCCCCATATCATCTTTGTGGCCCTCCGCTGGACTCTTTCCAGGAGATCCCTGTCTTTTTTGTACTGGGGAGCCCAGAACTGGACACAGTACTCCAGGTGAGGCCTGACCAGGGCAAAGTAGAGGGAGAGGATCACCTCCTTTTACCTGCTGGCCACGCTCCTTTTAATGCACACCAGGATCCCATTAGCTCTCTTGGCTACCAGGGCACACTGCTGGCTCATGGTCAACATGTCGTCCACCAGGACCCCCAGGTCCTTCTCCTCAGAGTTCCTCTCCAGCAGGTCGTCCCCCAGCCTGTACTGATACATCTGGTTGTTCCTTCCCAGGTGCAGGACTCTACACTTGCTCTTATTAAACTGCATCTGGTTTATTCCTGCCCATCTCTCCAGCTGGTCCAGGTCTTGCTGAATGGCAGCACAGCCTTCTGGCATGTCAGCTGCTCCTCCCAGCTTTGTGTCGTCAGCGCACTTGCTGAGGGCAAGCACTATTCCCTCATCAAGGTCGTCGATGAAGATATTGAACAAGATCAGACCCAGCACCGATCCTTGGGGAACACCGCTAGTCACAGGTCTCCAGCCGGACTCTGCTCCACCAGTCACCACCCTCTGAGCTCAGCCAGTCAGCCAGTTCTCAACCCACCTTACTGTCCACTCATCTATCCCACACTTTCTCAGCTTTACTAGCAGGATGTCATGGGAGACAGTATCGAAAGCCTTGCTAAAGTCAAGGTAGATGACATCCACTGCTCTCCCCCCATCTACCCAG
Source organism: Oxyura jamaicensis (assembly GCF_011077185.1). Classification (NCBI taxonomy): domain Eukaryota; kingdom Metazoa; phylum Chordata; class Aves; order Anseriformes; family Anatidae; genus Oxyura; species Oxyura jamaicensis. Next base: position 116,806,745 of record NC_048894.1, on the reverse strand, counting down.
CTGGTGATGCCATCATAGAAGGCAACGAGGTTGGTCAAGCACGACTTCCCCTTGGTGAATCCATGCTGACTACTCCTCATAACATTCTTCTCTTCCAATTGCTTGGAGATGGCATCCAGAACAAGCTGCTCCAACACCTTTCCAGGGACAGAGGTGAGACTGACTGGCCTGTAGTTTCCCAGATCCTCCTTCCTGCCCTTCTTGAAGACCGGAGTGACATTGGCTATCCTCCAGTCTTCAGGCACCTTACCTTTTCTCCAGATCAGGTAGAGGGACAAAACTAGATCTGCATAATGTAACACTGAAGTGTTATATTACATATCTACACATGAAACAAATGAGCTCCAATATTATAACCTTTCTTATGGTTGTTTTATTTTGTCTTTCATCTGAAATGACATGATACTTTAATCCTTATAGTGTGGTCGTTTGTCTTCATGGGTGTAAATCTGATGTGTTGGCTTCTTGGTGGATCTAAGTAAAAAGATATCTGCTTTGCTCCTTTTCCCACGTGGATTCATGCCATTGTTCACTGACATGAAGGATAATCACTTCTACTGACACTTCTTTTTCTTTTTCTTTTTTATTTTAACAGTAGAAAACTTATTAGTTGGAAATTAGTTAGAAAAACTTAGTAGTTTCAAATCAAGATATAAGAGAAAAGTCTTGTTAAAGGTTAAGTCCAAATATCTCTTTCAAAATCATGTTTTTATTAAGGAGATGAACATCTCCAAGTTGATGCAAATGGTTCACTTTATTTTGATAACAGAAATCTGATCTTTCCTTTACTGCAAGCTGAGGATATCACTGCAAGCTGAGGATGTGTCAGAAACCAGAAGCATTCATTAACTCGTTTGTTTATAAAGAATAAGACTAACTTATTCTTCGAACGTTTGTCAAATACAACCAAAAGAAAACCTGAAAAAACATGACCCCAAACCATACCTACCACCACAATAAATTTATGATATGCTATAAAATCCAAGAGAGGAAATAGAATAAAAATACTTTTATTTTTTTTTTTTTTTTTTTCTCTACCAAAGATGCTTTTATGAACCTTCTTACTTAAATGTTTCCCCCTACTTAAGAACTAAAGATTTAAAGATTTTCCCCCAGCTCTGAGGGCTAAAGCATTACCTACCTCTTAGTGAGCATCTTGATGGTGCTTTCAAAATTATATAGCAATATAAAAGAAATGAAACTTCCATGTTTATGGTTTGTAGGACTTGATTCTTTGGAGAACAGTCTTGTTAGGCTACACTATTGTTTTTGCAGGACAAAAGATGGCTACTCAGTTTATTATTTTCCCAAATACAACGAAGTTTATTTACATTGTCATTTTACATTCCCACAGATATATCAATCTGTGATCAAGTGAGGAACCTAAGCTAAAAACATTTTTTTTTTTTTTTTTCCCTTAATAGTTCAAGAATGAAGAGGGATGAAGACAATGATCTGCAGCAGGTTCCCTGTGTGTATGCCAGTGCTTTGGATGAAATTCTGATGCAAATAAATATTGCCTCCAACTTCAATAGAATCTATTCTCAAGAGTATTTTAATCTTAAGATATATATATATATATATATATATATATATATATATTTGTAGTAGAAGGAGATATAATTACTTTTGTTTGCCAGAGAGGATAGTACACAATATTTTCAGTAGCACGTTAATAATTTAAAAATTAAATGTACATTACTCAAACCCAACTTATTCCTACCAGAATCAATGTTGCTGGCTGACAAGAAGTGTATGATTATTTGAGTGTAATGGTTAGGAAAAAGGATATATTAAGGGGAAAAGCAAACAAACAAACAAACAAACAAACACAAAACCAAAGCAACAAAACAAACATTTTCTGCTAAAAACTCTCAACTAAAACATGTTTTTAAAATGTTTAATGCTTTTAAAAGAAAAAGAATATGTATTTTTTAATTGACCTTATTCTTTATTATTACATGAGGTTCTAACATGTTTTAATAGATGATGTATTATTAATTTTGTTGCTTTAATTGAGCTGAAAAATGTTTTTTCTTTTCTTTTTTTTTTTTTTTTTTTTAAGGCTTTTGAAATAAAATCAAAACATCTCTGATAACCACAGTAGCTAAGCTGTGACTTTTAGTTACTAAAATATAAAAATAATCAAAAATATATTGTTATAAGTGCAAAATAGTTTATTTGCAGCCTACCACATTTAGTTTATACTTACTGAAAATTGTGCACCTTTGGAAAATACAATTAGAATAATGAACCAATGAGAAATTACGTGATTCTGTTTTTTTTTATGTCTAGCTGTTTGATTCTGGAAAAGGATTGCATGAGGGGATCTTTGCTGCTGCTGCTTTCATTGGCTTTTCTTAAACTTCTAGTCGCTAACTGTAAGTACTCTTGCTTATGCTTATATTTTAGAGGAATCTGTGACACTCCCTTTCACATCGTGCACAAATGACAAAATATTGTTTAACATAGCTTTGTCATTGAACAGTTCACGGGTACAAAAAAACAAACCAAAAAACAAAAACAAAAACACACACGCACACACACAAAAAACCCACCACCACCACCACCACCACCAACAACAACAAAAAACAGAAAACAGAAAACAAAAAACTATTCATAACCTCTGATCAACTTAGATATTAAAGGTTGGAGAATTTCAGGAACTTTCTGTCAATAACTGCTTTAATTGTAGTGTAATTAACATATTAAACGTGAAAAGCATGAGCCTAGGGAAAAGAATTTAGCTTAATCTTTTTATAATAACGGTTAATATGCTTAATATAACCAACAGCTGCATGCAGACCAGATTAGGAAAATAATTTATTAAAGTTAAAAAGAAAATAAAACAAAACCAAAAACACAATAGACCAAACCACCCACCCAACCAACTAACCAAAAAATAACAGACAAATTTGATGGTGTTCTACTGAACAGGACCCTATAAAATCTATTTTCAAGAATGTAAGCCACAATATCACACAGAATAATTAACCACAACTAAGAAATAGTGGAAAATTTGAAAGATATAAAGTGTTTATACAGCACGTGTACTTATGAGAAAAAAAGAGAACTCTCAGAGCCAAGTACTAATTGAACTAATCTCAACATTTCAGGAAGCAGATTTCCTGAAGCAAATACTTTAACAGTTGATCTATAAGTACCTGGAGGTTAAGAACAGATTTTTCTAGTACTGGTAGTGTTCAGCTAACATATTTCTTGTGACATATTATGAGCACTTCACGCTAGGGCAGATGTAACAGATGACAGTTTAATATAATAATTTATATAATTCAGTAATCAGTAATTTAATAAGCAGTAAAATCTTTCACACATTTTCACCTGATGTTCTCACAAGCAAGCTATGGAAATACAGTTTAAATGAAACAACTGACTGATGGGTAATCAACTCATTGGAAAACTTGATTTAGCTGGTGGCTGTCTGTGGTGAACTGTTGATTTGGAAGTGTAATAAGAGTTAAGTTTGTCCTCGGTCCAGCCCTTTGTCAAAGTCAAGATGTCAGTTGGAATTCATCTGTAAAAGCAGTCCACAAACAAATGTATTTACAGAATAAAATGTTGTGGGTAAAGAAAATGTGTGTTGTGAATGCAGTTTACTAGATTACTCATTTACCTGTTTTACCATCGCAGCGCTGAGAAGGGAAAGGTTTTCCCAACTAGTTATATCCAGACACACATTCACATATATTCAGCAACACAGCCACAATTTATTTCAGCTCAGTTTCACTGTGATTTGAATTTGTTATGCTTCCCTCATCTCTGCTTGCTCCTGGTAGTATACAAACACATCTCTTTAGTGCAGGTAAAATTATGTCCCTTCTGGTTTAGTACAGCAAAGAACATGCAAATATTCTGTTATATAGTGTCTGGAAGATGAACTAATCCAGGCAGAGGAAGAGTGTAGCATGAAGACACTTGGATGTTTCTGTAATTCATAAAGTTATTTCATTTTTTTTTTTTTTTTTTTTTTTTATTTGGATTGATCTGCAGTACAGCTTGGAAGGTAAAATAAAGAACTATATCTTACATTCTATATTTTCCTGTCATAGCATTGGCTAGACAGAAAGCTTATTGTTATTTTATTGTTATTTTTTCAGGGCTTTGAGAAAACTCAAAACAAAACTCCCCACCAAGCAGTGACTACATATAGTGCTATAAATTCAAAAAATAACATTAATGTTGTCACCTTCTCCCTGTCTAATCTCGTTCACTTGATGCACTTCATCTCTATCAGAAGGGTTGGAAATTGGCTTAATTCATTCAAATGTTAATAACCACACTGAACAGTTTGCTGGTGGGACATAGCTATTACATATGAGATTTTATCTTCTTACAGCTGTCACTACAGTTTTTTACAACTTGCAACAAATAACTCTGGAACCTTGTGTTCTAGCTTTTTAATTCTGTATAATCTGTCTTTTTGTGTGCTATAGTGTTTTTCATCTAAATCATTAGAATATTCAGTACATATCACAATTGGACTGTTTTCTCGAAGGTAAGAGTTTGGATGGATCAATAGTTACTTCAAATTTGTCTCCAAGTTATATGATAATCGTCATTTCCTTGCAAGAGCTGGAACCATCACCTAAAGCTCATAGGAAGCTGGAGATTTCTGCTGGGACTGTTCCTGAAGCAGGTCTGCTCTCTAGTTTACTGCAGAAGTACAGTACTTTTGAACTAGATTTAGGCCATAGGGAGTGTTGCTTTATGATTACCTGACTGAAGCTCATCACAGTTACCCTGTTGATGCTCAGTGCCAATTAAAAGCCTGGTTTTGGTCATGTTTTTCCACATTGGGATATGCCTTTGATACATCAGAGGCTATGTAATCATCCAAGTTTAAAGGTGGACACCAGAGTATGAACTTAGAGCTGGTGCATGGTTAACATAAGAATCCAAAATGTCAGAACATATGGATGCCATGTTTTACATTGTTCTTTGAGCCACGGATAATTAACCAGGCCTTCTAGAATGGCAGCCATGCCTATTGGTCTGGTCTTGTTGCTTCATTAGCAGGCAAGCTACCAGTATGTAAATGAGATAATACGATGAATATAGATGAAAAGATATGCATATATCTATATATAATATAGATATATATATATACAGCATATATACACAGGTTGCATCTGGGCTGGGATGCCTTCTTTGGTCTGTGGTGGCAGGGTACAGAGAATTGCTGGGCCTAGTTGTCCCAGGCAATGTCCCATACAGAGGTCACAGATGAACCTGAGCTGCCTGTCCTTCTCTTGGTGGTATCTATTCAAATCTTCACTGATGAGTGGCATTATGCATGCACAGATCATTAGGCAGTAGAAACTCATTTTTAATTATAAGAAGGTACATGTGCGTATGATGAACTTGGCATCATGCAAACATGAAGGGACTTCTTAGGAGGGAGGGGAGTCACAAAGGGCATATATTGGGTCTGAATTTAATTCACTGTTTTGAAAGTTTAATTATGAGCAGAAGCAGGGCTACCAAAGAGAAAGCAAGGGCAACATGAGAGAAGCCACCCATATCAAAACCATAGTTCACAGAAGATTCTTTTTGATCATCTAGAGATGGGATGTTATTTAACTCTAGATAATCTATTCTAGCATTTTTAAGACTACTGTTTGTTGTTGTTGTTGTTGTTCTATCTACAAGAACCAGGAAGAACAAATTATTTTTGCTTTTCTGTCATTTTTACATTTTGAAGGGTAGTATCATTTCTCTCTCTTTTTTTTTTTTTTCCTTTTTCTTTTTCCCTTTTTTTTTTTTTTTTTTTTTCCTCATGGATTATAAACCCTTTAATTTTTCAGATGTGTTTCTAGGCCTCCAGTCCCCTTTGATGTTCTTCTCTGGACTTTTTACAGTTTCTTTACATAGTACCCTAATTAGGCCTTGGTCATGCAGAGTAGAGAGGAAAGATTTCTTCATGTTTCAGATGTGGTGTTCTCACATATTTTTTCACAGCACCTTCACTTTAGTTTATATCTAGCTTGAGATCCAGTATAACTTTAGATTCCTTTTAGGTATCCTGAAGCTTTTTCTCCCCACAGTACTTCTGCATTTGGTAATATATGCATACTACTAAGTAACTGTCCTCACCTGATTGTATCTTTCTATTCTGGGCAATTTCTGAAATTTGTCAATATTGATTTGAAATCCAACACTACATGCTCTCCTATTTTGCAAATTAAACAGTGTATTCACATCATTAGTAAGAGCAGTGGAAGCATTGGATGAGGAGCAGTTTATATATAATTTCTCAGCACATCCTGCTGTTGATGATCACCAATGGCTTACAAATCAGTTTGGCAATTCATCTTACAGTACTCTTTTCTACAGCACGGGTCACCCCCTGTTTCCCTGGACGAAAGGACCAGCAAAAAAACCTAAGTGATATCTGTCTGTTCTTGTGTTTGCCTGCAAGTTGCTTTTGCATTGCTGTGTGAAGGGAGGGTGGTGCTGAAGGTGTGGCTCCTCCTTGAAGACCATGTGCAACTCAGGGAGAGAGGAAGGGAGAAAAAGCTCCTGCTGTCCCTCTTGTTGGAGTCTTATGCACAGTACATCACAGAAAAATTAGAACTGTTAGATTTTTATCTCCTCGATACTTTCAAAGTACTTTGATGACCTATCTACATTACATAGATGGCTGTCATACAAATGAAAGTGTTTGCATGGCACAAAAAAAAAAAAAAAAAAAAAAAAAAAAAAACACTTTTGATCTCCTTCCTCTGCTTTTGCACAACATTCTAGGAAGCATGGAGCTGTAGTACTTGCTTTCACCTTGAAGAGGAATTCATGCAGGTGGCTCACAGGTTCTGGAGGTCAAAAAAGAACCAGAAGATCATCTGCAGTTGGTCTAGCATGACAGTAGGAAACACTGAAGCAACTATCACTGACAGTGAATTAAATCTGTTATACTCTAGGCTGTATTTCCTATGACCGTATATGACAGTTTTCTCAAGATTGTGTCAAAAGCTGTAATAAAGTTTTAATATGTAGTCCTTTTGGTTTTTCCCTTTCCACAAGGTCTGTTAATCTGATCACTCACCAAGATTTATTCTAGACAGGTTCATGTTGGCCATCACATCTTCAGATATAGTTGAAATTCACAGACCAATCTAGTGTAGATCTTAGACTTCAATTAATTGTTAACTTGATTAAAAAGTTGGAAAAAGAGTTACTTTAAATAAATAAATAAATAAATAAATATACATTTTAGAATATAAAACAAAACTTGGAAAAAATTACTAATATTTCATTCCTATTCATAAGCAGGATAAATCATATGAAATCTTGGGGATAAAGTGTAAGCTGAGGTGATGCAGCTATGGAACCGACTGTATGCGGAGGTGATTGGACCAACCCAGGGCCTGGATGTTATCAGAGACTCACTGTAAAAAGACTTTCAATTTGAAGAAGTCTTTCTATCATTCAAGTGACCACCAAATTAATTCCATATTTTCCATCATTTCTGACCATCTAATCAATCTTCATGTTTGTGAAAGACAACCATGCTTATTTTTTGTTTAATTTGCTTGTTTGATTATGTATTCTGCCTGTGATAACAAAGGGTTAGTTTTTGCTGCTGATATTTAAAAAGTAGCAGGAAAAAAAAAAAAAGAAAAAAAAAAGTACAAATGTTTCTAATAGGAATATGGGAATATGTGGGAATATGTTTACCAACACTTAACAGATGTTGCTCGTTTGGAACTTCTCAGCAAGCTGAACTCCTCACTCCCACTTCAGCAAAAAATAGGAGGGAATCCAGGTGAGAAAGCAAAGCCAAACCCTTTGATGTAGATAAACATGTAGCCACTGAAGCATAGAGAGAGAGAGACAGCATCAGAATACAGATTGCCTCATTCTTCCCTCCCCCAAAAGTGAATTCCTCTTATGTGCTGTTTCCTAATGCACTAAATAAGAGGAAAGAACCTTGTGGCAAGTTAACAGTGCAGCTCATAAATCCTGGCACAAAAGTAACCCCACAGGAACAGCTTTTGCCTGACAAAAAGGAGAGATTCAAGGAGGCTCCCAGATTTCAGAAACGTTGCTAGAAAGTTTTCCATCAATTATCAAAGGCCACAATAGCTGACAGCTATATAAAATATGTTACTTTATAATAGAGATTTAAAAGTTTTTTTCATATTATTATTTTATTTTTCAAGTAATTAAAAAGAATGTGGTAACGAGGAGATAGATCTTTCATGACTGTAACAGGAATTCTGTCCCAAGAAATGGGAGGTATGATTTTTGTAGATGATTTTGAACTGAGATTTTTATTCAAGTAGCACATATAGTTTTGGTTTCTATCTGGATGGAGCTGGCAGGTCGTCAGGAAACCAGCTGGATACATTAGTTATGCAAAATTTGTTGCATTTAACTCCTGCTGGCAGCAGACCTTCTAGAAGAGATTTAGGAACACGTCTCTCTGTTGCAAATCAAATTTGGGAGACTCACAGAAAATCATTTCCTACAGGTACTGTGCTCCTAGAAGCATAGTCATCTCCCTGTTACAGCAATAAATTAGTTCTTGACATCTGGATTCGTTGGCTAAGAACTTATAGATAATGGAGAGTTGTTAATTAATTTTTTTTTTTTTTTCTAGAACTACCATTACTTTTCACCACATGACGTCTTTGTAAATGAACCCAAAAAGTAGAGAAGAAACTGAAATGAGATTAGAAGCATGTCTTTTGGTTCCCCCAGGAAATGATTTTTACTAATGTATTGTACAAAAAATCATTTTGTTTTGAAAAAAAGTTTACAAATGGTTAACTAAATATGATTAAGTATTCATTGCAGGTCATCTATATTTCATTAGTGGGAAGAATCTAATCTGAATTTCTTTTCCTAAAATGCAAATTAATTTGATTATAAAAAAAGCTAACTATTTGAATAAAAGATAACTATGTCTAATATGCAAATTTTTTGCTTTGTTGTTCAAGGGCATTAAGTAATATTCACAAAAATACTAAGTACTAGTTTTTTTTTTATATCTTCTATTCCCCGTTGAAACAGTTTATATTTGCAGTTATATGTACAAGAAAAAAAAATCCAAACAGTAGATCAACAAGCATTTAAGGGACTTACACCTTCAGAACAGAGGTAAGTGACCCAAAACTATTTACCAAAATATCTGCAATAGAGTTTCAATAACTTATTTATTTATTTATTTCATTGAAATATGGAAATTTGTATTTTAGGACTGGGTAAATTGATTCTTTAAATAGAGCCACAGTTGCCATAAATACATTTTGCCAATGTTATATATATATATATATATATATAAACACTAACCTAATTATGGTACCTAAAGTAGGAGGTTGTTGCCCAGCCTCCCTTACTGATGGATAAAGGTCCATACTTGTAGAGGAAAGCTTCAATGTAGTATGTGTTGAACTGCTTCTTAGAAAACATTACTGATTTACATTCACATGAAGGGAGCCTTGGGCTTCTTGCTTCTTGATTTATGTACACGCTGCCCAAATAAACATGCAGCCTCCTGCCCCCTGCCAAAAATACATACATAAACAATCTCTCTCTCTCTCTCACACACACACACAAAAAGCAATACAGAAAAAAATACATTTGTGGTACTCTCAATAAAGGTATGTAAATTATAGAACAAAGTAATAAAAAGAAATGAAGAACAATGGTACACTAAAACAAGTGTGGTGGTTTCGCCTTGCTGGGCAGATAAATTCCACCACAACCACTCTCTTACTCCTCCTCATCAAAGGAAAAGTGGGAGAAAATACAATGTAAAAGGTCTCAAGGGTTGAGATAAGGACAGGAAGATAGCTTACCAATTACCATCACGGAAAAAAACATTTTCAAAGTAAGGAGATCAATATAATTTATTGCCTATCCCTACTGGACTAGAACAGTCAGAAACTAAAAGCAAACTAAAAGCACCTTTCCCTCATTCACCCTCCTCTACCTCCTCCTCTCAAGTGACACGGGAACAGGGAATGGGGGCTGTGGTCAGTCCCTAACACTTTGTCTCTGCCGTTCCTTCAAGATCACTGTCTGCCCCTGTTCCACGTGGGTTTCCTTCCCACGGGATGCTGTCCTTCCCGAACTGATCCTGTGGGGACTTCCCACAGGCAGCAGCTCTTCAAGAACTGCTCCAACATGGCTCCGTACCACAGGGTCTGTCTGTCAGGAGCAAAGTGTTCCAAAATGGGTCCTTCATGGGCTGCAGCTTCGGCCCGGGGCCTGCTCCTGCAGGGGCTCTCTATGGGTCGCAGCCTCCTCCAGGCCACATCCACCTGCTCCACCGGAGGCTCCTCCATGGGCTGCAGCGTGGATATGTGATCTATGTGGGACTCATGGGCTGCAGGGGGACAGGCTGCTCCACCGGTGGTCTCTTCAAAGGCTGCAGGGGAACTGCAGTTTTGCCTCTCCACAGGCTGCATGGGAACTTCTGCTCCAGTGCCTGGAGCACCTTCTGCCTTCCTTCTGTACTGACGTTGGTCTCTGCCCACACCTTTTCTGTTTTATTTCAACTGCCACACTTAACTGTATCCAGACTGTGCCCTAGATACAATGCTTTTTCCTTTTTAATTCCTCCAGAAAGAGCTGTAGTATTTTAGATTTTTCTTTAATGAGATTTTTATCCAGGTCATTGTGATTTTATATTTTCTACTGTTTTCCAGTTGGCACACCTTTTGTTTTAGAAAATGCCTCAGCTGAGATTTTGAATCTTAAAAGTCTTTCTGTAGGTTATACCATTTTTTTTTCCTCCTGTCTCAGTCACATAGCAAAGCACAAATATGTTTTTTGCATATGCATTTCTGAGAAGCCTGAGTGACTTCAGTGCCTATGAAAATACTTTTTTTTTTTTTTTTTTTTTTTTTTTTACAAATATATATATATATATTCTGGATACAGTCATGCCTGTGTGTAGGCAGAGAGCAAGTTTGCTTCTCACTTCAGCTGTGCCCCTTCGAGAATGTGGTAGAGCTACCCAGAGGTGTTTGGCTTGATGAACATGAAAACTGCTGTGAAAGCTGTAGACCTCTTCCCACTGAAAGAAAGCAGTTGGTTATCTCTGAAAGATTTAATCCTTATCTTTTAGTCTGTCTCATTAACTCAGTGCTCCCCTAATGACATTTCCATCATCCTTATAGTCAGTCTACTTAATCATCAATCACTCATTTCCAGCTCTCAGTTGAAATTGCCTCTTCTACTTCTGACTCTTGTGAAAGTTTGTGTTTCCTTTTCATCCTCTGGGACACAGAGCACATTTGGAAATGTATCATCATCACTCACTCAACTTTCCCTCTGCCCACTCTATTCAGTACTTCCTTATTAATTAGTACTTCCTTATAAGCTTTATGTGTTTATTATTATTATTATTATTACTTCTGAACCATTCTATGACTCTGAAACAGTGTCAGTGAACTAAACAGTAAAGCAAAAGTCATGTTATCCTTCAGGGGCCTTCGTGAAAAATCCAGATTTATTGCCTTGTTCCTGGAAACTGCCATGCAGCATTATGAATGGACAGTGACACAGCCTGTTATACTTTTAAAACACTCAAAAACATTCATAATTCACTTTGAATCCTAGAGATTGATATATATAATTTGTTTTCATTACGTTCCTTCACTCCTTCTCTATCACGCATGCTTTCCATATTTTTACAATATTAGTGTTGTCTAGACTTGGGATATTTCCTGGAGTGTTTACATCATGCTGAGTGCCAAAGTTGAGATTACTTACCACTACTCAAAGCCCTCTCTTTTTTACACTATTACAGTGTCTCGATGAGAAAGAGCAGGCGAAGATCTGTCCCTGATGTGTTTGTACAGTAATTCATCTGGAACAGTCATTCAGGAAATGAAAGCACACTGGCTAGAGAGCTTTGATTTAACTGGTATTTGAAAATAAAATTCTGACCAAGTGTTAATTTTTCATTGTGTTGGGGCACCCAGGTGCATTTTGGAAGACCTCATATTCCAAGGTTTGCCACTGTAAAAGCTGGGCAAAGCTTATTTCAGGAAGGAAAACATAATTTATTTGTTTCAACCTCTTGCTGCTTTGCTAGCTAATTAAGCTTCAGTCTATTGTTTTCATCCTTTGTACTTAATCACATATTTTTTATCAGGACTTCACAGAAATTTTGGGTCATGCTGTTTCATCCTTTCATGTATCTTCCTCACAAGAGGATGTTACTTCATTGCAGCACACTAAAATGTGTCTCATTAACCTGTTTTATGTAATGGTTGGCATTCAGAAGTTGTAGCTGTTTCAAATTTTGAAACTCTGCCAAAATATTGAAGCTTAGATGTATAAAGCTGGGTTTCTCAATCTGTAGCTGAAATTTCCAGATCAAAGCAACCTCATTTATAGTAAGTTCAGAGTCTTTATTAATCAAGGTAATAAAAATCTTGTCTTTCCCTTGTAGCAAGTAGGTAGTTTGTACTTTCTCATAAAGTCAGAGCACTAACTGTTTTGATTTATTTATGAAAAGACTTGTTGAATATTCTAACTTTTTAAAATAAAAAAATGCTATGTCAGTGCTGTGTTTAAGTTAAAAATTTCACCTTACTGTTGATAAATTATTACTGGTTTTGATGTAAGTAAACAGCAGTAGGCATGGGAGGGATGTTTACCTACTTACGCATGGCATTACATACTTATGCACTGCATTTCTCTTATTCCCAGTTTTCTGAATCCTGCTAAGATCATGAATAGTCTATTAACCGATGACTTTGCTGTACAGCCTCCACAAATTATTGTTTTTAAACCCTGAATATAGCTTCTGAAAAATGTTTTCTGCATTCTTGGAAGCCTTTATCACCAGGGATCTCAGCCAGACTGTCACTTTTACCTATAATGTTGTGGTGGTTTTACCCATCTGGGCAGCTGAACTCCACCACAACCACTCATTCACTCCGCCTCCTCAAAGGGAAAGGGGGAGAACATCACTCAACAATTGTCATCACAGGCAAAACAGACAACATAGGGAGATTAATATAATTTATTACCTATTACTAACAAGCTGGAGCAGTGAGAAACTAAAAGCAAACTAAAACTACCCCCCATCCACTCTCTTCTACGTCCTACCCCCAAGTAGCGCAGGGGAATGGGAGCTGTGGTCATTCCCTGTCTCTGCGTGTCCACCACTCCCTCACAGTCCCTCTCTGCCCCTGCTCCACGTGGGGTCCCTCCCATGGGATGCTGTCTTTCCTGAACCGAGCCCGCGGGGGCTGCCCACAGGCAGCAGCTCTTCAAGAACTGCTCCCACACGGCTCCGTCCCACGGGGTCCATCCCCCAGGAGCAAACTGCTCCAGCACAGGTCCCCCACTGGTGGCAGCTCCCCCCAGACTCCTGCTTCTGCTTGGGCTCCTCTCCACAGGCTGCAGCTCTGGCCCGGGGCCTGCTCCTGCGGGGGCTCTCCATGGGCCACAGCCTCCTCCAGGCCACATCCACCTGCTCCACCTGGGGCTCCTCCACGGGCTGCAGCGTGGAGATCTGCTCCATGTGGGACCCATGGGCTGCAGGGGGACAGCATGCTCCACTGGGGCCTCTCCATAGGCTGCAGAGGAACTGCTGCTGCCTGCCTGGAGCACCTCCTGCCCTCCTGCTGCACTGACCTGGGGGCTGCAGGGCTGGTTCTCACTCCTCAATCTCCCAGCTGCTGGTATGCAGCCATTTTTTCCCTTTTTATTATATATCACAGAGGCACAGACAACATTGCTTATTGGCTCAGCTCTGGCCAGCAGCAGTTCCCTTTTGGAACTGGCTTTAACTGGCTCTGATCTGACATAGGCCAGCTTCTTGGACTGTTCTCACAGAGGCCACCCCTGCAGCCCTTCTGCTACAAAAACCTTGCCATATAAACCCAATACACCTGTTCCGGTCCTTTTCACTTACATAGTTTTCCGTAGTAATATCAAAACTTTTACATACATTTTAGGACTAACTGGGAAGAGTAAAAATTGAAAGTGATTTATCTGTTGACCTTTCATAAAGGGAAATGACAATCCAATGGGAGACCTACACTGCTCCTTCATCTTACCAAACATTCTGCTGCTAAGCTTGCCCCGGTCTCAGATCAACAAGGGAAGCACTGTGTCTGAGGGAACATCTGTCTGAAGATGTGAATTTGGACAACAGAGCTCAAAGTTATTGGGAGACAAAGATATGTAAAACGATTGCAGTGGGTTTGATGTCACTAAGAAGGCTGTGTCATTTTTCCCTATTATCAGAGGCAGTAATTACAGTAACAGTAAACAGTAACAGGCAGTAAGCATGGATGTTAAATGCTGGTTACAGGACAAGAGGTAAGCCAGTTTTTAAAAGCATTTTTAGAATTAAGATTTCAAATGATATTTGGAGGAAAATGTTTAATGTGTATGTTCCATTTTAGCTAGAGAGCGAACCTTAGAACCTATATGGTGTTAGTACAGAAAGTAAATGTCTTTTCTGAACTAGAAAGTAAGGAACAGTAAAAAGAAGTCCCCAGTAATGGTTTTGTTTGGAAATGATCTATATTTGTGAATACCTTGGGCCGTGTTTTCACCACCAGTTGATTCCAACTCTAGCTGTCTATCATCATGGTCACAAACATTTTTTCATGTCCATTCTGTCATTCCCTTGCTTGATAAAATAGCAAGAAGCAAAAAACAAAAATGAACAAACAAACCATCAAAGGACAACATACATTTTATTGGGCTGTCAAAATATGGTGTTTAACAATGACCAGTGTAGCTTTTTAGAAAACATTTTTGTGCTTTCAGATCTTTTTCATACTCTGAAACCACCTGAAATGTAAAAAATAAAATAAAATAAAATAATATCAAATTAAAATAAAACTACCATAAACAAAACAGAAAATAGTTAACATTTACCTTTCCCATGCAGGTCTGATAAGTTTCTTCACATAGCTCATTACTGCCTATCATAAATTCCTTGAGCAGTGCCTTATCTGTTTGCATGAATGAGCGTATGAAAATTATGTGGTAGAGGTATACTTCAAGTGATTATGTAGAGAAAATGATATTAGGCTTGCTTTGTTTACGAGTTTATAAATCAGTGATGTCATTAATAACCTCAGGAGAAAGGAACTTAGAAAGCTTTTAACAAGTGCATTTTGGCTATTTTGCTAGAAAGTGACTACATTTGCAATTCTAGCAGTACAGAACATTAACAGCAGGCTGTGAGCATATTTCTATCCCACTGTAGCAATAGCTTTACAGCCAAACAGAGCTTAAAAGTAAGTGTTTCAGGGTAAATGTTATTTTCTTACTATCATCTGGTGTAAAAACAGCCTTCATGCCCTGTGCAGCAGTTTTAATTCCCCCAACCCAATACCAAACTTTCTTCTTTAAAATAAGATTTAGTGAGAAAAGTATTTTATAAAACCTAAAATTATTGTCATTAACACCATACTTATTGCCTCAAAAACTTCAGCTTTTCCAGCTATAAGCTCCTGATTACTATTTTAGTCAGAAAGATCATATATAGGATTTAACTGGTTCCAGGCTCAAGTCTGTGGAAGCTGTGTTAGCATTAGAAGCCTTGTTCTGAAAAGATGACAGTGAAAGGCAGGAGATACAACAGGGTGAAGACAGTAACAGTTATATATAACAGAAGTGCATCCATCCATCCATAGCGCTTATAAAAGGTATTTGTTTTTAAAGAAAAATCTTTGTTTTGTTTTTCTTTCAGGGCTGGTATTTTAAGAAAATTTCTTTCTTTCCTAAAACTAGGACATCAGTAAAATTAAAAGGGGGAGAGGGATTATGATTTTTACAGTGGACAGAGCAAGAGATAGGGAAATGGATGCTGTGGATTTTAGGGCTTTATGGCTCAAGCATGTTGTGAAATTGTTCTGATTTACCCTCAGTCAATGTTGGTGAGATGCCTTCAGATCATTAGGTGAAACACTAAATATTTTCATTATTCTCCTTTTTATATCCAACATAATAAGACTCATGTAGTTACCATGTAATAGTTTTGATATTTTCCCTCCACTGAACAGAATATAACTGTATTAATAAAAGAAATCCACAGGGAAACAATTCAGCAACTATCAGCAGTTCCTTTATCAAAAATATCAGCTTCTCATTATGCAAAGATAAATTATGAAAGTAAGCAGAGTACCCAGTAACAATATGAAGCCAACATTAATCAAAAGAAATTTTACATTTCCTCTGAATTTTATCCAGCTGTGCTCAGTTTCAGGACTGAGAAAAAGAACAAAATAATAACAGTGTACTCAGCAAACCAACTCACAACATTGTCTGCTATTATTTTCAAAAGACATGACAGAAATAAAGTCATTTAAAGTCTAACTTGCAGGTTTTTGAACTTCACAGTCTGGAGTTACCACTTGTATCTTAAAATATTAATCCAGGGGTGTGAGGTTTGTCATTATTGATAGGAAATCATTAATTAAAACACAGGATACAATAAATTGTTTTCTCTGCATGGTGAATTGTGCACTGTTGGGTTCATGCCAAGGGACAAAGGTTGACAAGCTCAAATGCCCAAGCCACTGAATAGTACTATCAGATCCTCAGCACCCTGAACCCTCCTCCTGCCACAGCACCATGCATATGCATCATGCTCAATGTCTTTTCAGGATTGAAGCTGTGTTTCCAGCTTTGCAGAGGTTGATTTACACCTAACCCATATACTCAGGTTTCTAGAGGAAAAAGACAAAAAAAAATTGAGCCTAGTTTTATAAAACTATCACTACACAATAAGAAAAACCTTACTGAAATAAATACCTTCAGAAAGCTTTCTGAAAATTTTACAGCATTTTCGCTCTTCTCAGACTCTTTGTGTGCCTTCAAGCTGCTTTCCTCATGACATATAGCTATCAAGTCCTTTCCCACATTTTTCAATCTCTTTTAACAGTTTTCTTGAAAAGATACAAGCAACCAAAAGACAGAAAGCAAAGAAAGCTACAATGTATGTATGCACTATTCATATATTTTTCTCAATTACCTGCTTCACCTAGTTCTATGTTCAATTGTTCAATTTTTCTTTTTTTTTTTTTTTTTTTTTTGGGGGGGGGGAGGGGTATTGTGTTTTATATATTGCTTAGTGTACTGAAGTTTATTTTGCCAGTTACTGCTATAAGAAACAGAATGCTTTATATTATCAGCAGTTTAGTGCTCTTCTGATGGGGAAAAAATGCACAGGATTCTTATAGAAACCTGAAACAAAGTTGATTAATAATCAAGGATTTCTGCACAAAGGGCAAATATCTGTCCTCATATACAACAATTTTCATGTTTTTGCAAGCTTTACTACGTTTACTCCATAAAGTCACTTTTCTAATATTGCTTATTCCAGTTTTTATATCTGAGTGCTGGTATCCCTACAATTCTACCTGTTTTTGTCCATGTTGCAGTGTCTTGAGATGCTGCTGATTTTAAACATGGAAATACTTAGTGAGAGAAGACTGTTTTCTGCTTTGGTTTCTGCAAACCAGCCTACTAGCTGCTGACAGTACTTATTGAATCAGCCTGTGGCTTAAATCCAGAAATGAATTATAATGTAAGATCATAGTTACGGACTCAAAAAAAACAAAACAAACAAACAAAAAAAAACATTGACAACTGTGATCAAAGATTTTTCTAGTTTTCTCAGAGGTAGAAATCCCTAGGTGGCAATCAAAGGTTTCATGGATCAAAATTTACAGGCTGAATGCATAATGGGCTCCAGCAAATTAAAAAAAAAAAAAAAAAAAAAAAAAAAAAAAAAAAAAAAAAAAAAAAAGACAAAAGCTACTACAAGCAGAATACTCTCTTGATTAAGGACCTGATACATAAAATTAGGTTTCTGCAGTCTAATTTAAAACATCTCCTCCCTCAGACAATCTAGCCTCTTCCTCCTACATCCAAAATCAAAATATATTCCAAATAAAATCTATTTAAGCATGATATATACATTTTCCATGCAGATATTAGATTGCATATATATATATATATGTGGTGTATATATATGTGTGTGTGTGTGTGTGTGGTCATGTATTTGTTTCTTCCATTACAGATTTTGTAATTGGTTAGGAGATCAAGTACACTGGCACTTACTTTTTTGATGGCCAAAGCAAATATGACACAAGGTCAGTGTTGCTTTAGACAGGGATAGTTTTCTTAGCCATAAATAAATAAATAAATAAATAAAATAAAATAAAAAATAAAAGAAAGGTTTAATTACCTTTCTGGTAAAAATAGATAATTCCTTTTGCTGTGTAGCAGATAATTATTCTTAGTGCCCCAAATTCTTAGCAATGTCTGCTGAACTTTGCAGTTAAAGATGACCCAGTCTGACAGCTGTAACTACATTTATGCGTAAGAACAACTTCCTGATATGCTGCACAGCAATGTTAACATTAAAATTCTCATTTTATCTATGTGTAAATTTTAGAAGATTATGGAACCTGGTTGAAGTACAGGGTGATAATTGCACAGTGCTCAGTTTTCTTGGCCCAACATGGAATATTTACTCCTGTGGAGGAGCACACACAGTTCCTTCTGGAATCTGCCTACGGATAAGATAACAATGCTCTGAAGGTCAAAACACTGCAACCCCGCAGTGAAAGTGATCTTGGACAGTTTTAAAATAACAGATGCTGGCAGGTATCTTTGATCTGTTAATACAAGGTTGGAGCAGATCCAGCTGATAGACGAAGTTGATGGACTTCCTATTTCTGTCTCTCCCTGTGGTGGTTTTACCCATCTGGGCAGCTGAGCTCTGCCACAAGAACTCACTCACTCCACCTCCTCAAAGGGAAAGGGGAAGAATATACAATGACAAGGGCTCAAGGTTTGAGATAAGTTTGGGGACATCACTCAACAATTGTCATCACAGGCAAAACAGACAACATAGGGAGAGTAATATAATTTATTACCTATTACTAACAAGCTAGAGCAGTGAGAAAGTAAAAGCAAACTAAAAGCAACTTCTCCCCATCCATCCTCTTCTACGCCATCCCCGAGCAGTACAGGGGAATGGGAGCTTCAGTCATTCCCTGATGCTTCATCTCCACCGCTCCTTCATGGTCCCTCTCTGCCCCTGCTCCACGTGGGGTCCCTCCCATGGGATGCCGTCCTTCCTGAATTCATCCTGTGGGGGCAGCAGCTCTTCAAGAACTGCTCTAACATGGGTGCAACACGGGGTCTGTCTGTCAGGACCCATGCTCCAGCATGGGTCCCCCACGGGCGGCAGCTCCCCCCAGATTACCTGCTCCTGCATGGGCTCCTTTCCATGGGCTGTAGCATGGAGATCTCTGCTGTGGTACCAATGGGTTTAGTACCAAAACCTTGCCACATAAACCCAATACAGTGTTGCTCTTTCTCTGAGGTAAAGTGCTGGAAATTATGTGTGTGTAGACTCAATGCATATGAAGATGAATGGGCGTAGGACAGAAGGACGGCATCAGTGATTTGTTTCATGGCCACTGTACTCCGTAGAAATACTCCATTGGTAAGTCTGATACCACATTTAGATACAATCTTTTGGGGAATGGGATGCGACAAAGCAAGAGAGAGAGCCCACTTAAATCTTACTGCTGTCCTTGTGGGAAAGGAATTTGCAGGTGGCTTTGTACTGTTTCCCACATCCCTGAATTAGAGATAATGAGGAAACAAACTAGAGATGAGTGCATGGAGAAGCTAGACCAATGATAAGTTGTTGGTGGTGTGTGCTGTAGTTAGTAGCCTATATATTCTTTGTTAGAACTTGCAGTAAAGGAGGATGATTATACTCGCATTGAGGTTGCATTGTTACTCTGGGACTGTCTCCCTTTCCGACATCTGGTAGCAGAGGATGGTTACTTGCCATATAGTTCAGTTCAACTGAGTTCTCCGAGACTGCGGTAAGCAGCTAGAGGACGATTATACTAGCACTGAGGTTGCATTGTTACTCCGGGACCGTCTCCCCTTCCGACAGTCCTGACTAATGGTTTAGAAATTGTGATATTTGATGTAATTTTGCTACTTTTTTTTTTTTTTTTGAATGTGAATAACATAAAGTATTTGAATAGTTTTTGAAAATCACTGTTCCTGTTGGGCTCTTAAGACAATGAGAGAGAAAGTGGGCTTCTTTCTGCCCACTTTCTTCTGTCCCTATATTGCTCACCAATGGGTCTGACATCTAGATATTCATCTCCCTCATCACCTTGAGCTGATGTAAGCGTCTCAAGGGAATTTCTGCCATTATTATCACTTTTCTGGAAATGGAATTGTTTGATTATATAGATGTATGTCTACAAAAGGGCATGAGAGAAGACCCAGGAAAATACAGACCTGTTAGTCTAACCTCAGTCCCTGGAAATTATATGGAGAAGATTGTCCTAGGGAATACTGTAATGTATGTAAAGAACAAAGGTATTATCATGCATAGTCAACAAGAGAAAGTCCTGCCTTAGTATTTTGATCTTCTTCTATGATAAGATCATCCTCTTGGGAAAGGGAAAAGTGTCAGATGTAATCTTTCTGGATTTTAATAAGGCCTTTGATACTGTCCCTCACAGCACCCTATAGTCCAGAGAAGTGAGATATGTAAGATAAACATGTTCACACTGTGCTGGGAGATGAATTAGCTCAATGGTAGAACTCAAAGTGTTGTAGTGAATGGGACCACAGCTGGCTGATGGAAGGTTTCTAGAGGTATTCCACAGTGATCAATTCTAAGGCCAACCCTGCTTAACATTATTATAAATGACCTGGATAAAGGAGTGGAGAGCATCCTCAGCAAGTTTACTGATGATACTAAACAGGGAGATGCTGATGACTCCCTGGAGGGATAAGAGACCTTTCAGAGGGAAATAGATGGAGCTCCAAGTGATCAGCAACAGCATGAAGTTCAACAAAGAAAAATGTCAGGTTCTGCACTTAGGAAGGTGTAATGCTGGACACAGGTACAGACCAGGAGAGAAGTAGCTGGAGAACAGCTCAGCTGAAAGGGACCTGGGGGTGCTGGTTTACAGCAGGCTGAACATGAAACAGCAGTGTACCCTGGCAGCCAAGAGGGCAAACTGCATTTTGGGGTACCTTAAACACATAATAGCCAGCCAGTCAAAACAGAACATTTTCCCACTATATTTAACATTGGATTCGTCTCACCTATATTATGCAGTTCTGGGCTCCACAATATAAATAAATAAATAAATTAAAAAAAAAAAAAAAAAAAAAAAAAAGAGATAAAAGGGATAGAAGATGTCCTGTGAAACACCTGAGGACACTTGGTCTAGTTTGGTGGTGTAGTGGTCTAGTGGTCTGGTTTGGAAAAAGGGACTTTCAGAGGAAACATCTCTGCTCTCTACAACTTCCCAAGGAGGGGAAATGGAGAGGGAGGTGCTGGTCTCTTCCTTGGGAACCAATGACAAGACACTAAGGAAGCTTAATTAGGAAGCTTTTTTTCAGGGAAGGTGCCCTAAAACGGTTGGCAGTTGGACTTGGTGATCTTTAAGGTCCATTCCAATTGAACTCTCCTCTCCTCTCCTCTCCTCTCCTCTCCTCTCCTCTCCTCTCCTCTCCTCTCCTCTCCTCTCCTCTCCTCTCCTCTCCTCTCCTCTCCTCTCCTCTCCTCTCCTCTCCTCTCC
>NC_048894.1:116732505-116785058 GCF_011077185.1 Oxyura jamaicensis | reverse complement strand
CCCCTTCCCCTTCCCTTTCCCCTTCCCCTTCCCCTTCCTTTTCCCCTTCCTCTTTCTCTTTTTTTTCCTCTTCCTCTTCCTCTTCCACCTTTTTTTTTTTTTTCTTCTATTTTCTCTTCTGTTCCATTCCAGAAATCTCCCTAAAGTGGAGAGGTTGCTTCTAGATAGGCACATGTTTTATCTCCTTTTGTTGTTCACATCTCATCTTCATAATCTACAATGCATTGGATAAAATTTAGCAATTGTATTTGCCAAACAATTAAATTAATGTGGCTAGAATTGGCTGGGCTGGTGCTGAAAACAGGGAGAAAGGGAACAGATACACACACAGAAAAAATGGAGATTCTCTGATTAACATCATTAGCACTGGGAAAGTTACTAATACAAATCTTACTCATATTCTTTCCATTCAAGAGCAGCTGTTTTAAAAAGAAACTGCACAGCAAGGCGTGTTCAAAGTTGGTATGCATATTGGGTTAGCTGACTTCAGATTTTCCCAAAGTGAGTTTAAATTTCTTTAGATTAGCATGCAGCCATTTACCTCAGAACTCCATAGGGATTCTAATGAGCAGTATGTTTTGCCTGATGTTTTTTTTCTTGTATGTAGTTTATAATCCTCATTTGCACTAAGGTTTTGTGCACTCAGTTATGAATTTCATGTGAGTTCTATAAAAACCTAAGGCCATATCCAACTGTTGACCTCTCCAGTGATGCTGAGCACCGCAGCAGTAAAAAGTTTAGGAAATCAGCTTCATAATAAAACTCCCAGTGTCAGGTAAAGCACCTAAATTCATTATGTGATGTGAATCAAGTACCGAATGCTGTGATTCCAAGTAGCTAATACTCTACATGCTGCAATGCCTGCCCAAGCTGATGGAAAACAGTACAGAGAGCAAGTGTCACAACACAGCTTAGGTTCTGTGCAGAATCTGTAAACTTTTATTACAGTAACATGGTGTAACTGGGATTTTGAACCAAATCCTTTCCTCAGAAACCTAAATCATACCTTTAGGCACAACATACTAACATATGACAGAATACTGATCCTGTCCTGTCCTGTCCTGTCCTGTCCTGTCCTGTCCTGTCCTCTCCTCTCCTCTCCTCTCCTCTCCTCTCCTCTCCTCTCCTCCTGTTTCTTTTCCACAGTTTTAGGATGGATATAGGCATTTGGGTGATCAGCTTTGTGCACATACAGTGGCAGAAGTTTGGGCAGCTAAGGAAAGCTTGACAGCTATCATATCCTTAGTGCTGTGTCTCTACAGGTACCTGAAAGGAGGCTGTAGCGAGGTGGCAGTTGGTCTATTCTCCCACGTGCCTGGTGACAGGACGAGGGGGAATGGGCTAAAGTTGCGTCAGGGGAGGTTTAGGTTGGATATTAGGAAGAACTTCTTTACTGAACGGGTTGTTAGTCACTGGAATCGGCTGCCTGGGGAAGTGGTTGAGTCACTATCCCTGGAGGTCTTTAAAAGATGTTTAGATGTAGAACTTAGGGATATGGTTTAGTGGAAGATTTGTTAGCATTAGGTCAGAGGTTGGACTCGGTGATCTTGGAGGTCTCTTCCAACCTAGATGATTCTGTGATTCTGTGATTCTGTGAAGTTTGGGCATCTAAGGAAAGCTTGACATCTACGATATCCTTAGTGCTAAGTGGATTACAGTAGATTTTTTTTATGTCTTCCTACTGAACTGAGGGGCTCAAAATTTACTCAAGCTGCACACAAGATGCTTCAGTGCTGTTTTGTACCTCATACGTAATGCACATCTTTCTTGATATCAAACTAAAAATTGAGGTTAGAGTATTCCCACACAGTTCTACCAATGCAAACAGCTGCTTAGCATGTCTGTGCTAACACGGTTAGATATATTTTTAGCCCTGAATAGAAGAGCATCCTAATATTAGAACATATTAGAACATCCTAATATCTTGTAGCACATTAAAACGAGTAGGAAGAAAAACTATTTATTTGAAAACAAGACATATTGGAGAAAAATACACTACTAAAGAGGAAGTGATGCATTAATCATGAATGTCTTATAACCTCTGTTTTTTTACCTACAAAAAATGTAATCAGTATCTACTATAATTTTACAGACTGATGGCTAACAAATATTAAGGAAAAATAACCATATTTGCTAAGGTTGCAAATATATTTATATATTAATATTTCATGATTTTTTTTTTCACTTGAGTTGGTTTTAAATACTCTATGTAGATCACTAGGTTTTACCTGTCTTATGAAGATAAATGATCCTATGAATGATCATTTTGTTTCAGAGTGACTAAAAGATATCCTCCATTCTTCAGATTCCTGTACAGCAAGATATTGTCCAAGATTTCATCTGGAAGTTTTTCTCACATAGAATCATTAAAGTGTCTGTAAGCTTTGAGAAGCAAGATCAATATAATGCTATTTTTATTCTATTCAGCCCTTTGGGAACAGTGAAAATTACTTTTAATTGTGTGATTTAAGTAAAACAAGCTGTTTTTTGCCTTTTTTCTTTTTGCATGTGTCTCACTAAGTGTCACACCATACAATATTTGTTCAAATAGAAATGAAGTGTGAAAGGTATTAGAAAAAAAAATAAATCAAAAAAACAAACCAACAGAAAAGACATTTGAGAAAAAGTAGGTACAGAAGAAGAAAAGGCTAAAACATGACTGAAGTAAATAAGAAGAAAACATAAGAATGCTTAGTGCAGGTACAAGATCTCAAATGAGGAAAAGGAAAGACAAAACTGAGAAGAATTTGGTGACAAAGAGTTTTATGTTCATGTGCTTAAAGTGTTTTAACTTACTTTTCATTCTGTCATGTCCACTTATTCCTAATAATTGATTTAATGTTATTAACATTTTTCAAGAAAAATCCAAAAACAAATACACAACAAAGCAGTACTGTTTTCTCAGAGAAAGTTTTCCTACTGATGGTAAATTATTTATGAAAGTCAAACAGGTGTTTTCTTTGTTGTTGTTCTTATTGTTGTTGGGTTTTGTTTGTTTGTTTTATTTTGCTTTGTTTTTCCTCCTTTCTTCAGAGTTGGAAATAATTCGTAGTTTATGTTTCTAGTATTTGTTCCTTTGGTTCCCTAGTTAATAAAACATACTGTTCCAAAGCCCTGGGGGAATTCCTGCCCAGGCAGTTCCCAGACTTAGTGTGTATTTCCCTGTTTTCTAAAGAGCTAGGATTGAGCTTCTTATGATCAAGAAATCCACAGTAAGGGAAGGCTTTTCATAATTTAATAAAGCACAGAAATGTTTTCAATAGTTTTAAAGATTTTAATCCCTTATGAAAAACTAAGGAAACTTGGGCACATACATAAAATTTAGGAAATTCTTAAAAAAATTGATGAATGATCAAAACAAACAAACGAACAAAAAAAAACACATAAGTATATTCTAAATTTAGTTCTATTACTGTTGGCATTTTGAGACTCCTAAAGCTTACTGCAATAAAAACCTATGCCTACATCTTTAGCTCAATCCTTACAAATTGCTAGGATCAGAGGTGAACAATGGAGAACACAGAGCACCATATGGTCCATCGAAGCATGCTGGGTGAGCAATTATTTTATCCTGAAAAAAAGAAACATTAAGCATTCATACAGCTTGGGACTACTAATAAGTCCTTAGGGTTCTGTTGTCCCGTCAATATGTACAAGTTATTCCTGTTAATGCTAATGGAAACCAAGTAAATATATTGAGATGAGACTAGATGTTTGAAAAACAGTAACATTATAATTTTAAGTCCACGGCAAACTTAAATTATTTAAAGAATGACAATTGGAATGTTCTGAAGGCAAAAATATGTATGTTTTCAACACTTGCTTTCTACTGTTCTATATGTTTTTATGGCTTTATTTCATTCTAACGTTCAAAAAATCAGTGTCAAGTCTCTGTAAGTGAAGGAGGCATTATTCTTCTGATGTGTAGCAAATGGAAGGATGAGAGGATGAGATTCCAAATAAAATCCTGTAGTGAAGTTCTTTAAGGAGAAAAAAAAAAAAAAAAAAAAGAGAGAGAGAGAGAGAGAAAGAGAGATCCTGGATTTAACTTTTACTTATAAAACAAGTAAGATAAAAGTAATTCTTAAAGAAAGTATTCCCAGTAGAAATGGGTTTACAGAAGAACTGGCAGAAGCTATTTAAACATGGTAATACTTCTTAAAGGAGAAGCTAAAGAGCTAAAGTAGCTAGATGCCCTTGGGTTTAAGGAGGTTAGCAGTATGCTGCTGTTCTGCTGAGATTCATTCATTAGCAACTCAAGGCTCAGATGGAAAATTAATTTATTTATCACATTTTGATCATAAACCACAGCGTCATAGCAAGATACCACTTCTCTGCTTGTATGTGATAACTGTAAATGTAAAATTCTATAATGGACCATAATCCTATTTTATTGCATAACAAATTAAATAGCACTACTTTCACATAAGCTAAGAGCATAAAAACAGGCATTATAATGGTATGAGGAAACTTGTGAAGCAGAATTGACATGTTCATTCATCTTTACCCTCAGTAACTTAGTTTCATGTCTGTGAGAGGGGGTAATAGTACTTCAAACTCTTCAGAATAACTATTAAAATCTGTTAATTCTAAAATGCTGTACTTTGGTGACTCCTGTCAGAGAGCAGGTGAAATCAGAGTTACCTTACTGATTTGGCACGTTTCTTGCAGATGTCCAGAATGCATTATATTAGGCGTTGATAAACAACACTATAAAAATTACTATAAAATCCATGGCTGTTTAGCCAAGTATTTTTTGATGTTGATAAGGTTTCCAAACTTAGCCTCCAATCTCCAGGCCAGCCTTATCACTGTGAAATAACTCAAGCACAACTAAACATAACTTTAAGGAAAAAGTTTTGTTCTTATCTGATACATTTAAGAAAATATTTATCATATGAGTGAAATTGTCATATAAAGATAAAGGTTATTAAAGCCAAATGGTAGTTCTTAGTAAAATAAATCAACATATGAAGTGTTCAATAAATCCTCTGTGTAAGTGGGTCTGTGCTGTAGAGGGAAAGTGGTCTCTGACAACAGCTGCCTTTCATTGGAACATTAGGGACATTCAGCGTTTTCAATATTTCTTCAGTGGGATTTGATGCTTTACTATTTTATTTTATTTTATTTTATTTTATTTATTCTATTCTATTCTATTTTATTTTATTTTATTTTATTTTATTATTTTTTTCAACTTGGATTTTCCAGGAGGCATTAAATAAGAATTAACCTGTCATCCAGGAAGATTTATTTTTGCCTGCGTAGAAAGAGTACTACTTTCAGAAGTCTACCTAGGCCTCCAATGTAATTGGCCTTCTACAGGCCTCAAAACTGCAAGGAGACAAGCTATATCTATCAACTGTGCAGTGGTGGGGAGAAAAAAACAAAACAAAACAAAACAACAACAACAACAACAAAAACATTTTATTTCCTCTCCAGAATACAGAACAGTTGATCATCATTTTAGTTGCTCAAGTGGGCAGTTAAATTTATTACTATTATTTTAGCTAATGGAATAAAGCTACTGGAAGAAGCATGAATGAAATTTAGGCTTATCTTAACTGGGCATATCTAAAGGGTAGAACCCTGCCTCATTAATAACTCATCACAGCTAAATTCACCTGGTTATCTAGATGCACATGTCTTGGACTTTCTGACTTTAAATAGTTTTGGGTTTAAAATTACAGTTTTGGATCCTTGTTTTGGTTTATTTTTTTATTTATTTTTTTTTTCCAAAAATTTATAAGTAGGAATTTAAAAGGATAGATTGCAGGTAAGCATTTAAAAGAGAGAACTAACTGTACAGCCACTGTTCTGCACACAATCATGAACATCACATAAACCTTTGCCAAAATACCCAAAGATATTAAAAGAGATTTGGATTTAGTATTAGTGAGGGGAATCTATTTAGCTGAATGCATAACTTTTGCAACCCAACATCAGAGAAACTGAGTTTATGTTTCTGTGGCATTTTTCATCCAAAAATAGTCACTATTTTTGTTCTAAAAGTCAACAGGAAGCTGTGTAGCTGTAATTAACTGCATACTGATTTCAGTGATTTAAACCTTATTGCATTTTCAGTAGGTAGGAAAAAAAAAAAAAAAAAAAGGAAAGAAAAAAGAATAGTACAGTCAATGCTCAGAAAATGTAATCTACCAGCTGCATGAGATTAAGATGCTGTTTCATTTCTGAACAGTTTACTTCACAGCTGCTCATTACAGGCTTTCTCCTTCCCAATTTCTTGCATCAGCTTTTGTCTCAAACAGGACATGGGATTGAGGAACTACTGTTGTGCTCAGATTAGGTGGTGTAGATGTTATGAGGCAGGATCTGATCAGCCCGCTTCAGTCCCTGAGATGATTCAACAAGGAAATTTCTTTGAGCACAATGAGCAGAACTTCAGCAGGTAGTTTCCAAATTATCCAGATTTCCTGGATTCACATTAAATATGTCTCACTCAACTCAGAGTTTTTGAAAACATTTGCTGATGTTGTGGTATATGGAGTCTGTCTGAAAGGTGTGAGGTGTAACAAGAGATTATAAGAGATTATAATATTTTAGTGTTTATTGCCCATAGCAAAAAGTACAGGTAAAGTGCAATTTACTTTCACAGCTACTATGTCTACCTGAATTATCTGAATCTTCTAACTGAAAAAAATGAAGGTTTCTAAATCATAAATTTAGTTATGTTGAAATTAATTTTATTTAATGCCATCCTATTTTTGTGAGCATTTATTACACATTAGGGTGACAAGAATTTTAAGTTTTATGATGGGATTTTTAAAGTACTTACTCTTTGATAGTTTATTGGGACATTAAAATGTTCATTAAAAATTCTGTTTTGGGAGCTTTTTTCCTTGAGCAACTCTCTCTATTCTCACTTTTATTTCAAAATGCCAATTTTAAACTATCATAGAAAGAGTACTGCCAGTAAAGAAGCATAACTATGACCTCCTCCATTTTAAAAATACTATTTTTAAAAATGAACTGGATATTCATTAATTAATAACACAGTACACCATCACTTTGTGGTTCTGAAACTTTCTAGTGCATGAACAACCATTAGAATATAGTGAAATCTATTTTGAGCCAATGAATGTTTTCTACAACTTGTCAAAGGCAGGATATTATCCTAACCCATAACTAGTATTGATGGGCTGATGAAAGTTACTAAGGATCATTAGTGAAGCCATGTTGTTGAAAATTATCTATTAGTGCATATGTAGAGAAGACTTTAAATGTTTTCCATTTTTATGGGTTTGAAATATACATTCTTTAAATGTTATTGAAAGCACTATCGAAGTTCTTACTAAAACCAGTCTCAAAATATATAAAATAGGTTACCCACATTCAATAGTTCTTACACTAAAACTTGCATGGTTTATGTAGACAAAGAAAACACACTTTATATGAAAAGCCAAAAAAAGTTTTGAGAGTCTAATGAAGTGTTCAAAAATCCATTTAAAATGGAGTGGAAACACTCTATTCAAATTATCCAGAATTTGGCTCCTCAGTTTTGCTATTAGAAATTAATGTTTTCCGCAATAAACTCTTTGGTTACATTTAAAGTCATACTGTAAAGCAAAACAAAGCAAAGCATAGCAAAACAACAACACATGCAAAACAACAATAACACAAACAAACCTTCTTTGGGGATTTGATTTAATAGGTTTTCTATTTTTATCTTTTTCCCCTTTCCACAGAAAATCTTGTAATACCTCAGAACTGCAAGATGCATACATAACCCCTGAGAATTATTTATTATTTATCTCACCTGTATAGCAGAAGGAAATCTTCAGCCCAAGATGATTTGGATACATATAAAGTAAATAGTAACCAAATGGTTCATATGAATGTAGAATATTTTCAAACAGGATTTTGACTTTGGTAAGTCTTTGTCAACTGTATTTCACATGTCCATATACTCATGAAGAATAAATGATGTCTCAAAGTTGTAGTTTTTTATTTTTATTTTTATTTTTTTTTTCCTGATTTCTGAATGAAAATAACTATGAAAACACCTCTGGATAAAAAATGCTGCTGAAATATATTTTCTTTAGGGTCTTCACATTCAACTATTTAAAAAATAATGCAAATTACAGGATATAGTAAAAACATTGAATCTTATCAAAATGTCCTGTTGTCACTGGAAAATTGTGAAAATATTTTTTCAGAAATAACATTGTAAGGAAGGTAGGGATTTAAATAGTTTGCCGAAGACTATCTTTGTTGTAATATTCCTGTAAAAACAAACAAACAAACAAAAAAACACATTTCCAAGGTGCAATCACTAAACTAACATATGTCTATGAAGATTATTTCAATATTAAATTTATTGACACCAGCTCCTGAATAAAAATTATCTAACGCTTAATGAGAACTGTATATTTGTTTGCAGTATTTTATTTTATTTTTTAATTATGGGATAAAAAGGAAAATGTTGATCATATAGAAAAAAAAAAAAAAGCCAAGAAACAAACAAAAAATTCTAATTGAGGATAAAGAGCATTAAATCCGAAAGTAGAAATTCTTCTTTCAGTAATAATCCTAAATATATGACAATAATATGGAGATCTAAAGAAAAGTAATGTTAGCCTGAGGATATGTCAGTGGGCAACTATTGTCAGAGGCCAAAATAACACTTATAATGAGGCAGGGTTTAGAGAAGATCATGATCGTGCTGTCCTTGAAGCTTGACATTCAAGATGAATTAGGGGATACGCAGAGTTTCTTTGCAATTGTATATCCCAAGGACAAAGAAATGTCTTGGCATATCCATTCCTATAGAGCTTTTCTAACACCCTACAGATCTACAAAACAAAGTGTTTCACCCTTTTATCTTCAAATCCTTCCTGATTTCTGCACACAGAGAAGATAAAGGTATTTTTGCCTAATTCTTCCATTACAAGGAAGTCCACACTCCATCCCTTGGGAAAGAGTTTCCCCTGTACATCTCATGTCTTTACATGTGATGCTGAAATTGTTTTATTCCCTCTTCTTTGCTTTTAAAATATTTAAATAGTCAAGCTGGCGTGATACAAATCATAGAGTCATAGAATGGTTTGTGTTGGAAGGGACCTTAAAGATCATTCCCTTGCCATGGGATAGGACACCTTCCACCAGACCACATTTCTCAAAGCCCCATCCAACCTGGCCATTTCCAGGGATGAGGCATCCACAATTTCTCTGGTCAACCTGTTCCAGTGCCTCACCACCATCAGAGTAAAGAATTTCTTTCTTCTTTTAGTTTAAAGCCATTACTCCTTGCTCTATCACTGCACTCACTGACAAAGTGTCCCTCTCCTGCTTTCTTGTGGGCTCCCTTTAGGTACAGGAAGGCTTCAGTGAGGTGTCCCAGAGACTTGTCTTCTCCAGGCTGAACAATAGCAAATCCCTCATCCTATCTTCAAAGGAGAAGTCTCTATCCCTCTGATCACCTTCATGGCTTTCCTTTGGGCTCATTCTAATACTTCTATGTCCTTCTTGTGTTGGGGGCCCTAGAGCTGAATGCAGTACTCCAAGTGGGGTCTTAAAAGACCAGAGTAGAGAGTGAGAATCACCTCCCTTGACCTTCTGACCACACTTCTTTTGATGTGGCCCAGGATATGTTTGGATTTCTGGGCTGAAAATACTACTGTGTTGATATAGTTGTGAGTTCATATGTTTCTGTGGTTTTAACTGACTTAGGGTTTGTCAGCTAATATTTACTGCACTAATATAAATATATGCTGAACCTGTATTTATGTCACAGGGGAACAAAATCCCATCCCCTGGGGGCTTGTAGGGGCACACACATTCCTAAAATCAGCAGAAGGTTGGTAACACATGATAAAAATAGTAAGCACATTTCAGTCTCATTGGAAAGGGCCAAAATAGTCCTGAAAGAGAGAATAAAGAGACTATGTTCTCCCTTCTAGTTGTATGTTCCATGTTCTTAAGAATATTTACTACTAATCTGCCTCAAACATTCAAAGCTATTTGATTAACTGACATTAACAATGTCTTAAATCCCATTTAAGAATGCCTTTTAAAATACACAGATATTGTTAGTAAAATTGTTGAAAATAACTAATAAAAATGGTTTGTTGTTGCTTAAAATATTAATCTTTTTATATTCAAGTAAAAAATGAGTATTCCTATAATGCAAAATATTTAAGATGTCTTTCTTATGCTTTTAATGTATAGTTTTATGAATGATATTGTTGCCAGGCTGTTACTTCACAAACATATTTTTGAAACATAACCTAGAGAAAAAGCTGGGTGCAGACAACATTCTATGAACTATTTCAGACAACTGTGTGCAGTCACTTCCTGAACACTGTACTTCATAGCCTTAATGTTTCCTGTAATGATAACTGAATTTCCTATCCAAATGCAAAGCCTTTCCTGTTACATGGTACATAAATGTTTGTGAATTTGTAGCATATTCATTTGATCAAGGTTGATACTATCCATGTTTTATCTCAGAAGAAAAGGAGAAAGAAAAGAGAAAAAAAGACCAAAAAAAAAAAGAAAGAAAAAAAGAAAGAAAAAAAAAAAAAGAGAGAGAGAAAATCTTATCTTTTAAAATGGAAAATTAATAAAAAAAAAGAGAGAGAGAGAGAGAGATACCATGCTAGATTTCATAAACGATAGGTTTTTATGAACTGTATTTTTTCTTCAGCCATTCATTGGATAAGAAAAAGACTTTTTCTGTGTTGTTTTTCAATTCCTTCCCTGTAGCGATGTATCTAAGGACCAGATGGTATTTTAAAATAAAAAGCAGAATTTAATCATTAGAAATGCATACATTATAATCCACTATACTTGGTCTCACAATAGATAAAAATGTAAAAAATCTTGAATATCAGTGAAGCATTTTTTTTAAATAAATTGTTTCCTAATAGCTTTTGTTGCTAAGCAAAGCCATATGACAGTAAGATTGTACAACTGCAATTTGACAAAAGAGAGAAAAAATATTATAGATAATCGGTGTCAGTAATCATTTCTGTAATCTATTGTGAGACCAAGTACGTAAAATAGGATGATAGGTGATATATGTTTCAGGGCCTTATCTCAAACTGCCACTTATCTCACCTGCTCTCTTGATCTCTGTTTGAACCGTACCTCCATACAGGTCTCTCTCAAAATATAGAGCTCCTTGAATGTTATGCTATTTTCTTTCTGTCCTGCAAATGACCATAAAAATTGGCTGCCACTTACCATTGGGTGATACCTTTTTCTAAAAGGCATTTGGGGCCAAGCTAGCCTTTTCTGCTTAGAAAATGAGAGCTCTGAAGAATTTTGAGTTTTGCCAAACAGTGTAAAAGTGAATCTCTACCTTGCTTATGATTAACATTTGTCAATTAATAAATTACTATGCTCAGATCTCCTTTGCATATCTCCATCAGCACTTCTGTGGAGAGCTTCTTTTCTAGTGACTAATCTATTGATTATCACACTGTAAAGTCTTCTCTCTCATACTAATAAGGTAGATGATATATGATTATTTCTCTTTCTATGCAAGTTCCTCCATTTTGAGTGGATTGCATCTAGAACTAATACCCAGATGACAGTAAACATTGTTATTTATATTGTTCTAATTTGCCACTTTCTGGAAGACAAACAGAAAAAAATAATCATCTGTAGGTATAAAAGAGTTGGATGAAACACACAAACAAGAACAGTGCATGTTCCATTATAACTACCATTGGAAAATACTAAACATGGAAGCAAATATTTGGGAATGATGTTGCTTGAAATGTGTTACTTCAGAAAAAGATTCATTTGGTGGCCTTCAGTAGACCTCTTCTGTTGTAGAATAGCATAACACTTTCTGTCAATATGAATTTTTACAGAATCACAGGATAGTTAAGGTTTGGAGGGACCTATGGAGATCCTCTATTCCTAATCTCTGCTCAAAGTAGGAAAGCAACTAGGTTTTGATTGTTTCCACAAGTGGACACTCCACAAACTCTCTGAAAAACCTGTTCCAGTGACCCATGGTAAAAACATTTTTTATTTTGTTTTGGTGGTGTATGTGTTTCAACTTCTTGTACTGTCACCTGCCAACACTGAGAGTTTGGTTCCATTTTCTCTACTCCATCCCAACTGTATTTATATACATTGATAAGATCCCCCTGACCCTTCCCTTCTCCATGCTGAACAGACACTCCTCAGACACTCTCAGACACTCCTCATATGAGAGAGGCTCCAGTTTCAATTTTGTATTATTATTATCAATTTTGTATTATTATTATTATTATTATTATTATTTTCCTGGACTCACTGTCCCTGTGTCAGCTAAGACCCCTAGGTCCTTTTCTGCAAAACAGATTTCTAGGTTTTCTTTCCCCAGCTCATACCTGGTCATTGGGTTTATTCTTCTTCAGGTGAAGATGGAGGGTTGCATTCCCCTGTGTTTGACTCCATGAGATTCATCCCATTTCTCCAGGTGGCTAGGGTCTCCCTCAATGTCAACATGACCATCTAGCTAATTGGCCACTCCTCCCAGTCTTGTATCATCTGCAAATTTGCTGAGAGGGAACTCTCCCATCATGCCGGTCATTAAAAAAAGAGGCTAAAGCATACTGAGCACAGTGTGATCCCTAGAGCTGTGATACTGTTATTTGTCATGTTCCCTCCTCTCAGGACCCTGAAGGCCACTCTTGTAGTTAATGCAGTCAAGACTTTTCCCAGTCTTCACATTCCTGACCAGTTCTTCTCTGTTTATGAGGTCTAGAAGTGTGTCTAGCTTTTTCAGTTCTTTCTATGTCATGAAATTAACATCATTTCATGCCAGAGAACTCCTGGACTGCTTGTGATTTTCTATGTTATCCGTCCAGAAGATATCAGGGTAATTCAAGTCCTCCTTGAGAACCAGGGCCTAGCAATGTGGGGTTTCTTACTTCTTAAATAAATAAATAAATAAAACTGATTTGCTTTTGACCCTGAAAGTGTATGCTGTGGTCCTTATTCACTGATTCCTCTTGTCAACATAATGACAACTAAAGTGTCTTCAAAGTACTTTTTGCAATCTTCCATTGCTGTTTGCCATCCTTATTCTAGTGGGGCTCATCTGTCATAGAAAGTCATTGCTGTGTATTACAGGGACAGCACTACCATGACTGAAATAACTACGGGCAGTTTTAGGGCCTGCAAAGCACCAAGACAGGTGAAAACAACATCACCTCTGTGGTGCAGACTGCCTGGTATTGTGTTTTACATTCACTTCAGTATTTTAAAACCACAGTGAAATGTTGCTCAGTAGTTGAGCTAACTGAATAGTCTTTTTCATCAAACTTCCATCAAATGAGTATAACTTGGCTTCCTTCCACCTTCTTAGCCCGTTGTGTTCCTAGTGATTTTGATCTCTTTTATTTCTCTTGTTAAAACTTTTGTTTTATAATATAATAAAACATTAATTGTAGGTATGATTAAGGAGATCAGTCTGTGTTATCAGTTTTGATTTTCTTAACAATTTAAAATTGTTTCATAGAAGTTAGACTATAGCTCCAGTGATTAACATCCACAATTTTAGTAAAATAAATAAATAAATAACAATATTCACAACCTTTTTTTTTTTTTTTGGCTTCTTAAATACTAGAAAACAGTAAGATCTCTCAAAGTCCAATAATATCTATAGATAAGAAAATAAGAAAATAAGATTTAATAAGATTTAAATAGCTTGAAGAAACACCTGTAAGTATTCTTTAATGATATATGAGGCAGATTCTTTGACTCTTTCTAATAGCTATAGGATATATAATGCTAGGACTTTTTTAAAAATTAATTATTTATTTTTTAAAATTCCCTCTTGGTGTTTTGCTCTTCCTTTTGAACTTCTATTTACCTAGACTATGTCAATGTTTTTAGATCCTCACAACCAGAAGGAGAATCAAGAATCAAGGGCTTTAATTCTGCAACAGTAGCCATAATGACTTAATGAAAGTGACAACCATAGAATGATTATGGTCATGGCAGGACGTTGAGTGTAGGAAGAGAAACAATTGAAGGGTGGGTAGGTTTGGAAGGATAGGAGGAGGGTGCTGAGTGCTCCCAGGTGAGAGAGATAGAGCTGGAAATTGAAGGGTTCTAGTACAAAAATATTTCAGGATTTTCATGTGGCTTTTTCTCATCCCCAGAAGCCCCTGTGTCAGCTGCCATCCTGTCCTTTCCATTCCTCTTGGAAACAAAATATTTCCTAGGGGCTACTGCATTATTGTGTATATGAAAAAAAAACAACAGATATTTCTGTCAGTGATCACTTTCTCCCTATGTATGTAAAAGTCTAGTGAAGCTGTATTTTTTAAATTCGGTGTCAATGAGCGTCACAGGGAGAATCTGTTCAGTATAGTCAGATTAAAACAAAAAAGGAATCAATGTATTGATCTATGAATGACATAATTAACTGGAAATAAGTTAATTATACATTCAAGATCAGTAACAGAAATACAATAGACAAACCAAAATACCAGATACTTACAAAATAAATAAATAAATAAATAAATAAATAAATAAATAAAAGGCCAGAGGTTTCTAAGCATTCTTTTATAACTAATTCTAGAAGGTTTTATTCACGTCTTCCCCTACACAGAGAGCTACATGCATGCATCACCCTTCTCCCCCAAGAAGACTGGGTTACAAACACACACACACCTTTCTGGAAGTGTGGGTTCCCTTGTTTGAATACCACACCCACAGGAAATCCTTCACGTGTACCTGTGTGGCACCCTGTTTATGGCTTAATCCAGTTAATGGTTATTTTCGTTTTAGGATTATGGGCTGGGCATCGGTCAGCAGGTGGTGAGCAATTGCATTGTGTATCACTTGTTTGTACATATTATTATTATTATTATTATTATCTATCTTAATAAACTGTCTTGATCTCATCTCACAGGCTTCACTTTCCTGTTTCTCTCCCCCATCCCAGAGAGGGAGGGGGGAGGGTGAGCGAACGGCTGTGTGGTGTTTAGCTGCCAGCCGGGTTAAACCACAACACAGGGTGATCTCTGATGGGGTCATGCAGCTTTTTTCTCTATAGAGATAATTAGTTTTCACGGCGCACTGTGTTTTTATTTAAATTATATTAAATTTAGAGGTACAACTTTGAGTATCTTTGCCTGCATATTCAGAGAAATGCATATAGTGCATTTTCCCTCCATTGGGGTACACAAACAGTTTTAAGGCTTAATAATGAGAATTACAAATGAAACTTTTGTTTTGAGAATGACTAAGGAAAAATAGTATGAATTTGTGCATTTTATGCATTTTAAAATACATGGCTGTTTCAGGGAAAAAAAAAATAATAAAAAAAAAAAAAAAAGAGAGAGAGAGAGATTTATGGGAAATTTCATTGATAGTTTCTTAGATGGTCCTCAACATAAGACTCGGAAATCTGAGAATCGTTGTACCTGGTGAGACCTTCTTTAATTGTATTACATACAGATTTGGTCAGCCATGTTTTGAGATTGATTTGGTTTAGCAAATTAAGTGAACAATTAAATCTGAAGTTTATTTCAAAAGTAAAACACATCAAAATAAAGGAGAGGAAATGAGAAAGATGAAAAAGTTAATCAAAGATGAAAAGGAGAAAAGTATCTTACATATCAGCACTAGAATAAGAATCAG
This sequence comes from Oxyura jamaicensis, assembly GCF_011077185.1. Classification (NCBI taxonomy): domain Eukaryota; kingdom Metazoa; phylum Chordata; class Aves; order Anseriformes; family Anatidae; genus Oxyura; species Oxyura jamaicensis. The sequence goes on along the minus strand of NC_048894.1, from coordinate 116,769,449 downwards.
TAATTATACACGGACCTTGAACTGGAAAAAAAACACTGGAAAATTGGAAACCGAACCATTGGAACAGTCACTTTCCAAAACAACTCCCAGTGCTTCTGTGTGTATATTTTCTATTGAATCAGTATAGGTAGGGAGAAGGAAATATCATCTAATAATATTACTTAATATTGCTTTTGTTGTTTAGGTTAGAAAAACAAACAAACAAACCAAAAACACTAAAACAGTTTAAAAAGAAAACAGAGAAGAGAAAATTATCCTTTAGCAAAGAAACAACAGCTTATTAATTAAAATAAGTTAAAAAATCTTGACAATTTCTGCCTTACCTGCCATTTAAACTTTGAATATTACAAAGACCTAAGTAATAGCAATACAAATATATTTAATGTTTCTATTTAACGTTTAATATATTTAATGCTAATATTCATGTTTGCATTTTACAATATATCCTGGTAGTATAACACCAGTAGGTAGTTCAGCAACACCATGTCACTCCTCTTCGTCAAAAGGACAGGGAAAGAAAAGATGATGAAAAAAAGGTCATGGCTGCTGGGGGACAGCCTGTTCCAACATGGGCCTCTCCACAGTCTGTAGGGAAGCTTCTGCTTTGTTTCCTGGAGCACTTTCTGCCCTCCTTCCTGCCTTTGTTGGTGTCTGCAGGCCTGTTTCTTTCTACATTTTCTCATTCATTTCTCCCACTTGCTGCTGCACAGCAGTTTTTTTCCTTTCTTAAATATGCTCTTACAGAGGCATAACTAGTTTCACTAATTAGCTCAGCTTTGGCCAGCAGTGGGTTACTTTTGGAACTGGCCCTTATCTGATATGGGGCAGTTTCTGGGCTCTTCTCACAGAGGCCACCCCTGAAGCCCCCTTGCCACAAAACTTTGCCATGCAATACTAATACAATATATTATTCTAATATTTAATATTGCAAAAACTAAAGCCTATACCTAAAGGCTATTGTTGTATAATAATTCATTTTACCTTCTTGTTTTACTCTATGCATGGTCATTGATCATCTTTACCAAATATATATATACCATATATATTTACTTTTTATTTATTCTGGACAGCTATTTTTTGAGTCATCCATTTAGTTTTAATCATCTTCGATATTATTACCATTTCTGAGCACCATGTAATATTACGTCAGTTTAGGTGGTTGTATTTTAACACACACAAAAAAAAGATGTTCTTCATCACAGATTGTTTAACCTTATATTTTCATCCAACATAACCATTATCTAAATTTTAAGCCCCTTTGTCTGGATTTAGGGTAGCTAGAGTGTGCATATCACTGATTTTATCAGAGTCTGAAGTGTAGTTTTTCAGCTTTAAAACCATCTGCTTGTCTTTCAACACTCTCCATGGTTTCCTTGTTACTTTTTTTTTTTTTTTTTAATTTGTCTTTAGCTGTATTATTAATCAACCAAATGGTGTGCAAAAACTGGTTTTATTTCCTATTAAAACAGAATGCATTTTTGAAGATGTTATGTTTTGTCATTTTAGCAGAGACTTCATCACTGTATCCCAATTCTATTGTACATCTGCATTTTGCTTCAGTAACTGAGGTAAATAATAAGAAATGTCTACTATGGATTGGCTGAGAAGTGATGAATAAAAATGGAAAATATTTCCCATTGAAATGCAAGGCACACAATAGCAGTGAAGCAGATACACTACCTTTTATGACATAAAATAATTAATATTGCAAATTAGAATGCATTCATTCGCACTATCTTTTGCATCTTTGCAAAGAATGGTGAAGAGGATATTGTCTTGGTTTCTTTTAATCAGTCTGAAAATCTTTATTTATCTTATAAATTACTTATTAAATATTTAAAAATGTTAATTTTTAACAAGAATTGCAAGTGGAAATGTTTTCTTTCAAGTGATGTTATACATATTTTCAGAGTCAGAGATGTACTTTCCCAGAGATAAGATTTCAAATTGATAAAGGTATGAAAAAGGCAAGTTTTTACTGGGTTATAAATGCCAAACTCTCTTTAAATTAAAGGTCATTTCAATTTATTTGTTAAAAGAAAATACTGTTTTCCTAGAATGGTTTCCCAAGAATACTAGCTAGCTAGTAACAACAGAGAGATGGCAATGACAACTAAATTCACATTTTAGTCTCTGTTTTTCTGTTTCAGCAGAGAGTATTAGGTTTGCACATATTTTATGTAGTTTAAATTGATTTCTGCCATAACATTCACTGGAAGGATTGTTGTTTAGGACCTTAGAGAAAAGTCTCATTACATTTGATGATATATTGCCATTACTGAACTGCTCCAGCACAAAATGATTATCTTTTGTTTGTGATACCATAATTAACAGTAATTCATTTTATAGCATAGCTCTTATGCAGAAGAATTATAAATAATTAGTCTTTAGAGAATTAAGTCTTTACAGACTATCTGAATGCTTTGTTAGTGAATGTTCCTTTTTTGTTCACAGACATATAACGCAGGCAGTACTAAAATATATGTTTAATCTTGTAGCCATTAATTTTGTAAAGCTTTTAATATGAATTCCTAGGGCATAAACTGTGATTCAGAAACTGCCTCCATGACATATTGGCAGAGAAAGAACCAACATGAAAATCAGGTGAGTAAGTATATTGATACCCTGGGTTTGAAACGCTGATTTCACAGAATCACAGAATGGCTGAGGTTGGAAGGGACCTCTGAAGATCATCTAGTCCAACCCCCCTGCCAAGCAGGATCACCTAGAGCATGTTGTGCAGGATGGCATCCAAGCAGGTTTTGAATATTTCCAGAGAAGGAAATATTTTTCTGGGCAACCTGTTCCAGTGCTCTGTTACCCTCACAGTAAAGAAGTACCCCCTTATATTCAGCTGGAACTTCATGTGCTTCAGTTTGTGGCAGTTCCCTCTTGTCCTGTCACTGGACACAACTGCAAAGAGACCAGCTCCATCCTCTTGACATCGTCTCGTCAGAAGGGAGTCTGACATTTAAGTACTGTGGGAAGCTTGGCCATCATATTCTTCAGGCTGACAAGTAAGGTTCATGATGAAAAGTATCTGATGTTATTTGTTTGGAAGATTATCTGAGCCAACATTTCAGACTGCAAGTATGTCAGTAGTCCAATCCACTGCTCAAAGCAGGTCCAGCTAGGTCCTGAGCTGATTTGGTTTCTGATCCTTTCAGTTTATGACAGCTACAGCTAAAGCATATTGGGTTTTCATGTTTTTTACTGGTAGGTAAACTTGTTCTTATGTTTGGCTTAAACTGGACTTTTAAGCTTGTGAAAGTGACAGAGTTGTTTGAGATAGTCTTTATAAATTAATATATTTTTTAATCATTTTATCTTGCTGTATATCTACAAAATTATATTTATAGTGTTATTGCATAATCATGGTTACAAAAATTGATTATTAGAACTATTCCACTGTTACACTGGCATCTGTAAAGAGGGAACAATTCCAGTACTGTTGTTGTACAGGACATTTGATGAGAACTACTTAGGTCCTACTTATTCAGGAGTACAATCATTTTCATACTAGTGGGAAACATTTGGCTAAATGAATAAAGTTTTTAATCCATTTAATATACCAATATAGATATTGTTCTGATTTCTTCTGAGGTGATAAGGGAACCTCACAAATTTCTAAAATTGAGTAACTGGCATTGAATACAAATATTTCAAACTATGCTAATTCTGGGAGAGAGGAAATTATCAACGATCTTGCTCTGTTAATGTTAGAAACCTAATGTTAAAGGTTTCATTTCAAGAAGTTCACTTCAAGAAGTTAGAAGCTACATTTTTAAAGGACAAATTTGGTGTGAAAATGGAAGTAAAATTGCTTTCAGAGACAACCAGCCATTCTTCTTGATAGATATAACAAATGCAGTAAAAGCACACACATTTGCAGAATAATCCAAAGTTTTCTTTGTAGATGTTCCATGTCTTGTGTAATTTACATCATGATATTTTATAAATGTCTGATTTTTGTTTTGTCAGCTTTCAAGAGTCTCAAACACCTTAAAGTGCTGTCAGTGCTCAATTATTCCCTGAAATATACCATGTATCTGATTTTAATAAGATTAACTCAAATGACAATAAATAGAATATATGTTGTGACGGCAATTTGACTAGAAAGAGACTCCCATAAAATCTGTTATTTCTCTCACTTTCCTCTTTCTTATTTCAACCTGGCTCAGAGATTTGGTCACTCCAATAACTTCACTAGTGTAGCCTCTTTGGTATGGAGGACGATGGCTGAAATATAAATATGGAGAGGCCTGGCAAATTGATTACATCACACTCCCTCAAACCCGCAATGGTAAGTGCCACGTACTTACAATGGTGGAAGCAACCACCGGATGGCTGGAAACATATCCTGTGCCCCATGCCACCGCCCGGAACACTATCCTGGGCCTTGAAAAGCAAGTCCTTTGGCGACATGCCACCCCAGAAAGAATTGAGTCAGACAATGGGACTCATTTCCGAAACAACCTTATAGACACTTGGGCCAAAGAACATGGTATTGAGTGGGTGTATCACATCCCCTATCATGCACCAGCCTCCGGTAAGGCTGAGCGATACAATGGACTGTTAAAGACTACCCTGAAAGCAATGGGTGCTGGGACATTCAGAAATTAGGATGCACATTTGGCAAAGGCCACCTGGTTAGTCAATACTAGGGGATCTGCCAACCGAGCTGGACCTGCCCAATCAAACCTGCTACATACTGTAGAGGGGGATAAAGTTCCTGTAGTGCATGTAAGAAACATGCTGGGAAAGACAGTCTGGGCTACTCCTGCCTCAGGAAAAGGCAAACCCATTAGTGGGATTGCTTTTGCTCAGGGACCTGGATGCACTTGGTGGGTAATGCAAAAGAATGGGGAAGTCCGGTGTGTACCTCAAGAGGATTTAATACTGGGTGAAAGAAGCCCATGAGTTGGACTGTATTATGTTAGTTATTATATAATACTGTATGTCATCACTACTATGATTCCTATATGTCAATGTCCTACTAATGGTATCACAGTAACAACTACGCAGATACTGATGAATGGATTTTGATAGAATTGGACAAACAAAGTGATGCAGTGGAACGAGAACGGGCTTCAACGTGTGACATTCCAACATCACACACCATCTCTTCTGCCCTGAAAGACTGCGATGACAGATGGAGCCTGAAGTCAGTCATGGACTATGCAAACTCAGTGGACATTCTATATATATATTATAAATGAAAATGGTGGTCAAATGGAATGTATTGGAAAGGGTGTAACCTGAGCATGACATAAATGGTATGGAATAAGGGGTGGATATATGTCTTGGTTTTAGCTAGGAGAGAGTTAATTTTGCTCCCAGTAGCTGGTAGAGTGTTATGTTTTGGATTTAGGATGAGACTAATGTTGATAACACACTGATGTTTTACTTGTTGCAGAGCAGTGCTTACACTAAGCCAAGGACTTTTCAGCTTCTCTCTCTGTCCTGCCAGCGGGCAGGCTGGGGGTGCAGCAAGAGCTGGGAGGGGACAGACCCAGGACAGCTGACCCAAACTGGCCAAAGGGGTATTCCATACCATCTGACGTCATGCTAAACAATATATAGGGGTGGCTAGCCGGGATGGGGGGCCGGCTGCTTGGGAATAGACTGAGCATCGGTCAGCGGGTGGTGAGCAATTGTATTGTGCATCACTTGTTTTGTACATATTATTATTATTATTATTATTTTATTTTCCTGTCCTAATAAACCGTCCCTATCTCAACCCACAGATTTCAGTTTTTTTTTCTCGTTTCTCTCCCCCATCCCAGAGAGGGAGGGGGGAGGGTGAGCGAACGGCTGTGTGGTGTTTAGCTGCCAGCCGGGTTAAACCACAACAACTAGTTTTTTTTTTTTTTTTTTTTTTTTTTTTTTTTTTTTTTTTACGGCATAGCATTTAAAACCAACATAATTTTGACAACTTACATTAACTTACATGCTGCACAGAATTACTCAGTTTGGTCCATAGCAAAGATAATCAGTGGTCAGACAAGTATGCCTGGAGGTGCTGAGAGTTAACATTAGCATAAATATTAAAAAAATAATTTAAAAATTGCAGCCTTGCCTGTATTTGTGGATCACAAAAAAAAAAAAACACAATGACTTTTCAATTCTATGAAAAAAAACAAATGTGCAAGTTGGAAAGAGCATAAAGATTCCTTGAAGAACACATAGACAACAATCACTTGCAGTGAAGAGGAAGGGCTCCAAGCAACAGAGTAGAAGTTCCCCTACTCTTAGAGAGGCCTATGGTGGAGCAGGCTGTCCCCCTGCAGCCTATGGGGTAACATGGCTGAGCAGATCTCCACACTGCAGACTGTGGAGGAGCCCAGGGTGGAGCGGGTGGATCTGGCCTGGAGAAGTTTTGAGCCCAAAAAGAGCCCCTGCAGGAGTAGAATCCAGGGCAGACCTGTAGCCTGTGGAAAGTCCACAGTGGAGCAGGAGGTCTGGTAGGAGCTGCTGCCCAAGGGGGACCCATGCTGGAACTATTCTTTCCTGAAGTACTGCACCCCATGATAAGGACCAATGCTGGAGCAGTTCTTAAACTCATGGGGAGGACCCACATTGGAGATGTTCTTGAAGAATGTATTCCATGGAATAGACCCCACAATGGAGCAGGGAATCAGTTTTTGGGAAAAGAGTTGCAGACATCAAATGTTGTTAACTGATTGCAACCCCCATTCCCTATCACCCTGTGCTGTTCAGGGCAGGGAAGAGGTACAGGTGTCAGGAGTGAAGCTGAGTGGGGGAAAAAGGGAGATATAGGGGGCAATTTTGTTTTAATACAGTTTTTATTTATCACTATCCTACTCTGTTTTTAATTTGAAACAGATTATATTAATCTTCCCCAAGGCAAGTCTGCCCTGCATGTAATTGTAACTAGAATAATTTTCCTGTCCTTATTTCAACCCATGAGCTTTTCATGTTATATTCTCCCTTGGTCCTGCTAAGGAAGAGGAGGGAGAGAGTGCCTTGGGGGCCCACCCACCCATTCACTTGATCTGGCACTCAGTTATGGTTAACTCACCATGATAAAACAATAGAAAGAATTTGGTAAAATGTAACTCAAGATATTATATGATTCTATGATAGGAATCTGTTGCAAGTGTGTTGCAAGCTTATACTTAGTTATAATAGATTGCCCCTCTTTTGTTAATATATATTATAATATTAAAAACCAGAGAAAGTAAAACATATCTGAAGGGAAATATTAATCCTTTGTACATTTTTGTATTTCATTTCATGATTAATTTTGTTAAGTAAGGAATGAATGACCTGTAGCCATTGATAAGCTGTTTTACTAATATGTTGGCAGATATCTTAAGGCTGAATCACAGTGCCTGCAAAAGAAGGTACAGGTATAGTCTTTTGATTCTCTCCTAGCTTGATCCATCTTCCACAAACATGAAAGAGATTGTCAAGTATTTATATGAAACAATTTAGGATGACTGAGAATTTGCTTGCTTATGTGGTCCCCAAATTATTTATTTATTTATTTATTTATTAAGCTTTACTGATTATACTTCTGGTGTATATATGAAAAAATATAAGAATAACCAAAAGAACCAAAAGCTGTTAGTAAATTTGTTTAAATCCTTGGGAAGATTGCAGAATAGTCCCTGGTTGAGTAGGAGGTGGGTTCTGCTCTAACAGAGGATTAGACAAGATGACCTCCATCGGTCCATTTGTACTGGGTCTGACTGGGATGGAGTTAAGTTTCCCTGCAGCAGCCCATGCAGTGCTGCGCTTTGAACTTGTAACTAAAACAGCATTGGTATTACAATAGTGTTTTTTCTATTTTGTTTATTTGCTGAGCAATGCTGGCTCAGCATCAAGACTACATCCAACCCCCCACAAAGAGCCATTAAGCTGGGAGTGGGCAAGAAGTGGGGAGGGGACATCACCAGGGCAGCTGACCTAAGCCAACTAAAGGGATATTGCATTCCATATGATGTCACACTCAGCAATAAATGGTGGGGAAGGGGAAGGAGAGGGAGGGCTCTCATTATGAAGGCATCTGTCCTCCCAAACAACCACTCAACCACTATGCGTATTGAAGCCCTGCTTCCTGGGATGTGACTGAACATTGTTCGTTGATGGGAAGTAGAAAAGTTTTTTTTCTTCGTGCTTCCATGTGGCCTTTGCTTGATTTTTTCTCTCTTCTTTTTCCCTTTAATTAAATTATCCCTATCTTAACCCATGACTCTTTTTTTTTTTTTTTTTTTTTTTTTTTTTTTTTCTTTCCAGCATACTTTCTTCTCCCCTTCTTCCGAGAAGGAGGTGTGAGAGAGCGGTTGTGGTGGAGTTCAGCTGCCCAGCAAGGTAAAACCACCACACCCTTCCATCCTCAACTATTCTGATTCTGTAATACCATTAGTAGCAGTAAAAAATAGTACTATTAATAGTTCTACCATGCAAGATAGGATTCATCTGACTTCATAGCTTCATATACTACTTTTATCTTAAAATATCTATCTAAGTTCATATAATTGAGGAAGTGTTCAGTGGTTAATTGAGCAATAAAAGGTAATTTTACAAGATTCTTGTCTCTCATTTCAGAAGAGATGGAATTAAAACAATTAATTTTGTCTGTGTGGCCAATATTTTAGATGATTAACTTTAGGTTAATTTAATTCTTTTCCATTGAGTTACAGCTGTCTTGAGGATCAAAAAGTCATTCTCTGATAAATTTTGTTTTATGTGCGATAAGGAAAATTCCTACCTAAAATCTCTATTATACCAGATAGACAAGCATGCACTGCTTTATAAGTACAGATCTATGAAACTAAGTTAAATTAAAGCTCAAATTGTTAAAAAGGTCACCATATAGAACTCCTGTAGGCACAAAATTTATTTATGACATGTTTCTAGCATGCTTGAAATGCTTCTTCAGTAATTCTATTGAAAAATCTAGAGAACTCAAAATATAAGTTTGTTCAATAACTCTCATTTGTAGTTTTCAGAGGATGTTTTCAGGCAAGTCTTAGAAAAAAAATTATTAAATACAAGACAGAAAGTTGTTTTAAAGTATTAGAATTACTTAATAAGCAAATGAAGTATATTTAGTTTTTAAAAGTTACAAAATGAAGGAGCAGATATAATGCAGCCAAATGGGCAGTATGAGATGAAAAGTGTCCCTGGAATTAATTTATATGCAATGAAAGGGGGGTATCATTGGCATTTGCACTACAATTAGAATTAAAATTATTAGAATAGTTCAAATGGAAGGAACCTACACATGTCATCAAGTCCAACTGCAATACAATTATTGTATTCATTGTATTCATTAATGAAAAGTGTAATATACTGTATATACAGCTGTATACACTGTATATTTTTTCTCTCGAGTTTTGTATTTAACAAGACAGACTTCAGGGAAAGCTTTTCCTTAATCATGTTTTTGTACTTTACATATTATTGGTTAGACTCTGTTTTGTTCAATTCAAAGGTCACTGCTGTAATAAGATTCAAAACATAGCACTATTTTAATGGACACTTTTCTGAATGTGCCTTAATAATCTTATCATATGTGCAATATATCTATTCCTTCAATTCTATAAATTACATCATAGGAATAAGTTAATGGATAAAGGCAAGATGGAATGTGCTTCTGTGATGGTTTTGCTTGGGTGGGCGACCGAGCTCCACCACAACTGCTCTCTCACTCCCCCTCCTCAAAGAGGAACAGGGAGAAAATACGATGAAAGGGGCTCAAGGGTTGAGATAAGGACAAGTAGATTGCACGGTAATTATTGTGATGGGCAAAACAGGCTCAGCTTAGGAAGATAGTAAGATTTATTGCCTATTACTAATGAGCTAGAGAAGTGAGAAACAAAGGAAAGAAACTAAAAGCACCTTCCCCCCCATCCACCCTCTTCCACCTCCTCCCCCTGAGCGGTGCAGGGGAACAGGGGAGTGGGGGTTATGATCAGTCTATAGCAATTCTTCTCTGCCTCTCCTTCTCTGTCACTCTTGTCCCCTGTGCTGTGGGGTCCCTCCCATGCGATGCAGTCCTTGCTGAACTGATCCGGCATGGGCTGCCCACAGGCAGCAGCTCTTCAAGAACTGCTCCAGATATGGGTCCGTACCACGGGGTCCATCCCTCGGGAGCACACTGCTCCAACCTGGGTCCCCCACAGGCAGCAGCTCCTGACAGGTCACCTGCTCCTGTGTGGTCTCCTCTCCATGGGCTACAGGTCCGGCCCAGAATCTGCTTCAGCAGGGGTCTTCCACAGGCCGCAGTCTCCATCGGTGCAGGGCCACCTGCTCCACCGTGGTCTCCTCCACGGGCTGCAGTGTGGAACCTTGCTCCACCGTGGTACTCCATGGGCTGCAGGGGGACAGCCTGCTTCACCATTGGCCTCTCCACAGGCCGCAGGGGACTTCTGCTCCAGCGCCTGGAGCACCTCTCCCCCCCTTCTTTGCTGACCTTGGCACCTGCAAGGCTGTTCCTCACTCCTCTCACTCTCCCACCTGCTGTGGCGCAGCGTTTTTTTTTTTTTTTTTTTTTCCCTGTCTTAAATCTGCTCTCACAGAGGCACAAACAACATCACTTATTGGCTCAGCTCTGGTAAGCAGTGGGGCCCTTACCTAACATGGGGCAGCTTCCAGATCCTTCTCACAGAAGCCATCCCTATGGCCCCCTGCTACCAAAACCTTGCCACATAAACCCACTACAGCTTCTGATGGCTTTTCTTTGCATAGTATTGTGCCCTTATTTGGTTAGCTCTCAGACTTCTTTAGAGCTACATTTCATGTAGCTTACTAATCAGTTCCCATAATATAGACATTTGTGAGGAACGTACTTTCATATTCCTAAGATATTAATGTTCATAAGATATATTTCAGTATAGGCTGCTTGGATTTTCAAAAGACATTTAACAAGGTTTTCCCTTCTAAGTTTCTCAGGAAAACTGGTTAATGAGTAAGGAGGTAAAAAAGAACAATTTCACATAGAGTAAAAAAAAAAAAAAAAAAAAAAAAAAAAAAAAAAGGAAGAGAGAGTAAGAGTAATTTTTCAGCATATTGCTCATAGTTGCAGAATGCACATTTTTAAAAAAAAACACAAACGCACACACAAAACAACAACAACAACAACAAACTAACTTCCACAGTATCGGATCCTAGCTTCCTTGAATTGAACATTTCCACTCACCAATATCTTGCAATGCTCATATCTTGGGATAACTTAGGACATCCTTTAGACTTTCTGTGAAAGTATCAACTCAGTTTTCACTAATGATATTGAAGAATCAGAAAATGGTTTCTGATTCTAGAGAAGAATCAGAAAATGGTTAAAAATGACAACTGAATTTTGGAATGGCTCCAACGTAAATAATATCTAAATAGGCTCAGAATTCCCTGCCTAGAAGGAAAACTGGGCAAGGTGATATGACAGAAATTTGTAAAACAAGTGAAGAATTTCCTCCTAACTTCTTATCTAAATCTTCCCTCTTTTAGTTTAAATACATTCCCTCTTGTCCTGTCAATATCTCATTGAGCAAAGAGTTGTTCTCCATCTTTTTATAAGTCCCCTTTAAGTACTGAACGGCTGAAATGAGGTCACTCCAGAGCCTTCTCTTCTGCAGGCTGAACAGCCCCAGCTCCCTCAGCCTATCTTCGTAGGAGAGATGCTCAAGCCCCTTGATCATCTTTGTGGTCCTCCTCTGGACCCGCTCTAACAGATCAACATCCTTCTTGTGCTGGAGGCTCCAGACCTGGACACAGCACTCTTGGTAATACCTCTGAAGGGCAGAGTAGAGGGGGACAATCATAGAATCACAGAATATATCGAGATGGAAGGGACCTACAGGGATCAATGAGACCAAACCCTGACATCATCCAGGTCTACCCAAAAATTCATACCATATGACTAAGAACAAAGACCATAATACAATTCAGACCATATGAATGACATTTCTTAAACTCCAACAGGCTTGGTGGCATGACTATATCTCTGGGGAGCCTGTTGCAGTGCACAACCACCTTCTCAGTGAAGAACCTTTTCCTGATATCCAACCTGAACCTCTCCATCACCTCCCCTTGACACCATTCCCTCATGTCCACTCACTGGTCATTAAAAAGAAGAGATTGGCACGTTCCCCTCCACTCCCCCCAGCTGTAGACTGTGATGAGGTCTCCTCAGCCTCCTCTCTTCCAGACTGAACAGGCCAAGTGACCTCAGCCACTCCCTGTATGTCTACAGTCACTTCCCTTGACCTGCTCTCCATTCTTCTTTTGATGCAGCCCAGGATGCAGTTGGACTTCAGGGCTGCAAGTGCTCACTGCTGGCACATGTCAAGCTTTTCAACCATCAGTACCCCCAAGACCTTCCCTGCAGGGCTGCTTTCAATGAGTTCTTCAGTCACTCTGTACTCATCTCCGGGATTGCCCTGGCCCAGGTGCAGAACCTTGCACTTAGACTTGTTGAACCTCATTAGGTTCACATGGGCCCACTTCTCAAGTTTGTCCATGTAATGAACTTGGTTTCTGTGAGGGAGCAAATTTACCAGCTGATATTGTATATTGATTCTCTTAATATAGTTCGAAGCACTGAGAAAGAATCGGAAGTCCTAAGAGATAAAACTGCACAATATGGTCCCTCAAAGAAAGTCTTTATCTTCAATCTAGAAAGTGCTTACTGCCATTCACTACAGGTCCACCAACTAAATAAAGAGAGGAGAACAAAAATGCTGTTGCCTTATCTCTCTTTCTTGCAGCAGGCTATAGACGAAATGAGTACTTGAGACTAACTGCTTTGCACAGACTATGGCTTCAGGAACATAAGCACATAATAAGGGAACTGCTGGAAATGAATTCCTGCTCGGGTGGATACATTATTGATGAAGTCAAAAAGACTTCTGTAATGCAACTTATTCATGTAAGGTCCTTGGTGAAAATGGCATGCAAGTGGTGGGTAATTGCAAAGGTTATAACCCCAGTCTAAATGAAGGGATTAGTTATACGTTTTGCAGCAGTTGCTTTTACATTTGCTTAAATGCTGATCAATCCTGTTCTCTGTTGGTTGAATGAGACTTTTGATTTTACAACTGTATGGCTGAAAAATTCCTCTAAAATATAGATAAAACAAAAATCTTTTTACTTTCTGTGAATTTTCTTAGGAATTTTTGGTCAAGCAAAGGCATTATTTATTTTATTTCAGATGAGTTTTGTCTTCCCCTTCTTTCCTCAGCTTTCTAGTCCCTTTTTATTCCTTTCTCTGTCTGACATTTACACATCTTATTTGCTTTCTTTCTTTAAATATTCCACTTCTTCTCTCTTGCTCTGAATAATCTCTTTTATTCCCTTCTGTGATTCTCTCTGTTTTCTATTTAATTTGCTATTATCTTCTGGTTTATCACCTCCAAAATACACATATGACCATCTTCAGTCTTACAGCATTTTTAAAGTAAATAAATAAGGTAGCAAATATACTAATGTATTTCATTAAGAGATAATGACATACTTTTCATCCAGCAGCATGTTAATATGCATTATTTTATGGATTAGTCCTGTATTTGATTCCTCAATGTACTTTTATCTATCCAGATTCTCTCTCAATCCCTTCTAATAGCAGTTCTAGAATTAGGTTCTCTTTTTAGTGATGAAATAAAAATATTTTGACTATATAATGATTGAAATACCACCCAAATTTATAGCTGTGCTGTATAGGACTAAAAAATTGAAGGCCTCTGTCTCAGAATAAAGTCAGACAAAACTAGCTTGTAAAAAATTGAGCTGTGAACCAATTTTGCTATGAAACCATAAAGACTAACCATTTCAGAAAACCTGTCAAGAACAAGAGAAGCAAAATGTATTTTTGTGAAGTTCCATATCATTCTCAAATTTTTGGTTAACAAGTCATTTAATGTATTTTTTTCCCAGAGGTACAGCAGAGAGAAGTGCTTTATTGGAATATTTGTAGAAAAGATGTACTGTAGATTAGCAAATTTACTAAAGTTTGATTCACATCCAGAAGTCACTATCTGTTGTTACACATTCAGCCAAGACAAAGAGCTTTCCCACATGCAAAAATGCCTCAGCATCTACATTTTTTAATTTGGGATACTTTAGATACAGAATAAACTTCCAAAACATCTTTCCACCTGTGTTTACACACAAAATGTGTTGACAGTGGAATAAATAAATAAATAAATAAAATAAAAAAGTCAGTTTTTCATATAAGTTTTTTAGATTTTTGAGCAGAAGCAGAAAAGCACTAAAAAGAATAGACAAAATGGAGTTAACCTATGAAATGGAGACTTTAGAAGCTTGGTCTTCATTTTGCTATTGCCTATATTGCCTGTGTATATTGCATATACACATATGTACATATTTATATGTAGATATATACATATATATGTACATATGTAAATATGTACATATTTACATATTTATGTACATATGTAAATATGTACACATGCATATTATATGTATGTATATATAAAAATTTCCTAACTGGTTAGATCTTCATCTTGCAAAAAGTTATATCATAAAAAATGCATGACTCATTCCTTTGATTCATGGTAATTTATAAGCTAAAAGATTTAACCTCAAAGATTGATAACCTTTTTTTTTTTTTTAAAAAAAAAAAAATAATTTAATTTTATTTTAATCTTATAAACAATACAGGTTCCCTTCTGGAAGAATAAGCTGTCTAATATTGATTTTAGTTTCCTAGTGGAAGACCTTGAAACAGCAAATAACTTTGCTCATGAAACTATTACACTTTTAACAAGACCGTAAGGCTTTAGCATAGACTATTTCATGCTTAGAAGGTTATAATGCCAATGAAAGACTTGTTTTGTAATGACAACAAAGCTGAAGTTTTGAGAGCTTTTTATTGTGATGAAGGACTTAAGGGAGCATACAAAATAGCACTTTTGGGAGGACAGGGTCAAGCTGAAATGTTTTTAGGTCTGTTCAAAGTGATCCACAGTTGCTGAATGTAAGCTAATTTAATTGTACCTTAGTATTTCTATTTATTAAAAAATAAAACTAAAAATGTATCTTCATAATATGTTGTTCCAGTTCAGTTGAAGAATCTGAAAGGCATATTTGCTTTAACAGGTAAACGACAAATATCAATTTAGTATGTTTTTAAAGACTACTTTTTTTAAAACATTGCATATTTTTTTCTGCCCCTACCCTCCACCCCCTTGCCTTCCCTCCTTTTTTAACTGATTACTCATGGTCAAGAAATATATTTTAATTTTAAGAAATCATAATTTCCTTCTATAAGACTTTGGTTTCTAAAGCACATATTCAACTAATTATCATGTTAACAATTTAAAGAACCTCATACTGGATATGGGATATCCAATATTCAGTCCCTACTATTTTTTTCTATATACAGCTCCTATATTTCAGTAGCTGTTTAGTGAGGAAATTAGCATTAATTTGTGATACTATTGTGAAAGCATCAAGAAGATTTCTGAAGGTTGTAAGTCATGAAATATATATTTCTTCATTAAACTGCTGTAGTTTTACATTTACAGAGCATTATTATCTATCAAATTGTACCTATTAAAATATTTTCAATTCAGGATTGTTATTATTATTATTATTTTTTAAAGGGTCTGAAAAACAAAACATTGGTCTGGTTCTGAATTTCTAACTTAGCTTTACGTGTGTTTTTGTAAATTATGTGACACATTTGTGAACTTGTGGCTGGTGCTATTTAAATAAGATATAATTCCTGGTACAAGAGAGGGAATGGTGTTAACAGGCCTTTTTGTAGTTCAGTTTCAACATCTCAAGGATGCAGACCAGTAATCAGCTTTATGATATTGTAGTTTTGTGTAAGGAACACTAGCTAATCTTACATACTTACAGTTTACAAATCAGATTTAACATGGTCTTTAACTACTTTTGTGATTCCATTATGAATGTGGTTAAGGAATTTCACCACTAGATTATAAGGAAACTGGGAGAAAAAAAAAATCCTTATTTTAGAAAATATAAACTCCTATGATACTACTTTCATTTAATTGTAACTGCATGCATATTTGGAGTTAGCTAAACATGGATTTAAAATACAGTTGGGCTTTATTCTTTACTAGTTTACTATTCAAAATGTAGAGGGAGAGTAGGACTGGACAGTGCAGCACTGGATTCAGTCTTAAGATTAAAAATTAATTTTAAATGATAGTATTTATCAGTCTTTTGCATCTCATGACTTCAAAGTGAAAG
Organism: Oxyura jamaicensis; assembly: GCF_011077185.1. Taxonomy (NCBI): domain Eukaryota; kingdom Metazoa; phylum Chordata; class Aves; order Anseriformes; family Anatidae; genus Oxyura; species Oxyura jamaicensis. Next base: position 116,753,243 of record NC_048894.1, on the reverse strand, counting down.
TATTAAGCTGTTCTGTGCTGGATGATTAAATGTCTTCTAGCCACAAATCAGCAAATAAAAGACCTTAATTGTCTTTATCTTAACCCTTAGGTGTTGAAACATATTTGAAATTCTGTTTCTTGTTTTCTATATGGGAGAATTTTGCATAATCTCTTAGAGCATGGTATGGTCATCAACTATAATCAGTGTTTTTCTTTCTTTAGAATGTAAAAAACAAAACAAAACAAAACAAACAAACAAACAAAAACCTTCTGATTATGTCACCTCATATCTGCAATGATCAGCAGAAGCAGTTATGATCCACTGCATGCTTCCATACTGCTTCCTATTGTTAAACTTCTGGTTTTGCTCCTTCAAATCCAGAAAACCTTAAAGATAAAAGACACTCACCTGAAATGTTGGTGAGAAAATACAAGTATCTTTACAAGTTTCCTGACAGATTCGCTAAGAATATGTGAAAAAATTATTCCTTCTGTTTAAATCGCTGATTAAATTGAACAACTAACAATCCTACAGGTGAGAGCAAGTGTTCTGTTTGCAGAGAAGGAGTACTGAAGGAAGTTGAATAATTATAGTAATGTTTAGCTGTTTTCCTGCTGATTTACTCAAATTCAATCTCTACAACCTCTGAAATGGGCAAACAGGGTATAACAATAATACCTTGTGTAAAAGATGCTAAGACTTCAGTGGTAGGCTCCTGTTTAAACTATGAATACATCCTTTTATCTTTTAATGACATCTTAGTATGCCATGAAATGCGGCATAAGGAAATAAGAAGGTCCATAAAGGAAAAAAAAAAAAGGGGGGGGGGGGGGGGGAGAGAGAGGTGGGAGAGATAATTTTAACAATAGATCCTGTGTATTGGGCTTACATAACAAAGTTTTTGTACTAAGGGTCTGTAGGGGTGCAGAAATTTTATTTCTGAAAATATAAGGCAAAATACTGATAGAGAAAGTATGACATACTGTACAGTAGATAATGAAGGCAGTGAAGGTAGTGAAGGTAAGAGTGTTTTAAGCAAATTACCAGATGTTTCTTTTGATTCTAGATTTTTTCATACTGATAGTTTTAATTACTTAAACAAAGTTATGAAAGTAATGAAACATGTGAAACAATTTTAATTATAAATAAGATGTGGAAACTGCTGCTTGAAAACATATTTCAACATAAGGAAACTTAAAATACTATCTAAAACAAGATCATAAAATAGGAGAGTTAAAATTAATAAATAAGGTGAAAGTAATTAAAACATTTAGCGTGAAAAAAAAAATAAAAAAAAAATGATACCCTTACCCATATTTACATTATGTTTTTTTTTTTTTTTTTTTTGATTTCTTTAGCTTCATTGTAACTGTTCAAACTGATTAGTGTTCAGACTCAATCTATAATTCATTTGTATTACTTGTTTATATGTAATCTGCTGACTAGAGGTTGGTATGAAAATCCTGGAGTATTCATTACACCACAATATGCTCTCTTTGGCTCAGGTGCTCTGCAACAATGGTGGCAACATCCATTATGATAACTTAAAAGCAAACTGCTCCCAGTGTTATTACAACTACAGCAAAGGATGATGTGAAAAATTTGTCAAGACTGCTGCAAAGATCTGCTGCATAGTCTGGAAAGGAAGAAGCAGTTGGAATATCTAATTCCCAAGGTTTTTGTTTGTTTGTTTGTTTATTTGTTTAAGCTAGAATTGCTATTTTACATGTTTTCCCATGTTAATATTACATATTGTGGCAAAATATGTAGTTCTGTTTAAATAATTTTAGCTTTAAAATGTTATCGTTTTGATGTCAAGTACCTTGTTAAAAAGGCTTTTATTCAACATTCATGTTTTTTCTAGTAATATATATTTAAAAAACAAACAAACAAAAAAACCCACACATACATAAAACCTGAAAATATATTATATATATATATATATATATATATATGGTAATAGAGAAAATGGCTGAAGTTTCTCTACCAAAGGAAATATCCTGATTTGAATTGATTTTCACTGTTTACTTTCTATTAGAAGTCTGAAACTATCCTAGTCAAATTTCTTTAAACATTAACTACAGCAGAAGAAGATAGCTTATCATTTACTGGAGTTAATAATAATTGTTCGCAACTGTGATGATTACAGTCTGTATAATACTGGAGTAATTTGTTCTCTGGTGGCAGCTTAGAAATAATATAATATCTGCAGATACTTTAGGATTACAAATGAGCTTTCTCCTACCTCAAGGCCACAGACTTTGGAACTACGTGACCTAGGCTGTATTCTCAGTATTTTAATATCATATAGCTACCTAGTTTGCAACATAACTCCCAACTGAGTTTGTGTGTGTTTTCTTTTTTTTTTTCTAAGTGAGAAAATAAGTCAAGCTGGTTTTGAGTTATGGGTCATTACCCTTAATACGAGGCTATTCTGTAAACATACTGATTGGCATAGCAAATACTTTATGCTAATTACAAGGGTTTACAGGGTGCTAGGACCCAAATGATGCTCTACAGAAGTGTCAAGCTGGTGGAATAGCTCTGAAGCTCAACCCTGAGCTGAAAGAGAAAAAGAAGTGTCAAGTATGTTGTACATCTGCAGCTACAAGAGGTAAGAGCAGAAGATTTTATGAAGCATGTGGTGTTCTCCAAAGCATTTTAACTGAAATTGTGAGCCTTAGTAAGTTAGGGTGGAATCTGGGAAGTTAACAACGTGTTAAGCGCTAAAGTACTTGTCACTTGTTCTTTTCTGCAGCTGGAAGAGTTGTGATATTGTCAGGGATTTCCATACTGCTGCACATTCCTGGTCCTTTACAATGGCGTCACTGGTTTGAACTGATAGTCAGCCAGCATCTGGGGTCAGAACTAGCAGACAGAAAATTAAAATACATAATTCTGTTCCTGAATTTTGTAGATCCATTCTTAGGATTTGTAGCTTTTTGGAAGAAGACACAATAATCCCGAATCAGGAGAGCTTTTCAAAGGAAGATTTGCTTGACAAATCTGGTGGCTTTCTACAAAGGGGTTACAACACTGGTGGATAGGGGAAGAGAATCTGACATGATCTACCCGGATTTGTGCAAAGCATTTTCCACTGTCCCCCATGATATCCTTGTCTCTAAATTGGAGATATGTGGATTTGATGGTTGGACCACTTGGTGAGTAAGGAAATATCTGGATGGTTGCACTATTTAACATCTGTTGGTGACATGGACAGTGGGATCAAGTGCACCCTCAGAAAGTTTACCGATGACACAAAGCTCTGTGGTGTAGTTGACACACTGGAGGGAAGGTGTGCCATCCAGAGGGACGTGGACAGGCTTGAGAGGTGGGCCTGTGCAAACCTCATGAAGTTCAACAAGAGCAAGTGCAAGGTCCTGCAAGGTCAGGGCAATCCCAAGCACAAATACAGGCTGGGCAGAGAATTGATTGAGAGCAGCCCTGAGGAGAAGGACCTGAGGATTTTGGTTGATGAGAAGTTCAACATGAGTCAGCAATGTGTACTTGCAGCCCAGACAGCCAACTGTATCCTGGGAAGAAGCAAAAGAAACATGTCCTTGCTCTTGTAAGACCCCACCTGGATTCATCTCTAGGGTCTCCAACACAAGGACATGGGCTTATCAGAACAAGTCTAGAGGAGGACCACGAAGATGATCAAAGGTTTTGGAGCACCTCTGTTATGAAGATAGGCTGAGAGAGTTGGGATTGTTCAGCCTGGAGAAGAGAAGGCTCTAGGGAGACCTTATAGCAGTCTTCCAGTACCTAAGTGGGGCTTACAGGAAAGCTGGGGAGAAACTCTTTCTCAGTGATTGCAGTGATAGGTGTTTTAAAACTTAGAGGGTAGATTTAGACTAGATATTGAGTGAAGAAATTCTTCACTCAGAGGGTAGTGAGGCACTGAAACAGATTGTCCAGAGATGCCCCATCCCTGGAAGTGTTCAAGGACAGGTTGGATCGGGCTTTGAGCAACCTGACCTAGTGCGAGGTGTCCCTCCCATGGTAGGGGAGTTTGAACTAGGTGATCTTTAAGGTTCATTCCAAACCATAGAATCATTCTATGATTCTATGACTCTTCGTAGGATATGGGCTGTCCCAGAATATATTCCAAAAAGTACCCACCTCATGTGTGTGTGGTTTGGGACCCTAAATTAGTCTAGCCTCATTTTTAAATGATCCTCCTCCATCCTGTATCTAATCTGCTGTATAACTACTTTCATAACTACTTTCATGGGATTTATTCCACACATCTTTGCAGCCTACCAACTCTGCAAACATCCAGCGTCATATAAGGAGCAGGGTTTATTTTATGACCCTAGCAAAAATGTTAGAAAGATTTACTTTTATTTATTATTATTTTTTTTTCTTTGAGATGGTTTAGAGTGTGAAAAACTGTCACCTTGATATGAGCATAAATATGAAAGATGTCTTTAGGATGTCCCAGAGGAAAATTCTTGTAAACCAGTGAGAAGCTGGAACTATTTGAAGCAAGATATACAAGCAAAACCTTACGGTTAAGTATGGTGAAAGAAAACTATAAAAGGGAAAACTGAACTGTTTTTTGAACCAAAGAGACAGTTTTTATTATAATGAACTAAAGGAAGGAGATGCTTATGTTGTTAATATTAAAAACATTTAATATATATATATCTGTGATTATACAAAAAGTAAGAAGGAAAAAGAAGTTCATCTTTTATTTAGACAAGATACTTTTTCCCTTACCCATGCCATGACATTCAGATCCATAAACCTGACCTTTAAAAACTGCAGAAAAAAACCCTTCAGGTCCCAAGATTTTATCTGAAATTAACATGTGCACACTTTCTTGAGAAGAAATTTCAGAAACTACTTTAGAATCATTCTGTCCATCCTGAAGTCATGCTGTAAGGGAGCTGGAGGGAGCATACAGGGAACAATTTCTTTTCTGTGGATTTCTTAGACATTTCCATGATGTCACCCACTATTTACATATGTGCATAGGATTACTCAACTAAAATAAATTTTGTGAAGTGTTTGAGTTGAGACTGCTTATACCTTCTAGATTTTTTAATCGTTCTTTTATTAACATAGCTATATATTATTTTGTCTGTTTTGCTCGGTGTTATCCATCTCTATTTGTGCAACTGTCATCCCTAACTTGAAATTTCAGTGTCCTTACTCCTGGTATATTTGTCCTCGCCCTGCTTTAGAGTACTAGTTTCTCACAAGTTGTTCTGTAACGTTAAAAAGACAAGTTTGAGAGACTGTCTTATGGCATAAAATTAAATATAGATTCTAACTCAAAAGCAAGACTGAAAACAATTTTATGGCTTAATTGTATCATTCAAGTTTGTTATGAGCTGTGGAATTCTGACTTTCTGCAAATGGCTTTGAAGATATTATTTTCGTTAATAATGAGGCAGCCATTAATAGAATGAATTTATTAAGGGAATATTTGGCAATGCAGTATAGCTCATACTATGTACAAATTTAATTTTCCTTAGTCAGCAACAAACTGAGTGCTGAGGGCACTTCATCTATTCCACAGATACTTGAGGAAAAAACAAAAAAACAAACAATATATCTTTCAAATACCTTAGAATCTCAATGTGAGAACTTAATATGAAAATTCCATCTGGAAATTCCAAGGCCAGATGGAGGTATAAATACCAGCAGAAAATATACATCTGTCACTTTTTTGTATAACTGTTTCCATTTGAAGAAGGCTTTATTTAATCAATTTGGCACATCGTTTAGTGTGTCATTGTTATCAGCCTGTGGCCTGTAGCTTTCTTTATATCAAGTCCTCTTTCATTTGTAGAATGACTTTGGTAGTCATTTCTCTAACTGGATGCAAGATGAGAGTGGATTTTTTTTTTTTTTTTTTTAATGCAGAAATGTTATGAAAAACAGAAGATGAATACAATTGAGTAAAATTTACCAGTAAAGATTCTTGCTATCAACTTCTTAAGTATATTTAAATTATAAGCTTACCTGTCATACCTCTTCTTTATGCCATTTAAAGATGTTATATAGAAAAAGCTTTAGCGGGGTAATGGAAATGAGCAAGTTTACTTTATGGAAAAATACCCTATTCTGTAAATCAAAAGGAAGACTTTTGAATACAAAGTTTATCAAAATTTGAACTCATGTAGCTATCTGATTTGACTGTCTTCCTAAAATATCTGTAAGCCAATACTTCAGAACAGGCTGTTAAAATATACAAAAATTGTGAAAAAGAACATGAGGCTTGTAGTTATTATTGTAGGTTTTATTATAATCTATATGACAAGTGACTGAAAATACAGTCTGTAGGCATTTTGTGTTTATACAAATTTATATTTACATTGGATCTATATCTGCAGGTAAACCCACAATCACACATGTATACATCAATATTGAGTTTTATTAACTTATTGGAGCTTTACCAGTGTCTTTTATAAAGAGGGCTTGGGTGTAATGTTATTGCTCACAATACTTAGAAGATTTCTTCTGATACAAATGTTTGATACAGACTTTGATCTCATCTGAAGAACAGAGAATCATGAGTTCATTACTGTATCCTCTTTGCCACACACAATCGTTTAGTATGGTCCCTGTATGAGAAAGTATAAGAAGTGATGTTACACTTATGAGAAATTTATATTACAAGTTATACATGAGCAAATTTCTTTAGGGTATTTTTACATTATTTTTTTTAGTTTGGATCAGCATTTTTGAGGCTATCTCCCAGCTGTTCTTGATTACCTTGGTTTGATTCACATCATAGAACAGTCTTGTTGTTGATCAGGACCTGAAATTTTCAATGAAATAAAACCTAAAAATGCAAACTAGGAATGCACTGAATGAGTCCGAGCCAGAATGGTTCATTGATCAAGACTAGATCTTGCTCAAAATTATCCATTCCCTCTTGAAATGATGATCATCCTGTCCTCAGTACAAACTGTTTTGTTTCACTTATGTGTTTCTCCTACTGACCTACTCTATTTGCTAGTGTAGACTTAAATTTAGCCTTTGAAAACAGTTTTTACAGTAATTCTTCATGGGGATGGCAGACATTTATGTACCTTATCTAAAAGAATTATCCATGCCAGCAACTCCAGGAAAATGTACTGATTTTGGTTCTATCTCAAAGCTTATCTAAATTAGGCATAATGAGTATGGCACATGCTGCTAAAATTCCTTCCATCAAGAAGAGTCACAATGTCACAAAACTAGGTCCCAACACACAAAGTTTTATTGGTTTTAAGATTGAGGTGTTTTATTAACTGTTATTAAGAAATAATAGCTAGCAGCATAGATTCAACTGAAGAAATGTAAGGATTAATTTAACAGAATTAGAAGACCAAAATCTGTATGGATTAAATACAGTAATTTTTTATCAATAGTGACTGTGTTGTCCTTTGATCCCTAACCTGTAAGTCATCAACAAGTACATTGATATTCATGTTTTAATTTTATTCTCCCAAAGTGATTATTGGGATGATACTGAGAGAATTAATTCTCTCCAAGATTCAAAATCTGCTATACATTTAATCTTATATATAAGACGTCCTCAAACCTTTCCAAGGAGAGTCCAGTGGCCTCCTTTTTAGAAGAGGCTGCTCACTATGAACCAAAAGCACATAATGTACTTAATATAACAGGTGTAAATTATGTTGTATATATGTGAATGTCCTGGTTTCAGTTAGGACAGAGTTATTTTTCCACCTAATAGCTGGTAGGGTGCTATGTTTTGGATTACGATGAGAAGAGTGCTGATAACATGCTGATGTTTTAATTGTTGCAGAGCAATGCTTACACCAAGCCAAGGACTTTTCGACTTCTCACTCTGTCCTGCCAGCGGGCAGGCTGGGGGTGCAGCAAGAGCTGAGAGAGGACAGACTCAGGACGGTTGACCCAAACTGGCCAAAGGGGTATTCCATATCATCTGACGTCATGATGAAAAATATATAGGGGTGGCTAGCCGGGGTGGGGGGGGGGGGCGGCTGCTCAAGGATGGGCTGGGCATTGGTCAGCAATTGCATTGTGCATCACTTGTTTCATACACATTATTACTATTATTATTATTATTTTCTATCTTAATAAACTGTCTTTATCTCAACTCACAGGCTTCACTTTCCTGTTTCTCTCCCCCTATTCCAGAGAGGGAGGGGGGAGGGTGAGCGATCGGCTGTGTGGTGTTCAGCTGCCGGCCGGGTTAAACCACAACAGTGAATTACCTAGGTTATTTGCACAATAATTTTCAATTGAAAAATTTATTTAATAGTACGAGTATTTTAAGGAGATTCCTCTCAGGAGTATGCAATAACAAACTTTAAATAACTTGGTACAGTTAAAACTCTTCCTTTTAATAACATATAAAATAACCCTTTTAATGATGTAAGTTTTAACCTGCAAGCAGAGTGAAAGCTTTCACATCATCTTTGTCCTTATTTAATCTGTTCTCATCTGATTAAAGTGAAATAAATCAGTTCTGGATACATTGTACTAATCTCAGCAAATGAAATGATAATGCAATTAGAAAAGTAAGAGCAAATCTATTATTTCCAGGAAATTAGTTAAAATGGAACATACAGATAAAATAAAAAACTCATATGAAGATGCAATTAATAAATTAAAGGTTGCAATGAATAAATTAGTGCAGTAGTTATTGAAAGAAGACTGAAGACTGAAAGATGGCTTAGGAAAGATGTCCGTTAATGTAATTTTTAATTACAAAATTTGAGGAGGTATTCATGCTGGTCAAAGACTTCACACTGTTCAGCCAGCATGATGAATCAACAAACCTTAACCTGCATTCTTGACAAGGGAAAGATAATTGAGGTATGACCAATAGTTGCACTTACTCTTTCAGAGGTATCTTTGCAGTATATTAATCTGAATTTTCATCCACTTTCACTCTTTTTCTATAGCTATTGGGTCTTGGTTTTATTAGTCAGCTTGCAGAACAGTAGAGAACTTTTTGAAAAAAATAATGTGACTTTTATCCTTTTATGTTCAATTTTTTATCTTCATTTCTATAGTTACTACAATTGACACTTAACAACTATTTTGTTTTCAAGGAAATCTTGTGTGTCCATTTAATGGAGCCACTTAAAAATATAAAAGTATTACTTAAGTATTACTTACTTAAAAATATAAAAGTATAAGTAGAATTTCTCCACCAGACTGACTTTACCTGAAGATAGTGAATTTTATACACATGCTAACAATTTGTTTATTCAGCAGTAACAGCTACATTCAGTTTTCATATAAGTTTAAACTTTGTGTACATAATCAATATAGACTCTTGTTCCAAAAAAACAATTGTAAGCAAATATTATTATTATTAGTGAAAAAAATAGAAATATCAAAGAAATGACTTCACATATGTATTGAATAGCCTGCACATTAAAATTATCATGAGTTCAGTAGGTTGTCATTTTGCCTGTAGTATTGTCTCCTGAAAAAAAAAGCAAAAAAAAAAAAAAAAACAAAAAAAAAAAAAAAAAAAAAAAGCATGTCTATGTTTCAACAAGCTTTTATAGTTTTATCATACTGATCTTTTCTATTTTCATGTGTTGGGAATCTGATGTGTCAAATTATGTTGCACACATAAACATATTGAAAAATTGTATTTTTTTATTAAAATACATTTAAACAATGGAGTATGAAACAGTTTTGTCCACCTTTTTTGGCTTTCTACTGTCAGAATTTTTTTTTTTTTGATCAAATGTAAAATATTGTTAAATAAAATGCAAATAAAATATCTTTATTAATAAATTATCTAATATAGCTATTGCTCACAACATAACTGAAGCACATCTTTAAAGTAAAATATATGCTTAAGTATTTGTAATGCACAGAAACTATTCAGATGAAATTCAACAGAGATCTGCATAATATTTATATAAATTAGCATTTTTAGAGATAGGGTTAACATTACTTACAATGTTTGCACACTGTAGGATATTTAGAACTCTGTCATGAACTTCAGAATAAATGTTCTGCTGTAGGTAGTTATACTGAAATGAGCAAAACAAATGACCCAAAGAGGTATTTCTAGGTGAAGCAGCCTTCATATATACAGTCAGTAAGAAAAGGCATGAACACATAACTATTATTATTATTTTTTAATCCTTCAACACATATCCACATTCATTAATCTTTTAGGCACAGAAACTGTCACCAAAAAAAATACCTTTATTACCTTTTTTTTTGCCTTTAGGTATTTTACAAATCTGATTATTACCTTAGCTAATTCTCATGGCTTTGAAATTGTAAACTGTTTCCTGAATGTACAGAGAACAATAATTTCAGGAATATAGTATGAATGTAGGCACTCTAGGATATATCAGAATTTTTCCAAAAGAGGTGTGAGCAGGCATTAAAGTTGTATAAAGCTGTTAAGATATGCTTTTACACCTCTATGGTAAAGTAGTTATAAAGGAATTAGGCATTTCTACTAAGTGTTTGCTAGAAGAAAGATTTTGTTCAGAAAAAAACTCAAGAAAAGGCATTCCTTAGCTAGACTTAAAGTAAATTGCCCTTACTTTCACTGTTTTAAATAAGTACCTCTAAGGATGTCATGCAATTTGTATAATTTTTCTGTAGAATTCTTATTTGCTGCATAAAATTGAAATATTTTGACGTACAGATGGAGAAATCTGATAGCAAAAATGGTAGAAAACACCAGTTCAAATGATGGTTCCTTTTTAGCTATAATGATTTTTAAAATTCAAGACTATTCCCTCACCTGACAATAACAAAGCAGAAAGAAATTAAAAATTGAAGACTACTTTAATCACAGTAGTAATTTAATCACAGATACTTTCTAATTGTCTATCTTGCAAGTGTTTGATTCTTTAAATATGAATCTTTTGTTGTCTTCTATGTTGTCTGCTTGAACAAAGGAAGCAATATTCACTGTAAATATTGAATGTTTATTGTAAAAGTAGTTGTGATATTCCACCTATAGTTAGTATGAATCTTTGGTGTATGGATCTCCAGGTGAGTACTATGCATATGATTTTGTAGTGTTTAGGAGAAAGAACATTGGTGTTTAGGATAATTTCTTAGGAGCTCTGGAATTTTCTAATACAGTTACAGCATTTCCCTGTTTCTTTTGTCTATTGCATATTAACTGTACCTATATTCAATTTTTACTTTCAGTAAGAAGCAAAAAAAAAACCAAACCTGAACACTTGTGGAACCCTATTAAGACTAAAAGATCAAAGCAAAAATGGACTTGGATCTCAGTTTTATATTGCCACATCAGACTGATAAATATTGTTCAGTCTAAGTGAAAACTTAGAACTGTTTCTCTTTTCACTTAATAACTTTTTTTTTTTTCCCTGACCTGTTTTTTTTTTTGTTTGTTTGTTTGTTTGTTTTTGATATTTTGTAGTGTCTAGGACAAGCGAAAATGCACCAGGTGGTATTTCTTGTCCTGGCTGCATGGCAGTACCAATTTTATTTCAACTCCTGAGAGAGGATTATTCTGACAAAACATTGACCATTCTTACGGGGGCAGAATGTTCTCTCCTTGCTTTAAGTATATTTCTCCATTGGTGATGGTGATCATGAATAACAGTCAAAATAGATTGCTTATTGTTTATGAATAAGGGTAGTAGTTTTCCCACATTGCTTGTGTCTGAACTGATTGCTTTTTTGGGTTCTGTCTACACTGACCTAGAAAACTGGCACATAAGTATCCTGAAACTATCCTGAGGTAATTGAAATGCCTCTGTTTTTTCATAGCTGGTAGGGTTTACTGACCTGCCAATATTCCTAAGTATAAGTATATAGAGTTTGAAGGCTGCGTCATCTTTCACTGTTTTTCAAATTCATTGTTCGTAGTCTGTAATAAGCTAAGATAAACAACTGCTGCTGGTTTTAAAACAAAGACTCCTTTCAGTGATTCCAACATTAACACTATTCAGAACACAGGCACTAGCAGCCCTCTGTTGTGGGATCTTAAGAGACAGAAGACTGATTTTCAATCTGTTAGAGGAAGCAATCCACAGCAGTTTGTTGTGCTTTCATTTTTTAATTCCAATTTTCCTGCCTTAAAACACTGAACACCATTTCAGAAGTGTGTTTAACAGCCCTCCCTTTCCTGCTTTCCCATAATTACATTAGAAAGCATGAGAGGTGTTCTGTGTGTTTTGCATTAAAAAAGACTCACACCAGACTCTCACGCCCTCTCTGTTTAATTCTACTAAATCTGGTGTCTTTACTCACTCACATGAGTATAAACTTAATTCCCTTCATCCTTCTAATTTAACTAATATTGTCTTAGATGTTGCCTTATGTTTCTTCTCTGGCTGCATTATAGTACCAAAACTGAATTGCTTTCTCAAGTGTGTTGCGAATTCTTTGTCACACCCTTTGCTGGGATTCACATTAGCTTCCTATTACTTTGCCACATGTAAGCTAGACTGGTCATACTATGTTGATTTCTGCAACTTTTTGGGTATCTGATGGCAATGCTATAAATCTGTACTTTGATTTTAAGGATCACTTCACCCAGAAGGATGGTGTATTTCTTTTGTATCAGTCACATAGTATCAACTTTTCAAATAGAAGATTTCTATGGATAGAGTAATGCATTTACCTATTTATTTTGCAGGAGTGAAGAAATGTTTTAAAAAATACATTTGTCAGTGGCAGAAAGAGCTCTTATGCAGCTGTGTTAAGATTCATTAATAAATGCCTTTATAATTCTGTGAGCAAATATTAAAAACATGAATATCTATCTTGTTATATATATATAATGAACATTGTGAGCAAAGGCTGAATGTGGTGATTGCACTGGTTCACCCATTATACATGCTCTACCTTCTGTAGACACTGATATGTTTTCTACATCTTCTTGTGACAAGGTATTCTGTCACCATTTCCAAATGCCTTTGAACTTCAACAACTTGTGAGTAATGACTAACTCCAGTCTCCTGCTAGTCATTCTGAGCAACCAACGCCAATTTAAATTCATAGTCATAATATTTAGCTCACTGGAGTATATTGAGAAGTTAGGAAACCAGTCCTAACAACAAGTCTTGTGTTAGTCATACATATAATTCCTTTTATTAATTTAATTTCACGATTAGGAGTTTTTTGTTTACACAGATCCTAACTGTTTTACTTTTTATTTCTCATATGTAGCTTATATGGATTTTGATCTAGTAAATTATTCCTCTACAGTAGTCAAAGTTATATATTGTTGGAAGTATAAACATATATGAAAAGAGATTGTTTTGGGCCTTATTCACAATAGTATAAGACAGCCTTGGCATTTTCAAGATAGCTATCACAATGGTCTTCCTGAGTTTAAAACAACGGTCGTTCTTGTTCATGTAATAGTAAGCCAGGATGTTCAGGATAAAGTATTGATTTCAGTGAGTAATAGAGTGAGAGGCTGAGATGGATGAACTTTTTTGAATGACTTGCATCAGTGCAACAAGGTGTAATGTCACAGTTCAAGCAAACAAATGAAGGAAGACACTAATGCAACTGTTACCAGAGCTGACCAGAAGTCAGAACTTAAATCTCAGTCCCTAATTGTCATCTCCTTTTATTGGTAGATAACATGGAATCCTTTCTTTGTAGCTATGTTATCAACTGTGACTTTAATTTGCCATTCACAATCCTGATTTCCAGAGGTAGTGGTAGGCACATTTCAGTAAAATGGACATTCTGTATTCCACATTTGCAAAACATGGATTCTGTCATTCATTTATGTGGTTCTGTCTCTAATTTATGTGGTCTGTACTGATTCCTTCCTCTCTAGATGATAATCAGAAGTAGATTACAAAGCATAATGAAAAGTACATGGACTGACATTGGCTGTGAAGGGGTAGCTGCGGCTCCAATATTCTAACAGCTCAAAAATTTTTTTGTATTGTAGAAAGACTTCCTACTATTGGTACAGTAACATATAAGAAAGCATAAAACAGAGAAAGCTAAAGGCAAACAAGGGCAAACAAAACTGAAAGAATCAATGTTGTTGGATGTCTAACCATCCAATGCATATAGCATAAAATTGTGATTTCAACCTTAATGTGCTGTTCTCACCGTTAAGCTGATTTTGGTTGTAGATAAATTTCCAGGTAAGACAGATTGTCTTTCAACAAATTATCTATTAAGTATATGTAAAATTTTGTAAGAATTTTAATTCTGTATAGAACCTGAGATTCAAATTTTCCCTTAACGTCTCCGTGTCACTAATGTTAACCAAAAGTAAACCAGAGATAGAACACAGAAATTTAAAGCGTGATTGCCTTTCTCAGAGCAATCCCTTAGTGTTCTTAGTGTGAAGCACTTTTGGAAATAACATTTTTTTAAACCATTTATTAACTATTTTGAACAGCTAGAAGGAAGTCAAGTAGTCAGAATTTAAATGCAATTTCTAGACCTTGGGTAATAATAATAATAATAATAATAAAAGATTTTCTAAAATTTAAGGACTGTTTTTGACCTGATTGGGATTTATTTCAAATCTGATCATCTTTATTTCAGGTTATTATGATTTCATTCTTGAATAATAATGGTTGTCTCAGAACCCACTCTTTTAGAACTCAGTTAGAACAGTTTCTCCTCATGTGCATAGCTTTATTAACTTTGACTTTAATTTATCAAGTAAGCCAATGTTATAAGATCTTTTTAAATTCTTCATAAGCTCATAGTAAGCCCTTTCCTCTACTTCCTTGGATAAACACTACCTCACTTTTTGTTCCTTTCTTTATAATTTTTATAAATGTTTTGAACAATACTTTACATAGTGAAATGGCAAAGACCTAATGGAAAATTCCTACTGTCTTTTTCTTACTTTCTAATTATATATTTATTCTGGGACCTTCCCAATGACTCATTAGTTTCCATAGGAACCTCTGAAGGATTTGGAACACTTTGGAGTACTCATATGGAGTTCCAAGTAGGCAAGGTTCATCTGTTTGATGTTTCCTTGGCATAAAACAGTTGAAAAATAGATACAGAAAATCTCTTTATTTTAGATGAGTCCATTTTAGAAAATTTGTGTATTTATCATAACTTTTCCAAGATGTCATTAATTAGAAAGTTATATTGTAGCCATTCTATAATCACAAAAATATTTGTGGAGAATTATGATATTTTGAAAGGTTTAATTTGATAAAGTTGATTAGTGTATTAAAAAAAAAAGAAAGAAAGAAAAGAAAAATAAATATTTTAAATTATGTACATGGTTAAGAAAAGCTTAGAAAATACTTAAAGATGATTAAGGAAAAAAAAAAAGAAGGAAAGGGAAATATATATATATATATATTTTAGAGAAATGTGGTGCTTTAATATTTAGCAATAAGGAATATTAATTCTAGCTCTTGATTTCTACTGAAATGCAAATTAGGTTGTAGCTCTGATTCAAATTACCTGTTTTTGCTTTGATTTCTTTAAATTTCTTTGGTAGTAGGTACTACATTTCTTACTGTTTTTTTTTGTTGTTGTTTTGTTTTGTTTTGTTTTGTTTTTCCTTGTGCTTCTTTCATGAGATTTTTTGTTTAGTTTTGTTTTCAATTAAAGGCAATATTATTATTATTATTATTACTATTTTCTGCATGATAGTAACTTTCTTAACTACATATTGGAATACAGTTATATTATACAATTATAATCAAATACATTTGATTTGTCAAGGCACAGTGACTTGACAATTAAAAAAATTAGAAAAACCTTTTCAGGAAAATTGCTTCTAGGAACTCAATAATATATTGATGACATTTCTAATGTAACAGAATTGCATGACATTACTTTGAAGTTCCAAAAAGTTTTCATCTTCTGGAAAAATAGCTTAGGGAGATGAACACCAATTTTAATTGTTTCTCCAATTTTTCTTTTATTCTCATCATAATTTTTTAAATTTTAATTTACTTGTGAATTTTCTGTCATTTAGATGCTTTTTTTTTTTCTTCTTCCAGTACTTAGTTTTTATTTTAGACACCAATACAAAACAATACAAAACAAAAACAAAACAAACAAAACAAAAACCAAACCATAAAAATTCAACTGATGGAAGAAGTAGCCATTGAGTGATGTTCAAGACTTCTCAGTTTGCTTCCAAATCTCAACACAGCTCTGAAGAAGCAGGTTTGTTTTTTTTAAGTTCCTCTACATTAATTTCAGCTCTTAGGGGTACTGTGAAGTTCAACTAGACTCTTCAAATGCATCTGTCACTTTTTGAGAAACTATAATTTCTCATTACATCATCATTTTTTTCTGCAATAAGCTGAGAGCTTCAATGATGAGTAAATGTCAATTATACCTGATTCTTTTAATATGTCCTTGAACTTTTAAGTGCACCAACAGCACTTATAGTTGGTGCTGTTGCTACCAAGTAAAAGATTAATCTAAAGAATTATATTTTGTAGAATTGCATTTTTTTTAGAAGATAATTTTAAGGCATGCTGAAAGTATTGCTTTCCTTTCTTACTAGTGGTCAGCTTTTACTTAAAAGAATAATAAACTGAATCCTATAAATGTAATGAAATTAAAACTTTAGTGGAAGTAATGTCTAGTCTGCTGTAATTAAGAAAAATAGCAATTATGTTTATGAGGTATTGCACCATTTTATCTTCTGTAAGAAGTAACCATGAAAGCATTTACCTGAAATAGTGCAATAATACATAGTATGTGTTTAATTAGACATAAAAGAACAACTTTATTTGAAAGCCTTTGGCTCATTGAGGAGGATTTTGCATTTTTATTGCTCTGTCTGTAAGCAATAAATGTTTGTGCTTTGCAATTCTCTGAAGATTCCTGTTTAAAATTTTTAAAATACCTTTCTTGTGTTTCAATTTATTTTTATGACAATGGAGCACAGACGGTCCTTTAGCAAGTGTTTGGTTCAGAGCATTTTAAAACAAGTGGTGAGTATAACTAGAATTTACATTTTAGTCATAAGTTTTGTCACTTTGAATGGTTAATGATGAACTAATTTGGATGCATATGTGGCTTTTATTTTATTTTATTTTATTTTATTTTATTATTTTATTTGAGTAATGCTGGGGAAAAATACTAACAAGTCTGACTATTCTCCACAGTCATGTTGTGGTCACTATATAGACACTCCAAAGTACTTAGGTTATTCTTTTTGGTAATTAAACCAAAATTGTTTTTTTAGGGAGTTGAAAAGTTCCAAAGCCTAGGAACTAGATAGGTGAAGAGAACACAATAGCAAACTGCTTGAATGACAAACATGCATCCTAGCATCAAAGCCAAGTCTTTCCTCCTAGATTTCATAGTGTGGTTCATGCAATTTCTCAAATGAAACGTTTTCTGTTTTCAACTATATTCAGTGAATTCCAAATGTGGATATTAATGTGAGAGTTATTTCATAGAATCATTGAATGTTTGGGGTTGGAAGAGAACTTAAAGATCACCTAGTTCGAACTCCACTGCCATGGGCAGGGACACCTTCCACTAGACCACATCAATCAAAGCCCCGTCCAACTTGGCCTTGAACACCTCCAGGAATGGGGCATCCAAAGCTTCTCTGGACAACCTGGTCTAGTGCCTCACCACCCTCATAGTAAGTAATTTCTTCCTTACATCTAGTCTAAATCTACACTCTTTTAGTTTAAAACCATTCCCCCTTGTCCTATTGCTGCACTCTAAGAGGAACAAAGAGTCCCTCTCCAGCTTTCCTGTAGAACCCCTTTAGGTAAAGTCACTATAAGGATTTCAGAAATCTTAATAGGTATTGACTTGAAAGAAGGAATATACAAAAAAAAAAAAAAAAAAAAAAAATTATTCTTTGGTAGCAGAAAGAAAGGTGTATAAGCAATATATCATATCAGTTTGTAAATGATTAATTCATTTAGAATATGTTCTGTGTCGTCTTCATAATCATCCTTTTCCCATCATCTTTCAATGACCGACAATGATGTATTCTTTCAACTATTGTTTTACCTGTCTTCTCATTGTTTCACAAGTCAGTGTCAATACCTGATCTGATCTGTCAGCTTTAGAAAAACACTCCTACTTTTATATGAAAGATCTCTAGTCAAATCAAATAGGAATCTACTATTCAGTGACTGTTGCCTGTATTTTGGAAGCTGAAATACCATATGAGTCTTGGATAGGCAGACAGACATACACAGATTAAGAGATCATTCAGAATCTTTTTTTTTTTTTTTGATGGAACTACTTACTTTGCCATACATCAGAAACGATCTCTTTTTGTTAGTGAGGCATAATATTAAAACCAGGAAGTTTTTTTGTTCCTGTGAGTAGCCTTTTTCAATTTTAAGATCAAAGGAAGAAGGAGAGTATGCAGGGAATGCTACCTCTTAGTTATAAACGATTGAGTTTTATTATGTGAATTAAAAGTACCTTCTGAGTCATCACTTGCAGGAGGGCAAGTTCACTGCTGCAGCAGCAGGCTCATCTGAACATTTTCCCCTCAAGACAATAGACACATTGAAATGTTAAGGCATGCTTTGCTGCACTTGTATGCTTTTCATTCAAGTCTTAGGAAAACAGTTGTGACATTTGAGACAGTGGTGCTGTTTCCATAGGACTAAACTTTAGGATGTAATGAGAAATTGTAATCTATTAATTTAATTTGGGATATAGTTGCAAATATTAAGATAAATAAATGCACCTACAAGGGAAATTTGAAAGGGAATATGTAATTAAGTGTTATTAAGCTTAAATGAGAACAGAGACTACTTGGACCACAACAGAATCTTGAATGTCAAAGTTAAAAATTATTGATATGCTTTGGACTTTAAAAAATAATAAATAAATAAATAAATAAATAAATAAATAAATAAATAAATAAATAAATATTTTGTTCATGCTGGAATTCAATTTTTAGAACACCAAACTTTCATACTTGTGCAACATATTTCCTGTCTTAAGTAGGAAAACTACAATGGACAGCATACCTGTCAGTAAAACATTCGTTTCTCTGAAGAAATGATGGCTAACTCTAACCTCCTGAATTTTCATAAGGAAGTTAAAATAAAGATTTATTATAGGACCCAGTCTCAGGATCCTGACATTGTTGGCTTCACAGAACTTGAATTTCTAAATGGCCCTAGGAGCTGTCATTGAACAATATCACATTTTGATTATAGTATAGTATGATGAAACTGTTTTACTTTGGTTTGTAAAACCAAAACATCCATGAAACACTTATTCTCCTCCTATTCTGCAGCTACTCCTTTAATTTAGTCATTTTTGCATATCAAATGCAGCAAATATCATATTTGTAAATATGCACAGGCTGACATTGTCTGTGTCATAAGTTCATGTCAGGTTTCAAAACAAAACACAAACAGCAAGGACAGCACAAGTGGAACAATTCCTTGTAACTACTTATGATAAAATTTATGGTACATAAATTACCAACAGAACGTGGCTGTCCAAGGGTTTAGTAGAATTCTCAGAATTTCAAATTATAATGAAGTAAGCAATGAGCAGAAATAATGGAACTATTCCTTCCTCAGAATTTATTTTGACACATTTTTTTTCTTGTCTGGGGGCTCTCCATAAACAGAGAATGATTCTGAAGGTATATTCCATGATTGTTCAGACAGTTATTTGCAAAAAATATATTGAAATCTATGTTTTTTTATTTATTATTTATTAGTGTTCTTTAGAACATCCATTGTTAGGCTGTTTTTATGGTGCTGGCTACTTCATCCTAATGTTTGTTCAAGTTTATTAAACAGCTGTACTTAGTACTTAGAATACAACTGATCACAATTTCAAAACCTCTTATCTTCCTGAATCCTTTCATAATGCTATAGCTATTGTAACACAGTATTCCTTCAACAAATAAATTAAAACTGTTGGGTTTAATAGTAGGTATTAGACTCAAACATCATCAGGAACATCATAATGCTGGCTTTCACATTGCTGAGTATGTGTGAACTCTATTTCACACCTGCTAATCAAAGTCTGGGTTTCGGTCTGTGCTTTAGTTGGGAAAAACAAACAAACAAACAAACAAAATACAGGGAGCCTTTCATTTAGCTTCCTACATGGCAAGAGCTTCAGAGCATCAAATCAGCATTCCACTTATTTATTTATTTATTTATTTGTTTGTTTTTTTTTTTCTGTCAAGGCAGGGCTTCAGCTCTTTTTTTTTAGATTTTAAATTTTAAAATTATAGGATTTTATTTCTATATAAAAATGCCTCTCAGTGCTTTTGGAACAGTGTTCCACTGCTTTTTTTTTTTTTTCCTTTTTTTTAATCCCTTCTCACCCTGCTTCTGAAAATCGACTGAAGGGCTATGAACTGCAGCACAGCAGAAGCTAACAGAGGGTCTCATGAGCACCAGAGAACTAAAAGACCCGATTTTCACACAGATAAACAGGAAAGTACCTTTTACTCTTTACATTCATTAGTGACCTGTTGACCATTATCAGAAAGTTGAGAGAAGCTCCTGAGAAACTGTAAAAAAAAAAAAAAAAAAAAAAAAAAAAGTCACTTGAATAGAGACTTGTTTTGGGGGGTCCCTCTAATGAACTTCTGAACTGCTGTAGTTTAGTAATTTTTTTTTTCTCAAGAACCTCGCTGAGCTGAGGAAGTTTCTCATATTCCTCTGTGCATGTGCAGCTTCTTTCCCTGACACACTTCTACTGAAGAACTGCATTAACTGTTGGAGTTCACAGCTTTCACAGATTTAGATAGAGTTTGAAGCTCAGAAATTAGTTGCAAATATATAGAGTTCCTCTAATCTTTGTAATAACCAGAAACCTAAAAATAAAATAAAATAAAATAAAATAAAATAAAATAAAATAAAATAAAATAA
>NC_048894.1:116707204-116732495 GCF_011077185.1 Oxyura jamaicensis | reverse complement strand
AAAATAAAATAAAATAAAATAAAATAAAATAAAATAAAATAAAATAAGAAAATCAGAAATGTTTCAAGTAATCTAGGACACTAGAACAGTGGTTTAAAATTTTCATAAATAAAAATCATGTTTCAGAATGTATATACTCTGAAAATGCATCTAAGTAAAGGACTAAACTACACAGACTTAGAACTTGGATCAGTCAAGTAATAAGTGCTTCTGACATTAAATATTAAACAATAATCTCAGCATTAATTCATTATGATACTTTTCACTTTCTTCGCTGAAAGGGAGAAGGGAAGCATATCCATTCCTGGCCTTAGTTATCAGATCTATCTACATTTGTACTTTGTGGTCAGTAAAAAGGAGAAATTGGCAATTAAATAGTAATTTCTAAATGTATGAGTGAAAATATGTGAATTCATTACCAATAAAACTCTTTCAAACACAGCAAAAATCTCCACCAAATTCATTTAGTATACCAATTAAGAATTATTTTTATTCTTTGTCCCTTAACATTCTCACATTCATCTTTCTGCAAACTCAGTAAGCAACTGGCAGCCAGTATTGTAACAGCTCAATATCCAAATGATTGCACTAGTGCAGAAATATATTTGAAACAAATCAAAACATCATTAAATTGGTTTCTTCCCATTTGAGCCATGAAAAGACTTTATTATACATAAAGTTATATTTGTTACTATAGTTATCATAAAGTGTATACAACTCCTAACTCTAAGTAGTGCTGTGGTGGAAGCTGTTGAACCACAGAACAGCTTGATTTTACTGTTAAGAACCCTAAAGTCTAAAAGATAATCCAATATTTGGTGTAATACACTAAATGGGTATTACTGCTGTGCAGATTCATTCATCAGTATTTATTCTGTTCCAGCATATTTTCATATAAAAATATGATAAAGGAAAAACACAATAAGAATTTTCTGTGGGTGTTAGAGTTATGTGCAAGGTTTCAATAACATACAGTCTTTTAGTAATATATACTTTAAAATGTGTAATAGAGAGTAGAAATTCCTATTTCAGGTTTCTCTTTAAGAAAAAAAGTTTTGTGTTTCTCGTCTCTGAGGCACAGTGCTCTGCCAAATTATAACATTCATCAGAAAACTATTTGTCATTAGGGCAAACCAACTGTTGTTCCCCTTTTAAGCATGAACAATGTATGTGAACAAAATGCACAGTTGCACTGAACTGTATTATGTTGTTCTTTGTATTTGTAAAATTAAATTATCTTCCAAAGAGTATTTCATTTATTCACTTCAGTCTAGATTTTAATTATATTCTGATATATCAGAAAACACTATGTTTTTGAAGCCCATTAGGGATCTTCTTTGCTCTGTTGTGGGAAATGGAGTGCCTTGTCTTGATGTATTCGCCTTGCATTTGATCAGGTACTGGGTCCCACCAGCTCAGATTAATGACCTGCCTTTCCTTGTTAGATATGCCGTGGCTCCTTACAGACAGAAAATTATCAGCACTCCCTTCTGCCATATGAACATAAAATCACTTATATTTTTGTCTATTTTTAGTGGTTTGTTTGTTTGTTTGGGTTAAAGTTCTTCCCTCAACTCTTGACAAAGGTCCACTTCTTAGGTGTAGAACTTCTAATTAGTTTAATAATTTTGGGAGGTCTAATAAATGTTATTTATCTGAGGAGAAAGAACAGTTTAAATGTTTTGTTGTTGTTGTTGCTGTTGTTTGTTTTTTGGGGGGGGCGATGGGGGGCAATAACTCTAATTATGAAATGGAGGGACTACATATGTCTTGTGGGATCTACTGAAGGTCATTTCTGTCAAGACCAAATTATTCGACTATCTTTATTTTCAGACTCTAAGACTGCCTACTTTGAACAGAAGTGAGCTGAGTTACAAGTGTCTTATGATCACAATTATTCTTTTGCATTAGCATTTCAGTTTCAGAGACAACTTTCCTAAATTTCCTGAAAGTGACGAGGTTACACCATGTTCCTTATCTGTAACGAACTGGTCACAACTGGGGAAATTTTTCCATGTCATTTCAATAAGCATATTATCTTGAAATAACCACTGCTTTATTTTCACCTGATATGATCAAAGGTCCTAGTGAGGGAAGGCTGGAGATTTTGTAACATGTCTCTTCATTGCCAGCCCTCACATCAGAGGCATCTGGATTTGCTTTGCAGATAACCTTGGATGTGAGAGTCTTTTATTCTATATGTTAGAATCATAGAATCATAGAATATCCTGCGTTGGATGGGACCCATAAGGATCATCAAGTCCAACGCCTTGCACCACACAGGTCTACCCAAAAGTTTAGACCATGTGACTAAGTGCACAGTCCAATCTCTTCTTAAATTCAGTCAGGCTTGGTGCAGTGACTACTTCACTGGGGAGCGTGTTCCAGTGTGCAACCACCCTCTAGGTGAAGAACTTCCTCCTGATATCTAGTCTAAACTTTCCCTGCCTCAGCTTAACCCCATTCCCACGGGTCCTATCACTGGTGTTTATGGAGAATAGCTCACCCACCTCTCCACTCCCCCTTTGAGTCCAACCCCTATCTGTTTGAAAAGCCATCTTCTATTCATAATGCATGGATCAATAGAAGCATTGAAGCATAAACTTTAACAACCTTTAGGTTACACATAGGAAGAAAATGTGGGACCTTTCTCTCTTTTAACGTGAGTATGTGAACTGGCTCTAGTATGTGTTGTGGTGATGATGGACAGAGAACTGGGCTGGAGTATGCCTGTTGAGAGTGATATCAAATATGGATCAAACTGCAATAATTGCAAGAAAATTAAATACCAACTGAAGATGTGCTATGGACAACAAAAAAATAAAAAAGATAATTAAAAAAAATATCAAAGTATATAAGACCCACACTTAGGGCTTGGTATAGAGTGTTTTAAGGTTTTGCTGTTTCTTAAGCTTTATTATCTAGTCTTGTATGAGCAGTGGTTAACTAAATTGTGTTACACCTTGGCTCAGTTTCTATTTTTTCTCATACTGCTTCCCTCTTCTTTCCACAGGCAAACAAGCTGGAGGCTTGCCTTAGACCAGAAGGATGCATAGATGGTAATGGGACTCTACAGAAGGAAAATGACTACAGGAGAAAGACAACTGCATTACTTTTCACTGTAAGGTATGTGCTGCTGAAAGTTTCTCCAAAGTTTAATTTTCCCTTTCCTCTGTTATAATGCTAACTGAAACTACTTGCAGTGAGGAATTAAGAAAGAAAAGTCTTTTTGTAACTTTCTGTGGTGTGGTGCAGTTGGAAAAACGAATCTATTGGAGAAAGGCTGTGAAGTTTTCCATAATCGTGAATTAATAAATGGAAAACAAACTGAGCTTGAATTTATTCTGCCTATCCCTTGTGCAGTGAGTATAATATTCCCATGTTGACGCTGTTGCATGTACCTTTGATAGTTCTGTCAAATAACTATGAGAGATAAAAGATTTTATTTTGTCCTCTATCTCTGAGAAGTAAATCAACTGTATAGTGACAACGGGTTTTTTGGTTCTTAATGTAGATGTTAGCTTACTCCAGTGTCACCAGACTTCTAATATATATATATTTAATGTGATTAAAATCTTGAAAAATAGGTGATTTTTATTATAATGATTATTTATTTATTTATTTATTTATGGTCCAGCAGGTGTTCACTGTTTCTACCACACTACCACACATATGTGGTCCCTCTTCTGCCTTCTCACAGAACCAGTTTTGTCATCCTCAGTGATCTCAGATTACTGTGTTCCTGAGGATTTTAGGTAGCCATATCTACTTTTATATACAAAATCTTTTTTCATTATATTTGACATGAAATTAATGTAATGCAGAAGAAGAAGAACAGGTGTTTGTGCCTCAAGTTCTTTTTGTTTCCCTTAGGATAGACAGAAGAAAATTTAAAAATATTTTGCATATCCTATGTGCAAGTCTTAGCTATTAAATACTCATCACCTGTTCCAGTGCCTCACCACTCTCATAGGTGTCTGAAGCAGGGGTCCACATTGTCTTAAACAGGTATTTTCCTTTCATGTACCTGTGCAGACATGACCCACAAATAGCAAAGCCTGGTCTATTTTGTCCATATCAACAACATCAAAGTAAAACCTTTACAAGTGCCTTTGTGATATTGGATCTATATATGTACCACATTCTGAAACAGCCTTCCAATAGAAATTCTACATAACCTTTTATAAGATGGGATTTATAGTATCTTTACCAATAAATAAATAAATAAATAAATATGGTTTACAGGGTTAGGGAAAATAATCCAATGTCACCATGTCCTTTGTTTCTGTAAAAGTCATGAGGTTATATTCTGAAAGGTATATTATTAAAAGGCTGGGATGTGCTTTCAAAAATCTGAAAAACCTACACCTTCAAAGTTAAATATATCCTCCAAAGTACTAACCCCTATTAACTTGTTGATGGTAGTTAAAATTGAAGCAGTTGAAGACTTTGAAGACCTAGTTTAGAAGACTGCTTATTTGAATTCAAGAAGGTTCTGTGCACACAAGATCAACTGATCCTACTGCATCAGTTGATCTAACAGGAGATATGCCTCCATTCCCGCTGTATGTTCATTACAAACTTATGGCAACAGAGCTACAATGTCACTGTTGTATATATGTAGTTAATTTAAAACGAGCTTTATCGTGCAAGCAAGAGTATGCAAACAGAGTTTAGATTTGAATACCTACATGCCCAAGTACATTTTCCGCTGAACTTCCCTGGCACCAGATCTCTTAAAGGGATATAAAAAACCTCTGTGCTACATTTGCTGCACCTAAATTGATAAAAACCTGTCCTTCTTTCCTCCTTTGTTTAATTTCTTACCTTTTGTCACCAGTTGATTACTACACTGCACTACTTCATAATGTTATGAATGCAGGTTTTTATCACCTAATTTGACATAACTATTGATGAACAAGCACAAATACCAGATCATTGATCTGTATTCAAAAAATATTGCCAAAAAATATTACCAAATTACATATTATTCACAAAAGGATATATTTGTTATTCAGGACCAAAGTATGTGTTTGTGTATGGTTATGGAAAATCAGAGGTGTAATTTTCTCTTTTGTGTGTGTGATTTGTATCAAGAAAATCAATGCTAGTAGTGGAGCAGATGAAAATTCAGTATTCTGTGTGCAAGTATATACATTTGCATATTAAAATGCATTGCTGTTAGATGAAGTAAATATAGCAAGCTAAACCAGCACTTTACTGTACCTCCTTGGATTTAAACAAGTTCACCAATTTAAGCATGCAGAGAAGTACGTAACTAAATATAGTTGATCTCTGGAACTGGGGATTTTGTTAGAATTACATTGAAATGGAAGATCATAGAGATAAGGCAAGAAAACCTTGGTTCTATGTCTTTTTCTTTAAAATAAAAATAATAATAAAATTAAAAAAACAAACAAACAAACAAACAAACAAAAAAAACACTTTTAAAAGGTCTATCAGATTTATTCACATTGAAGTACAGGATTAAAGGCCCAGCTCACATATGCTTTTCTTTCTGGCAACACATATTAAGAACAGATTAATTCATAATCTGTTCAGATTATGAAACAAGAAATAATATTCAGGCATAATACCTGAATATTATTTCTTGTTTTATTTATAACATGCTATATCTGTCCTTCCTTCTTTAGCAGCCTGTCCTTCCCTATTGTTTTAGAAGCCTGAGGTAATTTTCTTGATAGAATAAGTCCCCAAAGGGTTATAATTATGATATCAAGTATTTTGAAATCTCATTCTTTAATATCACCAAGTCACTACAGGGTCAGAGATTTTCATCAGAGAAGTAATCAGAGGAGCTCTCTGATGACGAGCAAGTAAACATCCTAATTTATTGTATGGGCATATGACATTCTGAGAAGTTTGCTGGTTAGCATTGCTTGAGAGATGAACTATGCCACTCTAAAAAGAAGTTTAATAAATGCTCAATAGGAAATGAAACTCAGTGGAATAGGGAGATTTTAACAGGTAAAGCATATCAGGCCTGCTTTTATCACAACTTTGTATGCTTTAGTAAAGCAGAACAAACGGATAGTTTCCTCTTAGACTGAGTTATATCAGAATGGTCAGAGAAAACAGGTTTATTTGGGTTAGATGCTGAGGAAAGCAGTCAAGAGGTGACTGAAACATTCACTATGTAATGTTCTCCTAATTATTGTCTGAAATTATATATTTTATGGAGTTATATCAATTTCAACAAAATCTGTCTGAGGAGAAAAAAAATAAAAAAAAACATTTTTAAAATGAAAAAAAAATCATTTAAAATATTTTGAAGTTCAATGATACTACACTTGCATCTTAAAAAAAAAAGGGGGGGGGAGGGGGGCAGATCAATTTAAATAGAAGTGAAGTGTTGGCCTTTATAGAAATAAATTGCTTCTACTGACAGTCATATCATTTTCTGCTGAGAATTTTTCTGGAATTTTTTAAAATTGACATTTTTCTACTCTTTTCATTAAAAAGATAAAAAAAAAATAAAAAAAAAGTGGAAATGGTAAAGTACATTTCAAGTCACCTGTAGAAAGCCATGATCAAATGAGAAATTTATCTACAAGAGATGAGACCAGGAAATGTACAGCTGAAGGACTGTACTTGAAATACTGATAATATTACTAATCCATAACTTAAATGATAACTTTTCACTAAAGCTTTGCATAGAGGCATTGTATTAACTCCTAGAAAGTATGGTGGTTCTTTGAAAACAAATTGTTCTTTGAATACAAATATTAAGACTAATTCTAGGAGATCTATGTTAGCTTCTGACTACAGTATACATGTACCACAGTTAGTATTCAAAGATGAATTTGTAGAAACCGATGTGCTTTTGACACTGACTTAGCGCTGTTAAGAAGTGAAGCAGATCCATGCTGTGTATCACAGCTTTGTTCCTCAGTGCTGTTGTTTCACACCACCTAGACTGGTTTATCTAAGCTCAGTCAAGAGGCTTTTAGTTTAAATGCAATATATATCTATATGCAATAAGCCCTGCAGTTTTCTGGTCAGGCAGGACAAAAATCTGGAAGAACACATCACAGCTCCTTTCTCATTCTGTGGAGTTGATGGAAAAATTAATCAAATCAGTGTGTAAAAGAGTTTCAGGGAGGAGAGGGAGTGGTATGCAACCAGAGCTCCTCCTGAAGTTAGAGTGGGTATGGAGAGTTCTCCTCTATCACAAGTACTAATAGGGTTAGAACATCCTCCATCAAGGTAACAATCACAATAAGATCTGAGGTTCTGTCTGTACTGCAACCACAAATGAGATGTAGCATTTTCAAGGTAGCTATAACACAGTTGCTGTGAAGATGCAGTCCCTGATGTACACACCTGTTGCTAGCTATCACTATCTTTGCCCTTGACTAAGCCAAGATGAAACTAATAGTAATTTAATTTCATAGTAACTGTTACCCAAGATAACTAGGATTACCTAGCTAGACTTTTTTTGATTAAATGTGGTGCAATCATATTTATGGTTTCCAGCATAGACACACATTAAGAAAATATTTCTCCTTTGTGTTCACATCTAATACCACATCTAGACAGATTTTCCAATTAAAAAATAAATAAATAAATAAATAATGAAGGGAATGAAAATTTTTCACAGATTTCAAAGACTAAGAAAGTTTTGGAATAAACTTCATGTTGTTTTTAATAATCCAATATTAACTCGCATCAGCTATTTTTTCTGTAAAATAATAAGCTGATTTAATATAAAATCACAGGTTGCTTTTAATATCATTGTAAATGTAGGTTGGATTTATTTACTGAACTCAGGTTAAAATCCAAATCATGTTCCTCTGTGTTCTTGGAGTGATTAATTTTATAGTTAAACCTAAAATAAGCCATATTTTGCTCAAAACTAAACTGAAGTGATCCTAAAGGTATGTTTCCCACATCACCTCTTTGTTGTTTTTGCCTAGGACCAACAATTATATTATGATACTTTAACCTGCAAGAAGACTATTTATTTATTTATTTATTTATTTAATTATTTTAAGTAATCCAGTACAATTATAAATGGAACTCAGATAGCTGTGTATATTCTGTAGCATGTTTTTTTGTTTGTTTGTTTGTTTGTTTGTTTTTTGTCTCTTGGCATGCAATATTAATACAGCAGAAATTGTGATCAGTTAGATTTACTGTAGTAATATTCCTGGCTTTGGTCAGTGTGGAATTATTCATTCTGATAATAATTTGTGTAGTTTTCGCTAAATCTATTATAAATCTGTACATTTCTGTAGGTACGATAGACAGATGAGACTTGGGTAATGATCAAATATTACTTTTTAGTATATAAATGGATATCTACTTTCAGGTTACAACTTTGACAAGCTGAAGAGCACAGGTACTTTTACACATTGTACCCCCAACAAAAGTACTCTATTTACTCATCTTTTACTAATGGTTTATGTTGTAGTCTTCATGAATGAATATACTTAATGCTCCTGAAAATGTAAAAAGCTTTTTTGTTTTTACTGGTTTGTTAGGCCTGGATATCCTTATGTATGAGTAAAGCGTGGCAAACAGCATGAAGATTTACAGGATTTCTGAACAGCAAGAATTTGTGCTAGATACCAGCTATTGAGTATGTTTCTGTTTTATTATTGTTGTAAAAGATAACTATTAGAAATTTTAATAATGTATGGCTCAACCTGTCTAGCAGTAATGACTGTTTGTGTTGGTTTGTGATTCTTTCATTGCTTCATCAACTTTATTTTCTTAATGGTGTTTTACAGGGTGCATTGCTCTGAATTTTTAAATTAATTTAGGTACTACTACTTTTTATTCTGTTATCTCTTCATTGTCTCATGTTTTATTTGATAATGTCAGCAGGCATTTTCCAAAGATTAGCCCAATAGGGACGAAGAAACTGATGTTAAGAATAGTAAGCCATATCATATCCTTATACAGATAGGGAATCTGGTGGAGATTTAGAAATGCTTAAATTATAAAGAAACTTGAAAAGGATGTAAGTTAAATTTTTACACTAATGTGCATTAATTGCTTTTCATTCTTCCAGTAATCTGACATTCTTTTGAAATCTTCAGGCAAAAGAATGACCTGCTAAATAGACTACGAGAAAAAAAAGGTCATTTTCACCTGTTGTAGGCTGAGTAGTTTATACATTTTTTTAGATTTTTTTTCATTTTCTTCAGTCTGAACCTAAATGGGTTCTGAATATGGAAGCACTTAATAATATGTTTAAGTGCTTCCTGACTATTATTACTTAAAGGAGTTATGCCAAAAATTATACCATTATTGCACTAATATGTTACTGCACTTAAATATAAACTCAGCATTTTTAACTGTGTGGGCATATGAACCCCCCTTTTCCACAAGCTCACAAAACAAGAAATTTCTTTGTAACACATAATAGCATTTTCAAACCCTTGTTCTGAATGTCAGAAATCATGGCTAAGGAATGAATTTTATGGGCTAAGACCCATCATGAAGAATGTTGCCTATCCAAATGACTTTGCTGTCATGATTATGTATGTATAATCGTATCTTTAAACTTACCCTGAGATAAATAATCTGATGAAGAGATAAGAATTTTATGATTATTTTTCTGCAATAAAAGGGGTCATTTTAGCCATACCTGGGTAGTTGGATTGGTCCAATACTATAATTAAGCAATATATATATATAATAAGCAATATATATATATATAATACAAATTTATTGTACATAATTAAAATACATTATATACATATTATCATTATTATATACATATTACCATACAGCTAAATAAAAACATCATACAATGGGTGAGCAATTGGCTAACGGGCAGGGCCCAAAGGGTTATGGTAAATGGGGCTGCATCAGGCTGGCGGGAGGTCACTAGTGGGGTCCCTCAAGGCTCCATTTTAGGGCCGGTACTTTTCAATATTTTTATAAACGATCTGGATGTAGGAATAGAAGGTATTTTGAGCAAGTTTGCTGATGACACCAAACTTGGAGGAGTCGTGGACTCGAATGAGGGTGGAAAGGCCTTGCAGAGGGATCTGGATAGGTTGGAGAGCTGGGCGATCACCAACCATATGAAGTTCAATAAGAGCAAGTGCCGGGTCCTGCACCTGGGACGGGGAAACCCTGGCTGCGCGTACAGACTGGGCGATGAGACGCTGGAGAGCAGCCTAGAAGAGAGGGATCTGGGGGTCGTGGTAGACAGCAAGTTGAATATGAGCCAGCAGTGTGCCCTGGCAGCCAGGAGGGCCAACCGTGTCCTGGGGTGCATCAAGCACGGCGTCGCTAGTAGGTCAAGGGAGGTGATTGTCCCGCTCTACTCTGCGCTGGTGCGGCCTCACCTCGAGTACTGTGTGCAGTTCTGGGCACCACAGTATAAAAAGGGCATGAAACTGTTGGAGAGTGTCCAGAGGAGGGCTACGAAGATGGTGATAGGCCTGGAGGGGAAGACGTACGAAGAACTGCTGAGGTCACTGGGCCTGTTCAGCCTGGAGAAGAGGAGGCTGAGAGGAGACCTCATCACAGTCTACAACTTCCTCGTAAGGGGGTATCGAGAGGCAGGAGACCTTTTCTCCATTAACACCAGTGACAGGACCTACGGGAACGGGGTTAAGCTGAGGCAGGGGAAATTTAGGCTTGAAATCAGGAGGGGGTTCTTCACAGAGAGGGTGGTTGCACATTGGAACAGGCTCCACAGGGAAGTTGTCACTGCACCGAGCCTGTCTGAATTTAAGAAGAGATTGGACTGTGCACTTAGTCACATGGTCTGAACTTTTGGGTAGACCTGTGCGGTGTCAAGAGTTGGACTTGATGATCCTTAAGGGTCCCTTCCAACTCAGGATATTCTATGATTCTATGATTACATTATTATTATTATGCATACATGTGTGTGCACTTTATATATATTTACACACAAGTAGACAAGCATGAGGATATAAAAAGTCACATGAAATTTATCAGAATACTAGATATCACTGCAGATTATTTTCCTCTTAATATAATTTCAACTTGGTTTCCAGTAAAATTGCTAATAAATATCCAGTAATTACTTTTAGTCCTACTGTGGGAATGCAGATTCCCATGCTACCAAAGATTAGGTAAGAGAATCTCATCTCTTTTCTACATGAAATATATGAAAATGAGATGGTATCTAATACAGAAGATGTAGGCCATCAATATCTGAGACATGTCAAGGGAAGTTCTATAGAATCTTTTGCTGTAAAGAGTGCAAACTAATCTGAACACATGAAGGGGAACAAACATTTCCATAGCAGATACTTTGACCATTCTGTCTGCCTATGCTGGCAATACCTATAAAAAATAATAACAAATTTCCCCATATTTCCACTTCATAACACTATTGATGGTGTGGAGTTCCCACAGAATTCAAGGGAAGATTTCTCAATACTCACTGTAACAATGAGTTTGTTGTGAATTTGAAAGAAAAAAGCACAGCCTTGTGAAAGGGAAATACATATCTTTACCCCTCCCCCCCCTCCAATTCAAGTGTATTAATTGTCTTCACAACACTGTATAGTATCTTCTAGTGAAATTATTAATAATAATAATAATCACCATCATCATCATCCAAATAATAGAGCTCTTAAGTGGATTCAATCAAATCAATCATCATAAATAATCATCATAAAATATATATATTTTCCAAGTTTTTCATTGCAGATTTATATTTTAGGCACAGCATGACTTTTTTTATTATTATTATTTATTGCTCTTTTCCTTATATTTTTTTTTCCTTTTAAATTTTATACTATTAATTTCTCTTAAAAATGTGATAACGTGCAGTCAGAGTAAAGAAATATAAAGGAGAGGATGTTATCTCGAAAGTGCCTTTGTCTGTAGCCATTAGGAAGAAGACATTTCCCATTGCAATCTGTATTTCCAGATGATTTCCTTTGCGTTGTAAAAGCTAGGGATGGAAAAAGAGTTTTTAAAGTCAGCTAGTCCTTCTCCCTGCCATTGCAATTATTCCCTGTTGTAAAATTGGACTGGCTTGTCTAATGCTAGTTGGCCAGAGTAATGGAAATCTTGTTACTTCTCATTGAAAGACAATTACCAAAGTTTAATAAACCTCACTGTTGGACAGTTCAGACGTGGTTCTGAATTTTCAGTTTCATAACTTTATACATTCTTCTCCCTTATGTTCATACTGACTTACAGAAACTTTGATTTTCTTCTCCCTTGATGTGTGCATTTTCAGACTGCTCTGATGAACTCCTCTCCTACTTGCCTGAAACACACACATTTTGTTATTTTAGCATTGCTCAGAATTAGTCCTTATAATCTCTTAATTCAACACCTTTCTTAGATATATCATGTTACATATAAGCTTGAGAAATTAGTTATATTTAATTGTGACTTTATATGTAATGAGAAATAAATATAAATTTTGTGCTCTATGAAGCTAGATAAAATAGTCCAAAACCACAGTGATGAATGGTCAAATATGGATGGATGTTTCTGTGTTTCCAGCAGCAAAAAATAAAATAAAATAAAATAAACTGTTTTTACTATTGTATGTCAGTGTCTAAAACTCCTCTGTCTTTAGTGCTTTTCAGCTTCTTCTGATGCAATTTTCTTTGTGAGAGTTGGAGGGAATATTAAATTTGCAATTGTTTTGGTCTGCAAATTTCTGAACATATTTTAGTTTCTGTTTCATATCCCTATTTCACTTTGTGCTGTTTAGATGTCCTTGTCGCAACATTTCCCAATTTAACAGTCAGTTTCATTAATGTGTTTCTTATTCCCCTTGTAGAATGTGAAGATGTCAAAAGTAAATTTAACATGAATAGTGGAAATATACCCCATTTCAATTTTTCACAACTGAATACATTATCATTTCTCACTAGCACTTGTCAAGAGACTTTCAAGTCACTTCTCAGTAGAGTTGTTCAGTTGTTCAAGTTGATTTGTCTTAAGTTAATTATGAAGTATACATGCAAAAAGAGAGGATGTATGAATGTACGGTGACAATTCTGATACCTATGAGCTGTCCTGGTTTCATCTGGGCTAGAGTTAATTTTCCTCCTTGTAGCTGGGAGGGTACTGTGTTTAGGATTTAGGATGAGAATAATGTTGATAACATACTGATGTTTTAATTGTTGCAGAGCAGTGCTTACACTAAACCAAAGACTCCAGTTCTACAAACTGTCTTGCCAGTGAGCAGGCTAGGGGTGCAGCAGAAGCTGGGAGGGAACAGAACCAGGGCAGCTGACCCGAACTGGCCAAAGGGATATTACATACCATATGACATCATGCTGAGCGATTAATATGGGGTGGCTGGCCAGGGTGAGGACAGCACTGCTCGTGGATAGGCTGATCATAGGTGAGTGTCTGGTGAGCAATCGTATTGTGCATCACTGTTTTGTACACATTAGTAATAGTAGTACTGTCATCATTTTCCTTTCTTTTCTGTCCTAATAAACTGTCTTTATTTCAACACACAAGCTTTCTCTTTTTTTTCCAATTCTCTCCCCCAAGGGGAGTGGGAGCAAATGGCTGTGTGGTGCTTAGCTGCCAGCTTGTTTAAACCACAACAGAGCACACAACCAATTATTAATAAAAGCAAACCTATTTAATGTATTACTATGCAGGTCACTTACAGCTAAGGGAGTTTAGGACACCGAGGATGGCTTTGATGTCTTCTTCTCAGACCATATTTTTGTATGGTCTTTCATTGCAGTTCTGAAATTTTTTATAGACTATTGAAAGTATTTGTTAGTTTGTGGTAAATAGAAGTTTATGAAGTAGATGTTCTGAGCGCCCTCTCAAACTGTATGTTGCATAGTAATATATCACATCGGGGGAAAAAAATCAATTCAGGTATCACTCCATATTCCTTTGGGTTAGCTAAATTAATTTATTCACATTCATTAACATTTTTCTATGTTAATATTGTCAATGAATATTTGGAAATTATGTAATTAAATGTGGAAATAAGTCATGTAAGGTAAGCAGGCAAAGGTGTTGCTCAAGGCAACTGAAGTAAATAATAGTTTTATCTCAACTCTACAGGTTGTTTTCTTGTAATAAGGATTATTCAGAAAACTTTCTGGAAGTCTAAGTGAATGTGCTGATTCAGATTCTTCATAATTCTAATAGTTTGAAGATTTTCATACCAAGAGCATTACTTTTCATAGACTAAGATTTAGCTGGATATTCTTACGTATTCATGGCTTATATAGAGCTTTGTAACAATAAAATCAATTGTAATGGATTTTTAAAATGAAATCAATGGCCCAGAAGCAATTATATCAATGCAAGTGGTATAAAACCCACATATTTCATATATGCAATCTGTTTCTAAACATCTCCTAACTCACGCAATGTAGTGTGCATTGCTCAGTGCTCCTGAGCTGAATCATCAAGTAAAATGAAAAGGACTTGAAGAGGTTCCTTTCTGAAACAAATATTCATCCCAAGAAAACCAAATTTAGAGTTTAATTGAGAATATGTGCCTGTCCTGCTTACAAAAAAGTTTTTTGTTTGTTTGTTTTGTTTTGTTTTGTTTTGTTTGTTGTCTGAAATGATAAGTTTCTATAAGTCAACATCACCAGAAAAAGCTAATTTCAGGGGCTACAAGAGTGGGCTGCGAAGGAAAACCAGAAGCTGGGAGTGATGGGAAGGCAGACAAAGGAAGTGTCCTTTTAGGGCAGGAGGACAGTTCCACAGTATCTGAACAAGAAGTGTGTAGCAAAGGTCCAGTGATGGTAACTTCAGTATACAAGACTGTTCCTGGATCATTCTCACATGGCCACCACCTGGTCTTGGGTTGTGCCACCTTGGAGCTGGTCTCCTGCCCAGGCAACCTGTCCCCAGGGAGAACAAGGGTTGCAGATCCTGTTCATGCCCTCAGGGAAATTGCATGTTTTTGTTTTAAACAGAAACTACTGGTCTTTATGTATATTGTGTATATGTTATTCTATCCATATCAGATGCTTCTGATATGGAACTAAAAACTAAGTCCTAACAGAACTAAAACTAAGGTTTAGTTTTATGGGACCACACAGATACACAACTGATTGCAACACTCATCTTCTCTCTAACACATCATTTTAATGCAAATCGAGTTTGTAAATTGTGCCTGAATGACAGTCCAAAAGACTGAAGTCCTCCATGTATCCAGTGAAAAAGAAAAATGACAGAACTTGTATGGGTGTAAAAGACCAGTGCATCATTCCTAGTCCTAACGGACCATCTTTTGGGCTTGGATTAATGTCATTATGTACATTATGTCAGTATGATGCATCATAGAATCATAGAATCATAGAATCATTCAGGTTGGAAAAGATCATCTAGTCCAGCCTTAAACCTGGAACTAAAGTTCAGCACTAAACCATGCTACTAAGTTCTAAATCTACACGTTTCTTGAAGATCTCCACAGATGGTGACTCAACCACCTCCCTTGTCAGCCTATACCAATGCCACACAGCCCTTGCAGTAACAGGTTTCATTATTTGTGTAGAGGCTTAGGACTGCAAACAGAAGGATTGTTTGTGTAGTATTTGGGGGATTTTTGAATATCTTTCCAGAAAGCACTTAGAAGTTAGCACTTTTCAGCAGTTCTCATAACAGTTGTTATGAGAAAACAGTTTTCATTCTGGAAACTCTTCTGATGCTTATCAAACTATTTATTTCTGAGGAAATATTTCTCTCTCCTCATTAAAAAGAAAACCTCCACGTATTTGCTACAGTGAACAAATGAAATTAGATACCTCACTGTTAAGAGTGAAGCAGCAATATATTTATTGATACAATGTAGTGATCTAAAAAAGCTTAAACATAAATAAGACAAAGACCTAACAATATTTGAGACAGCAAGGTACACTTGGTTATTTACTGCATAAAAGACAGGGTAAGTCAGATGCACTGGGGAGATCCTCATTATGAGTCACAAGTTTCAGCAGCAAAAATTATCTCAGGATGACTGACAGTGTTTGAAGAATTTTCTAATGCCTTTTCTCATGATTCACAACAAAGAATTTCTACACCATTCTGTGATAGTGTGCAGAGCTTTTAAAACCAAAACAGAAGTACTGAAATCTCTAGAAAGAAAAACTAGAAAGTTCAGATCTATTTGTTCTTTAAATATGGATTGTTTGAGTTTCTTTTCCAGAGTCTGAAGACATCATGAAAAAGCAGGAATAAAGTTTTAAGTGTATTAGTTAATCCTTATTATATTCAGCTGTGGGGATATACGGTAGGAAATTCTGTATACAAGGAAATTCTGTACCAGGTGTACATACACAAAATAAATAAATATATTTTTGTTTTTGTTCACAGAACTAGAAAGAGTGGAAAATAGGAAGTCTTAAAGTGTAGATAGCTTTAAAATACAACCAGTATAGACAGTAGAGTGGACATAACAATGAAAAATCTACCAGTGAAATGCTTAAAGAGCAAAAAATGTAGTGGAGCAGAAGAATGAAGATTAGGAAAAACACAGAAACAGTCACAAGGCTGCAGTATCTGTTACAGAAATATAGTCTTATCTCATTGTATTCTTGCTATTTTTGATTTTATAAATTGCTGAATGTACAATTCTAGTTGACAAGCAAAATTTCTTGTCTGATTTCTGTGCTTCTTGCTCAAGTGGTAGAATTATGCATCTATTTGAAAGCTAATGTATTTCCATTTCATTCTATCAGGATTCTCAGTGCAGGAGATTGTGCTTTTTCTTTTTTCCCCCCACCTGCAAGACAGGGATTGATTAAAAATTAGATGAGCTAACCCACTACTATCCTTCTTTATATCTGAATCTTTCAATGTTACACTTTTACTTACTGATATTCTAGCCTTACTACTGAAATTATATGTACTCATCATCTTAAATAGGATCATAGGATAATTCGGATTGGAAGGGACATCAACATGAATATTTTTATTACCATTGCAAATAATTTCTTGGTAATATGGATACAAGCAGAATTAAGAACACAGGAACTGGAGATCTTAGACTGTGCTTATTTTGTATAGTATTGATATGATGTTTGTATAGTATTGATGCTTAAAGTGGTTAGTTTATCTTTCCCTTCTGTGTCACTCATTGTCTGTTACACTCATTGCAAACAGTAGAAGTCTCACTCTAATTGAGATTAGCTAAAGATTCATTCTTGATTATTGTGCTCATTATTTTAATCTTTAATTGCATATTCATTAATTAGGAAGTTTCAGGATTTTGTAATGAAGGCTTAAAACATGGACCATTAACAAACGTAACAGCGCATTAAATTTTGCTTATTATGCAAACTATTCTTGAGGTCAGGCATTGTTATTTATTTCATAAAGTACATAGGAAACATGCTGTTCAACTGTGCACATAATTGAAAGGTTGGGTAACAGTTCTGATTCTTTGTTTTTAATAATTCTATCTTACTTGCCCAGAGAAATAGTAAGCAAAGAGTAACTAATTTAGCATTCACTAAGATGGTGACAACTCAAAAGATGGCTAACTTAAAATTGGTAATAATGGTCAGTCTTAACTAATGATAATGATACCTTTTTGCAGTGTTGTCTCCTGTTTATCTATGGCAATAGTGTCTCTGACTGGGTCTTTCTCTCCTTCTTAGTTAAAGATAAAGGTAACATTACAAATTAGATGTCCCTACGTAGCTCTTCTCACGTAATTGTCCAACTGTTTAGTGAAATTAGTGACCTTATTTGAAATCAGCTTCTCAATAGCAACAGATATATCATAGATATATCAAAGATATATCAAGAACCTTTTTAAATAAAAAAGGATACCTTTCACTTGCATAGTTATTGCATAAAAAACTTTTTAAAGGTCTGTTTAGTTGAATGATTTCTGGTAACATTTTTAGAATGTACATAGGCTTGATCATTCTGTAGTTCTCAGCTTCATAATCTATGAAATTATGAAACAGAAATTTAGATAAAAAAAGGTAAGAATGGATTAAGCTAAAGGCCTG
This sequence comes from Oxyura jamaicensis, assembly GCF_011077185.1. Classification (NCBI taxonomy): domain Eukaryota; kingdom Metazoa; phylum Chordata; class Aves; order Anseriformes; family Anatidae; genus Oxyura; species Oxyura jamaicensis. The sequence continues at coordinate 116,714,565 of NC_048894.1, read as the reverse complement.
AATAGTTTTTGTCATAAAAATTCCTACTGATATAAATAAAATACCTTCTGTGTAGTCCTACAGTTAGGATTATGTCTTCAGGATTGAATCTCAAGACAATATTTTGTCAGAGTACTTCCAAATCATAACAAAACTCACAAACTGCTAGCACCTGAAAAACATACACACACACAGACACAAAGGTTTTGATTCTTTAAACTGTTTCAGGAAACTGTACAATTTTCCTTAGGTTCTCAAAAATAAATAAATAAATAATATAAATTATATACATATCTTTCCATTACCTTAGAGGTTTGCTGAAAGCTCTCAGTTTCATTTCAGTTGCTGGCTCTCTCCTTGCTAGAGCTCTTCATATTTATCCCACATTCCTCTGGTCAGCTCAAGCAGTTTTGAGTAGGTATATGTGGCTTCCATCATTCTGGAGGACCCCAGCTAATATGGAGCATTGCAGCCAGGTCAAGGCAATCCAAAAGATTTTTCTCTTACTTAGTCATACTCCTCTAGTGGACTAGAGCAGATAGCAAACAATAAACTGCAGAAAGCCTCCCAGGCTAGCTCTTAGAGAGATAATAAAGTTCCAAGGAAAATCAAAATAATTGTGTGTGTTCAAACCACCAGAATTGCTTTCTGGTTTCATTTTAGTTAAACTTGTTACTTGCTATTCCCTGATCACTAATGGTGCTAGGTTACTATTCTACAGCCTAGAGATTACATCTTTCCACTATTTTTTTCTGTGGCAAAGGTAATCTCCCTAGGATTCCCATTGCAGGAAGAGTCTGGAGTTGGACATAGATACTCATTTTTATTATTATTTTTTTAATCTTCATTTAAAATCTTTAACACTGCTTGACCTTATAAATTACTAATTATTTAAAATTCATTATCTGCTATAAAATATATTAGATGTTAAAAAATAAAAATAAATGCAGCATATGTGTCTTTTTTTTTTTTTTTTTTTTTTTTTTTTCCTAAGCAGATCTGTCTGTCATTGTTTGGGGGAAATGCACTTTATTCCTGCAGAACAACTAACTTGTTAGTGTTCTCTAACAAGTGTGATTGGCCTCTCATCTCCATGCCATTCTGTTCACATTTTGATTCAGGTGAAACAGATGTTAGCTTTACATGTTTGTGTTTTAGGAGGAATGACATATTCCGTGTCACTATCTATTGTAATTCAGGAAAAATCTGTCTTTCAGAGGTAGTAAACACTCACATAAGAATATTAGATATTGATATATAATCAGATACTTATATAGGAGCTGATAACATATTCAATGAGTTCCCCTGCTTCCCTGAGTGCCCTACTTAAGGGATCCCTCTCTCTTTACTTTATACTCTTGGTATTTCTGTGTCTGAAGACAGTAGGAGTTCTACAGAACTAATTCACTTATTTTTTATTCATTTTACTTGCTTATGTTGATATGCTAAAGTTGGCATGTGCCTAATTGGGAAGCACTGTCCATCTCCCTACACATATTTGTATTTCAACATCTTAGAAACATATAATCAATCAGACTCATGTAATCATCAGAATCACATAGTGTCTTATTCAGAAATTCTGAATTAATGTGTCTGCAATCTTTTGATTGCATGGTAGTTATAATGATCTCTTATAGACTAAGTAGAGAACAAACAGAACATTTGAAAAACAAACAAACAAACAAAACAAAACAAAACATAATGGATGGAAACCTAAACATCAATGTTATTCTTCTGTATGATGGACATTTAAAACTAGAAAATAATAAATAAATAAATAAATAAATCCTCCATACATTTGAATATAGTGTTTGTATCTCATTCTCCATCTTGTCATAACACATTACTTAAGTGATCTGAACTTCCTAGTTTTCTCCATTACCTTTCCATTCTTTGGTGAATTTTCAATCTTTAACTGAATTTTTAATCTTTAACTTCACCTGTTCTTCTAATTTATTACCCTTGCAGTAATTTTTCAGTGAAGTCACCAAATCCATGGATAACACTGGGATTTGCTGTCTGTTGCATATATGTTTTCATAGTTCATTGTATATATGTAGTATATATATATACATGTATATATGTATATATAGTGGTTGAACGACCTGCACACTGCAGTACTGATACTGAGGTGTTCAGTTATCTCCTTCCTTTGCTCTCTGCAGGGAGCACATGACATGGTTTATTCAACCCCGGTGTATTGCATATCTGTTGCAGATACACCCTCCATTAGCATGTAATGACATCCTCAGGTACTCGGTTATAATCCTCTGCTGTTCATGGAATTATTCCACAAAACTGTGTTTCCATGTAGTATGTTTTTTAACATTTGAATATTGTGATGTATCATCACATTGGATGGCTGTCTGACATATGGTAACTGCAGTCAGCTCTGCATGTAATGTTCTAATTTCCTAGGAGCTAATAAAGTTAATTATTCAAAATCACCAAGCATACCATTAGCATTGAGATGGCTGCCTGTTTTTTTCAGTCACTCATTTCACTTAACATCCCACATATGGCCTTACTATGACTTCTGCTTCATAGTGTTATACATCTGCTCCTTAGTTTCCTCTAAGGAAAACATTTATATAAATACTACATGCTAAACATTCTTTGAGCAATTAAAATGTACATTTCATATGACAAAAATACCTTTTATTGTAAAACAGCACAATAATCACTTTCAAACTCTCCACACTTTTTTTTTTTTTGGTGAAGTTTATTCTCTCTAGTAATGCTATGGGGTGTTTTTTGTTTGTTTGTTTATTTTTTCTTAAAATAAACTTGTTTTGCCTTTAAAATAAAGGTTGTGTATGATATTTATGTAGGGATGCTCAAATCCTGGGAATGAAAAAAGTATGGGAATAAATCAGTACATGGTATGGGAATAAATCAGTACATGGTTGGTCATTACACTAAAATTCCTAAAATAAAAAAAATAAATAAATAAAATTAGAATATTATTTTTCTGGTGGCATGCAACATCTACTTTGTTGTGTTTCTACACACCTGGCTCTGCTCCATCATGAGTATCTATTGATAATAAAATAGTGTGAATTAGAAACTGACAGTTCATCATAGATTATTATTTATTAATTCCTTGTAGTTGAGCTATGAGATAATACTTTTGTATGATTTCATGTCATGCTAAATGGATCAATAAGGTCTTGGACTGGCAGAGGGTTTTTATTTTATTTTATTTTATTTTATTTTATTTTATTTTATTTTTTTACATTGCTAATAACTCATGGTATTTATTTGTTGTTTTATTTGGTTTCTTTTTTGTTTAGTTTCTTTTGTTTGTTTTTTATTGAGTAGGAATAAAAGAAATGTCCTATTTGAAAAAAATTACTGACTCATAACTCTGTTGGTGAAACATTTTTGGAAGGATAGAAGATCTAGAAAGTCTGAAAGATTTTCTGCTCTACTTAATCATACATCTTTCATATGTCAGTGGTAAGCCATACATCTTTTTTTTCTTTTTTTCAGTGTTTTTGGATTTTTAGACTTTACATTAAAATTCTTGGAAAAACATTAAGTTAGAGCAGAGCAGATAGGACTCATCATATTTGGATTCAGGACATCACAAATGAGAGATACAGGAATAAAACAACATGATTTGTTCCAATAAAACCCACCATGTACTGAGCTTCCTGCCCTCAAAATCCAAATGTTAAAAGAGTTAACAACCCAAGGATCAAATCAGTTTGCCATATCATGCTTTTGTGTGGGTCCTATAGTTCAAGGAGACTTCCTGTATGTGCTGTTTAGAGTGTTTGGTGTTTATGTTTCTAAAATGTAAGGGGTTCTTGAGATGTCTTCTAACCATGCTAGAGCATAGGGAGGAATCTGGAAAGTGAAAGTTTTTTTTTTTTTTTTTTTTTTTTTTTATTCCGGTTTTTCCTTTTCCAAAAAATTTTTAATGGGTTCCCTTTTAAAAAAAAAAAAAAAAAAAAAAAGGCAAAAAGGCTGTTCTAAGTTGCCTTAAGGATGAGATTTGTATTTTCAATTCCTTCATTAACTAAAAATAATAATGAGCATGCTCTGTTTCTCAGAGGAATCATTTCACTATAACATCCTGCATGTGTGTAGAACAAAGTAGATGCTGCATTCTTTTCAAAAAAAGAAAAAAAAAAAAAAAAAAAAGGATAGTGTGGTAGAAAATATTTTATGCTTACTGTCTCATTCAAACATACTTATCAAGTATCTCTAAGGATTTATTTGCAAATTTGCATGAAAAGATAGTTCTAAAAATTCTACCCAACATCCTAAGCAAATTCAGAATTAAACATGGACAATACAAAAATGAGAGAAAAATCAGCATAAGTCAGAAGTTGGATGGGATAGTTCAAGGAATTTCATATTCCTTGTGGTTTAAGCAGTTTGCATTATAGCTTGAGGAAATAGTTTCATAAACAAAGCTGTTCAGGCTTTTCATACGACTGATTTCTCGCCCTGCAAGTATAAGGGAAAATTATAAAAAGTTTGAGATGGGTGAAATTTATGGAATATATATTTGAATTGTAAACCCAAACCTGAAAATCTAGAAATATAAGGTCTTAGATTCCTGACCTTGATTTTGCTTTGTTTCCATTTAAAAGCTGTTTGCAGTTTAATATGATTTTTGGGGTCAAAACATAATGACATATATTAGGCTTTTGGACTGCACTTGCATTTGATACCAACTGCATTTATTTAGTGTGACTTATTCTCCTTTACTTTGTGAATATTTTGTAGCTCACTTGAGTGCATTCAGTATTCTTACAGATAAAGCATGCAAACTCTTGATTATTTTGTGACATTTTGTGACACTTGGGAAGAGAATTGCTGTGTCATAAGTCCTCCTTTAATGTTTCTTCTGTTTTTGAATTTAAACTTTAAAAAATAAAAAAATAAAAAATAAACAAACAAACAACAATAATAATAATAATAATAAAAGAACTGCTAGCCATTTTTGGTGATTTTGAGTCCAGGTCTGCTTTGTGGTCTGGTATTTAGTCTCTGGTCTACTTGTAGGAGCCCAGTAAGTGTAAGCCCAGTTCCTTGTCTTAGTGACCTATTTCTCCTTTTACACACTCTCCTCTCCTCAGGGCACAAGTAGGCAGTCAAATAGCTCTAGGAAAGCTTTCTGCCTCTTCCACATAGTTCAGCAGTTTGCACTTACAGACGAGAAAGGCAACTGCATCCTGGGCTGCACCAACAGAGTGACCAGCAGGGTGAGGGAGGTGATTGTACGCTTCTACTCTGCCTTTGTGAGTCCCCAGCTGGATGAGGCCGTGGGCAACCTGATCTAGTAGGTGTCATCCCTACCCATTGCAGGGGGGTTGGAATTAGTTGACCTTTAATGTCCCTTCCGACCCGAGCCATTCTATTCTATGATAGTTAAAAAAAAAATGACAAGAAAGAAAATCTTGAAAATAACCCCTAAAATTTAACCAATATGGGGAACAGCAAGTATTTAAAATATGCACAAGGACTTATTTTGTCTTCCTATCCTATACTCAAATTTGCTAATGGATTCATAATTTGGTAATTAGCTGAGAAAGCTTCCTTTAAATAAATAAAGACTTCATTTCATAGGACTGGAGAAAAAACAAACAAACAAACAAACAATTTTTTTCCTTTGCCTTCAGCTGTATTTTGAATCAGCTTTCATTTAGCACAGCAATGTCAGGGAGGTCTGTAGTGAGTATTAGTCTGTGGGGCCCAGCAAGGATTTCTCTGTGGTGGGTTGACCCTGGCCAGCTGCTCTCATTCACCTCTCCTGAAGGCTGGAGAAAGCCATAGAAGGAAAAAGAAAGTCTGTCGACCAAGATAAAGGTGGTTTATTAGCAAATATAAAAGCTGTGCACACACATGAAGCAAAATTAATTGATTCAGTACTTCCCATCGTCAGGCAGATTCCCATCTGGCCATTTCCTAGAAAGCAGGGCCTCAGCACACATTAGTTGTTGGTTACTTGGGTAGACAAATGCCATAACAATAACCATTCCTGCTTCCTTCTCCTTTCCCTAAGGTTTTATGTCTGAGCCCATGGTCATACTGTGTGGAATATCCCTTTGGCCAAGTCATGTCAGCTTTTCTGGCTGTGTCCCACCCCAAAGTCATGCTCGCTTCAGCCTACTGACTGCAGGAGAACAGGGGAAAATTAAAAATAAATAAATAAATAAATAAAGAGAGAGAAAAACCCTTGATTCTGTGTTAGCACTGTTCAGCAAAGTCCAAACATTGGTGTGTTATCAACACTACTTTTACTTAACAAATCCAAAGCACAACACTGTGCAGGCTGGTATAAATAAAATTAACTCCACCCCATTTGAAAACAGTAGAGTGTACAGCCATTGCTGGATTGCCATGCCAGAGTGAACAGAGATTTTGTTGCCCCCTACCATGTGTGCTGGGGTTTCTGTTCCTTCACCTGCATAAAGGTCCATAGTCCCTATCTGTGATGCAAACCAGCTTTTTCTTTGCAGAAAAACAAGACCATACACATCTACTTCTTGCTCTGCTCTGCAGTCATGATATGTCAGCGGCATTTCCACATACTGCGGGTTATATCATCTGAGAATACCTGAGCTTTTATTTTATTACATTCTTGAAGGAATCATATAATCATAGAATCTTTAAGGTTGGAAAAGACCTTCAAGATCATCTGGTCAATCCCCCTTACTACCAATGTCACCCACTAAACTATGTCCCCCCAAGCATGACGCCCAACCTTTAATATTTAAACACCCCCGGGATTGTGACTCCACCACTTCTCTCCACCATGGGCAACCCATTCCAATGCCTGACTACTCTTTCTGAGAAGAAATATCTCCTAATTTCTAACCTAAACCTCCCCTGGTGCAACTTGAGGCCATTTCCTTACTAGTTATCTAACGAGAAGAGGCCGACACCCAGCTCCCCACACCTTTCTTTCAGGTAGTTGTAGAGAGCAATAAGGTCTCCCCTGAGCACCCTCTTCGACTAAACAACCCCAGTTCCCTCAGCTGCTCCTCACAGGACTTGTGTTCCAGACCCTTCACCAGCTTCTTAACCCATCTCTGGACACTTTCCAGGGTCTCAATATCCTTCTTGTACTGAGGGCCCAAAACTGAACACAGTACTGGAGATGCAGCCTCACCAGAGCAGAGCACAGGGGAAAAATCACCTCCCTGGTCCTGCTGGCTACACTATTCCTGATACAAACCAGGATGCCATTGGCTTTCTTAGCCACCTGGGCACACTGCTGGCTCGGGTTCAGATGAATGCTTCCTAGGCAGGAATAAAACTAGTCTTTTAAGCATGGCACTAAGATATTTTAAAGTGTATTAAACAGGAACCTATGGTATTGCTTTTTTTTTTTTTTTTTTTTTTTTTTTTTTTTTTTTTTTTTT
>NC_048894.1:116679498-116707104 GCF_011077185.1 Oxyura jamaicensis | reverse complement strand
TTTTTCCAGTTAAGAGAGGGAACAAGCAGAAAAAGATCACAACAACTCAGAGTGCACCATTCTTTCTTGGGTCATGCATAGAATGCACAAGCCTTGTGGCTAATGCTCCTCTGCATGTTACACAAAGCACAAAATATGATCTGTGTGCTTCTGTTTTGAGCTATTCCTTGCCCCGAATGTACCTGCCATTTCTGTGCTTCAGACGAAAGTGATCAGTGCTTATTCTGTAATGTCTTTAATCCCTTTAGTAATGCTCTGTGTATTTCAGCTTCCCTATGAAATATAAAACATCTTCCAAGAAGTGAAGTCAAGCTACTAAAAATTGAAGGAAATGTTTCAATCCAGGGGGTGATGAAATCATTAGGGCTAACTGGAATACAGATGATTAAAAAGTGGTATCACATTTTGACATAGAATAATAACTACCAAATTGCTTATGAGTTTTTTATACTTATTTCTATATGAATTGTGCCAACAATTAAAAAATATGCATCACTTACATTTCCCTCTCTTCAGGCTAATTTTTTTTTTTTTAAAAAAAAAAAAACAAGTGGCTTGAATACATTATAAGATAAAAGAACCTCCAAACCCCATCATCAAAGGTTATTTTTTATAAGTAAATGAAGGATTATCTATATCAGAATTATTGCTGATGTTTCACATAACAAATATCAACAAATGTGATACTATGCAATATTTTTCTTTTCTCTTACATGGTCATAAGATTTGAATGAGGAATGAGAGACTTCAGCTACTTTTTCTGCCAGGCAGAACATCATAACAGGTTAAGAAATGATAAGATGATCAGGGAAAAAATGCAATTCTACTTTTACTTTAGCTGGAACTTACCCTGAACATTTAAAGCTTAATCTAATGACCATAGTGTTGAAGCCAAAATTCCTATTAACTTTTAAGGTTTATGAATAAGTAAGGAAGTCATATAATTAGCAGTTATTTAGAGTATATCTTGATCTAGGCTGGAGTTAAAAAAAGTACTATGATTTTTACTAAACCCTAAACATATTTTGGTCCCAAATCCAAGACTATTCAGTTTGAGTTTCTTAACATAAAAGTAATTGCTTTGTTATCATCTCTCCACAAAATAAATATTTATGTGACAATCCTTATCTCACTGTTCTTGATATCAGCCAGATTAAAAGAGCATACATATTTCAGATGAAAGGCATATCAATTTTTATATTAAAGCCCACCAAATTAAAACTTTCTTGAAAGCTGCATTGACAAAGGCTTGACATTTTTATGATCAATGGAAGATTTTACACATCTTTTTGAGTAATGAGAAGACAATTTATATCTTTGTTTCAAAGTCAGAGAAGGTTATTAAGTGACTGCAATCCTTGTTAAGGTTTGAATTTTGTTCAAATTTAAAACTAAATGAAAATAAGGAAATACAAATAATTGGCCTGCCCCTTGGGAATCTTCTTTAAGTCAATGACAGTGATTGTTCACAGTCATTGTTCACAGTATTTGACAGTAGTTCTGCCTCTAACTGGCTTAAGAACAAAGGCTTGTCCAGTACAATTTTACTGGAGATTTAGGGTTGCAGACAGTTATTTGTGAATATCTCCATCATATCATTTAGCCTCCTTTTGTATTTGCAATAAATGTGTGCTGGGTTTTTGTTTTATTTTGATTTTTTTGTTTGTTTGTTTTGCTTTGGAAATAGAATCACTTGAAAAGGATTTAGCAAAACTTAGTTTCAAGGTATAAAATTGGGTCAATGCTTTACACTATAAACCTTCCATCTGTAATTACAAATAATTCACATACTTCCAGTGAGTATACATATATGTGTGAATGTAAGAGGCCAAATGCAAGCCCAAAACATTTACGTATATCTAATAATATTGTCAGTTTTATTCACTAATACCTGTAAACAGCACTGAAAATATGATCTGAAAGTGCTGTTATATAACTCATTGGCCAATGTGTTGCATGCCCAGTTCAGAAATCGTATGACTGCTAGAGATCTCAGTGGGGGAGTTCTTTAATTAAAACTTTGTTAGTTCCTTAACTCAAACTTTTAAAGATTTTTGATTTTAGTTTTGCAGGAACGCACTGGCGAATGGCGAATGTCAGAGAGGCAAATTAATTCTCCTTTACTCTAAGTTTCAAGTGTAAAAAATAGCCCAAAATAACATCTGAAAAACATACAGGCTGCTTCATTGTAACCCAGAAAAGGTCAATCTAAATCTTAATATTTCATGTACAAAGGAAGAAGGCTCATATAAATAAATAAAGTCAAAGAGCAGAAATACCTGATAGTTCTGCTTATGTTTTTTGTCAGTAACACTTATATAAAACTATATTATTGCTAAATACCAGCAACAGGCATTTCAGGTGTAGTTGTTATATTCTAAATTTGATAAAGACAAATGGGAAGGGGTCCTCTTAAAAGGACTTATAAGCATATAGAATGAGACATTAAGTAGATCATCATACTTACTAATACTCACTAGTGTACAAAGAAAGACTGAGAAACAAGAAGAGATGTAAATAATGTGAAGATGATGTTTAGGACTACTGGCTAGGATCAAAAAGGGTAAACAAACAAACAAACAAAGCTAAATACCAAAGTTTAACAAGCCCATGAATGTGCTATCTGTGTGATAATCTTAACAGATTATTGACCTGGATTAAAAAGGTAGTACAAATTATAATTTGCAGTAAGTAGAGAAAGAGCTTGAGGTAAAAATGTCATATCATCTTTGTAATGATAACTTCAAAAATGAAAATAACTTTATCCATTTGATATATCCACTATTCTTCTATTTCTACATAAATACAAATGGAAAAAAAATCATAAACTGCATGTCTTGAGAAAATTAAAATCATTTATTACAATGCTGGCTTGAATAATTTTATGTCTTGAATCTTACAGAGGTACACTTAAAACTCTGTTCTTCATTAGCAAAATGGAAACTCTGTAAATGTGAACATATGGAGAACATTAATCACTTTATCTAACCTTGTCCAATCCTAATCTTTTTTTATTCTTCTACACTCACCTATTTTTCTGTTATGTGCTATTGTTTTACACAAGAATAATACAACTAACCTGCTTCTATATTTTAGACTATTTATTTTTTTCTCAGCATGGCTGAACTTTCTGTTCATCACACGCTGTGAGAAATAAGCTAGACAAATAGTGAGTTAAACCTTGGATTTCTGGAGAATGGATAGTGGCTGTTTGGCAGGATCCCTTCCGAGAATGCCCTGGAGTGTAAAGGGCCTGGGAGAGCAACTTGATCTTCAGGGACATCCTCCTCGATGTAAAAGAGCAGTCTGTTCCAGTCCTCTGGAAATCAAACAAACCTGGCAGAGGGCCAGTGTCAAAGAACATAGGGCTTCTGGTGGAGGTCTAATGCAAAAGATGTAAAAAATGTAAGGTGGAAGTGGGAGTGAGATGTTCAGAATCAACACAGAGATGACTGAGTGAGTTACTGAAACACCAGAGTATATATAGCAAGAATTTGGTGAAAAATGATGCACTATTACATTTTTCTCAGAAGTTAATTTGCATACAGAAAATTGTTTTCAATAGCCAAACCAAACCAAACCAATCAACCAACCAAACAAACAAACAAAAAACCCACCACATTTTATCTCATTAATCAATGGAATGAGGCTCCGTAGAAACTGGTCACTGAGAATGTGACAGATATGACTACTTGGATTTGTATCTTTCTTTTCTTTTTTATTTCTTCTGTTCTTTCTGTGACTACTGAAATCTTTCTTCTTTCTCAGTGTGTGTTTAGCACATCCAGCCCAGCACCAAGTTAATTTAAGAATAATTAGCATTTATATGCTAACTGCATTTCAGTGAGTGCTTGCAGCCCAGAAGGCTAACTGCACAGCAGTGCACACTTGCTGCCCAGAATGCCAACTGTGTCCTGGGCTCCATCAAAAGAGCAGTGGCCAGCAGGCCAAGGGAGCTTACTGTGCCCCTCCTCTCTGCCCTTCTGAGGCTCCACCTGGGGTGCTGCTTCCAGGTCTCGGGCCCCCAGCACAAGAAGGATGTGGGGCTCTTAGAGTGAGTCCAGCGGAGGGAGATGAAGATGACCAAAGGGCTGGAGTACCTCTCCTATGAAGAAAGGCTGAGAGCTGGGGCTGTTCAGCCTGAAGAAGAGAAAGTTCCAAGATGACTTCATTGCAGCATTTCAGTACTTAAAGGGGACTTATAAAAGAGATGGAAAACGCTGTTCGGCCTGAAGAAGAGAAAGTTCCAAGGTGACCTCATTGCAGCGTTTCAGTACTTAAAGGGGACTTATAAAAGAGATGGAAAACGACTCTTTGCTCAATGAGATAATGAGACGACAAGGGGGAGGGCTTTTAAACTAAAAGAAGGGAGATTTAGATTAGAGGTTAGGATGAAATTCTTCACTCAGAGGGTGGTGAGGCACTGTCACAGGTTGGCCAGAGAGGCTGTGGATGCCACATCCCTGCAGGTGTTCAAGACCAGGTTGGATGAGTCTGTGGGCAACCTGATCTAGTGGGTGGCATGGAATCTAGTGGGTTGGAATTAGTTGACCTTTAATGTCCCTTCTGACCTGAGCCGTTCTATGATTCTATGATCACAGAATCACAGAATCACAGAACTGTAGGTGTTGGAAGGGACCTCAAGAGATCTTCGGGTCCAAACCTCCTGCCAAAGCAGATTCACTAGAGCATGTTGCCCAGATAGCTGTCCAGACGGGTCTTGAATATCTCCAGAGAAGGAGACTGCACAGCCTCCCTGGGCAGCCTGCTCCAATGCTCTGTCACCCTCACTGCGAAGAAGTTATTTTGCGTATTGGTGCGGAACTTCCTGTGATCCAATTTGTGGCTATTGCCCCTAGTTCTATCACCACAAACCATTGAAAAAAGTTTGGCCAAATTCCTCTTTCTCCCACACTTAAGGTATTTATAAACATTAATCAGATATAGGGCTTTGTATTCTGAAAGCATTTTGCAAATGTTAGATAATCTTTAGGCTACCTTTGTGAAATGAGTATCTAATTATTACCTCAATTGTATATAAGGGGAAACAGAAAACAGTAAGTTAAATGTATTATCAGGACAACACAGCAACTGAATACTAGATCCACTAATAGAGGTGAGTGGAACCCCAGTCTCAGTTTCCTACTTGGACAATATATGTTACCTTGGATTCAAGCAAAGATCAGTTCAGCGATGAAGGCCAGGGAGAGGAGCAGGATGTAGGAGTAATATAGTAGCTACTGTGGTGGTTTTACTCGGGTGGGTGGCCGAGCTCCACCACAACTACTCTCTCACTCCCCCTCCTCAAATAGGAATGGGGAGAGAATACCAGAACAGGTCTCATGGGTTGAGATAAGGATGAGGAGATCGCACAATAATTATCGCGACGGGCAAAACAGACTCAGCGTAGGGAGATAATCAGATTTATTACCTATTACTAACAAGCTAGAGAAGTGAGAAACAAAGGAAAGAAACCAAAAGCACCTTCCCCCCAATTCACCCTCTTCCACCTCCTCCCCCTGAGCAGCGCAGGCGAGCAAGGGAATGGGGGTTATGGGGGTTATAGCGCTTCTCCACTGCTCCGGTGGGGGTCCTCCACAGGCCACAGCCTCCATCGGTGCATGTTCATCTGCTCCACCGTGGTCTCCTCTGCAGGCTGCAGCGTGGAACCCTGCTCCACCGCGGGACACATGGGCTGCAGGGGGACAGCCTACTTCATCATGGTCTTCACCGCAGACTGCAGGAGACTTCTGCTCCGTCGCCTGGAGCACTTCTCCCCCTCCTTCTTCACTGACCTTGGTGCCTGCAAGGCTGTTCCTCACTCCTCTCACTGTCCCAGCTGCTGTGTGCGGCAGCATTTTTTTTCCCTGTCTTAAATATGCTCTCACAGAGACACAAAGCAGCATCACTTATTGGCTCAGCTCTGATCAGCAGTGGGGCTCTTACCAAACATGGGGCAGCTTCTAGATTCTTCTTACAGAAGCCACCCCTACAGCCCCTCTGCTACCAAAACCTTACCACATAAACCCACTACAGCTACTCAAATATGAGCTCAACAACACAGTCATTGCTCATTAGGATTCTCTTCAAGGCAGAGACTATAGTTTTGTATTGTCTACTTATATGCCTTTTGAATAAAACTTCTTGACCCAAGGATCAATTGAAATGTTATCAATCGTATAGTATAAGTGAAGCCACAGTCTGATACTTTTCAGAGGCTATACATAAAAAGAGATTGAGTTGATTTGCATTTATTAATGCAAATGCACAATTTTCTGGATTTTGGGGGAAGTCTGTTTCTTCAAGTAATGAAAAAGGTGTTATAAAACTGCCAAGAAAGATCTTTTTACTATTATTTTAGGAAAAAGATAAAAAAAAAAAAAAAAAAAAAAAATCTAGCATTATCTGCAGTAGTTGTAGGAGTAGTAGACCATGAAGTAGGTAGCCTCGATGTTCTATTTTAATGACAATTTTTTAGATTCTAAGTGTAGATAATCCCACTTGGTAAAGCAACTACTTTTATCAACTAGATCCTATACCTGGTTCTCAAGTTAAAGCTCTGCTGTTTTGAGTTCTGTTATTACTAGAACTGCAGGGTTTTTAACTAAGACTTTGAAACTAGATTTTAGTGTGAAGTTTGTTTGTTTGTTTGTTTGTTTGTTTTATAAATGAACAGATAATTCCTTTAGAATTATTTTTACACATCCTTTATCTTCCTTGAAAAGAGGAAAGTTACAGAGAGACACTCTGAATATAGAGAAATTCCTGTATGAGTCCTGCAGCTTGCTTTTATTTCAGTCGTGACAATAATTTTTTATCTTAAACAATATCCCTTATGCTTTATCCACCATTAAAAGTTTATTCAGTGAAAGTGTTTATATGGTGCCTTAGCTGGACAATTGCATTTTATTCAGTTAGTGTAAACAGTTTTGTTAGAATCTCATTTTATTAAAAAACTATTTTAAATGCTGTATGATCTCTAAAACTTTTGCCAAAGTGAATACTGGTTATGGCTTTTTTGAATAAAATTAGTCCCTCAAAACTCTGAGATATATTTGATTCAGGAATGGGGTGATAAATATAGGGTAAGAGATCCCAACCTTCTTTTAAATATGAAGTTTGAAAAGTTAGACATCATCTCTATAATTTCTGCTAAATGTTTTACTTTAAGGTTTCTCATTATTAGTTAAAGCCATACTGTCCTCATTCCCCTGGTTACTGAATCACGGTTACATTCTTGTAACTCCTGGTTACATTCACATTACTCTCACATTGCAGTACCCACTTATGAGAAATGTAAAGAGGGAGCTATATCTGGTGAATGTTAATAGCTCTTCTATATTTTCCCATCAGGTTCAGAAAAATCTATAAAGAATGCTGGCAAGAATCTGTGGAGTCAAAGTTTTATTGAACAGTCTCATAGACAAATGACAGCTCCAGAAGCAGTCCTTTGGGGAATCAAAAAATGATACATACTGATGTAGAGCACTACAAATATTTTGCTTGCAGCTTTGAAATATTTTGGAAAGATTGCAGTTTTTTCAACCCATGCCTTGGTCCATGGGGCAGAGATATTTTTTCATCTTCTTTAACAAGCAATATCTTAAATCTAACATTTCTTGTTAGTACCAAAAAAATCAGAAAACTAATGTTATTGAAAGAGCCATGGCAGCCTAATGATGTGAGGATGTTTGTTGGCTGAGAGTACTGAATAATGTGAAAATATTGTTATATATATTATATATATATATATATATAATGTGAAAATAAGTTAGCTACCTCACAGGAAAAAAGTTCTCTAAAATCTTTCAGAGAATTCAGATTTTTCAGTCTTGGCATTTCCTGTCTGAAATTAATTGATTTATGGTAAGTTTATATCATTTATTGTATTACTGTAAAAGCAAGACTATATATTATTTTCTCTTTTTAATAAATAGTATTTATTTATTTAGGGATGAGACCTTATATATGTTCTGTGTGAGACACCCTGACTTATCTATATTAGAAAATACATCTACGCATCTTCCCTATTGCACTTTTACATGAGAATAAGATTTTCAGACATCTCTCATGTTCAGATATTTCTCTTTATCTGTCATTTTAAACTTACTAATGATTCCAGTTCATTTGAAAAGTAGGATAATCAACACCTTTCTTAGCAAAGTAATCAGGTATAATAAAACCTTTTTATGAGTGTTTGCTCTAAAAACAATGAAATCTGCATGAAAACTTTTTTTTTTTCTGAATTTCACAATTTCATTATTCTCAACGGAACACAATAATATGCAATAATTCATCTTTAATATTTTATTTGAATCAGTGGGATGTGCACCTAGTAAAAGACTCAATTTTTTGAACACACTGAATATAACAATACTGTCCTTTTTTTTTTTTTTTCAAAAACCTGAAACAAATATTTTCAATACAATCTTCAATCTGCATTGTATGGAATAGTTTGCACTAATACATATTTAGTATTAGATGGTGCCTGCCACTCTGGTAATATGAAAGATATTACAGAAAGTAGAAATAAACTATGGTCACCCAGACATTATATATCCTCATAAAGAACTAGAGATTTGGAACCTTTCTAAGATTCTGAGAGAGAGAGAGAGAGAGAGAGAGAGAGGCACAGAGACAGAGAGACAGAGCAGGAAACAAGTGATATTATCACTTATGTAATGGTGTCTCTTGCCAAAAAGATTTTTTCAGTAATAAGATATACATTTATTGCAATTATTTCACCTTCTAGCAGCAGAAAAGATTTATGGTATTTATTGGAACTCCCATAAATTTGAATCTATAATTTTGAATTTTTTAGCAAGTTCACTAGATTCTTAGCCATTTCCAAAGCACAGTGAAGCATAACAGTGAAATCTCAGCAGTTACTGTAATCTTTCTTATTGTAATCTTTCAGTTAAGTAATCTTTCTTCTAAGCCAAATGTTGAGCATGAAATATATAGAAACATTGCTTGCAGAGAAGCATTTGTATTTTTTGCAATTATTTACTTTACTGGCCTTATCATCAACCTTTGTTCTCACTGTTGACCATAAGATCTATAATAGAGAACCTCTGCTTAAAACTCAGATTTAAATTTTAATCTCAATGAAAGTAGAAAATGTGTTCATTCAGTAATTTGTCACATGGGTTTGGTAGACTTCTGTTTGTTTTCAAGAGAAATATGATGTTTGAAAAAAATTATATATTTGGTATTTAAAATTTAGTTTTTATCCTGCCTTTCTACTTTGGCAGAGAGCTAGCACCAGTGGAATTGCCTGGCAACAACGTGACCCTGACGCAAAATACAAAATACTAGTATGTATTTTTTCCTATAATGGCATCTGGATCTTTTTTTTTTTTTTTTTTTTTTTTTTTTTCTTGGAAGTTTTTACTGTTGGATGTTCTCTTATGGTGGATTTGTTTAAAAGGACAGCTGAAGGTCAGATAGATGATTTCTACTCTTGTGTATCCAAATGTCATTTTCATTTGGTAGCATCCTTTGTGTGAATAGGTTCTCTTCTGTTCATATATTAAGAAGCACTTGGACACTCAGTATCAAGGCTTTATTTCTCCTTAATCCCCTTAATCAAAAGAAACTGTCATCACTGTGTCTTAGGAGCTGAATGCCATTAAGACAGTTCATACTAAATATTAGAGTGCATGTGTATTTTGACATTAAATCAGTACATACTGCAAAATGCCAAATGTAGCAGATACTGCTATAAAGAAGTGTTATCAATGCATTTACGTCCATGTCTATATTTGTTAAAGTAAAATTATTGTTTGATTCTGAAGTCTCTGTTTGGTTGATGATGGACTTAAGTGCTTTCTAGTAAATTCCTTTAATGGAAATCAAATCATAATCATCTTCACAGCAAGCCAAAAGTAATGTACTTGTCTTGCAAACTTCAATGCTCTTGTCTTGGAAACTTCAATTCTCATAACCGTTTCTGTTTCAGCTGCATTGTGTATGACTTGGATCAGAAATTTTGAAATGATCTTCTCAGAGTTGCTATTGGCATTGTTATTATTATTTATATTTATGTTACACCCAGAGATCATTTGCACACAATCTGAAGATGTAGTACAACATGATCATTGTCCTGAAGTACTGAGTACTAAAAACACAAGGAGCAGCCAGATCAAGGGAAACTGCACACTGATGATAAATATGGATATTGATGTAATTAACTTCTTTTTTCTCCTGGCCCCAAGGAAAGTAGCACTGTGAAGTATATGTGAAGACACAAACAAATTAAATATGTTATCTTTCATATGTGTATGCACATGTGTATGCACATATGTACTTAAATATGTATTTATGTATGCATGTAAATGTACACATACATACATAAACATGTATATGTATATACGCATATATACATGTTTTACCTCTAGTAATATTTCTAAAAGTGAAGCAAAATATGCACACAGTTTTTCACCTCCAGTTGACTAGTGGAAATCTGGGAAATAATTTTTGAAACAATATTTAAATAAAATGGTAGAGGAGCATCATAAGATTATTTGGGAAAGGCATTAATAAAATACTCAGTGGATTCTGGTAGATAACAGAGAAACAAATGTTTGTGAAGTGGGAAACTGGGCTCCTAGCCCTGTTCTATTTGCTTTTTATTTGCTTTGTTTATTTTTATTTTATTTTTTTCTGTCCTTGTTAAAATACACTCTTGTGGATTCTGGAAATAGCATACATGTTATCTATTTTACTTTGTTTAGGAAAAACAACATTCATAAAAGTTACTGTGAAACCAGTAGCAATTATATATCTTCAGAACAGCTGGAATGCAAACAGCTTTTTTATCACTGGTATTCCCTCAGTAACCATCCAGTAGTGATGGTTCATGCTTTGTAATTTTTTATTTAATGGATTATATTAAAACAATCATTAGTTGTATGAAGGTGATATTAATCTACTGGAAGCAGCAACATATTTCACAGAAATGATAAAGAAGCTTTATTTGGTGTAAACTGATCTGTTGAAAATATCTCTGGGTAAACAGAGACTTCTTTCGTGCACAACCTACAGCCATTTTAAAGTTGTTCAGCAGAGGAAATATTAAGTTCTAAGTTATTTCACACTGTGATCCGTCCATGAAGATTTTCTCTTTGCTTTGTGAAACTGTTTCTCTCCTAATGGCAAGTTCATTCATCTTTCAAGGATACTTTATCTAACTGTCTATTACTTGTTTTTACCTCCACCAAATCTTCATCCTGTCCTTGCTTCCTAAGTAAAACAAGCAACCTTCTTCCATACAAAAATACACCCAAGTTATCAAACTGAAGTTAAGAAAAGCACACCATTAAAAACCCAGATACATACAAACACACATGCCTATTTGTACTGGGTCTGGCTGGGATGTTAACTTTCCCTGCAGCAGCCCATACAGTGCTGCGCTCTGCACTTGTAGCTAGAACAGCAGTGGTATCACACCGGTGTCATGTCTGCTGCTGAGAAGTGCTGGCATAGCATCAGGACTCTATCTGACCCTCCTAGCGGGTGGGCAAAAAGTGAGAAAGAACCATCAGCAGGGCACCTGACCTAACCCAACCAAAGGGATATTCCATACCATATGATGTCACACTCAGCAATAAAAGGTGGAAAAAGGAAGAAGAGGGGAGGGGTGGGCTCTCACTGTGAAAACGTCTGTCCTCCTCCCGAACACCGGCTACGTGCGTTGAGGCCCTGCTTCAAGGACATGGTCAAGCATTGCTCATTTGTGGGAAGTAGAGAGTAATTTCTTTCCTCTGCACTTCCACACAGCCTTTACTTGTTTTGTTTAGTTATTCCCTTTCCCCCTCCCTCTTCCCCTTTCCCTTTTTTCCCTTTAGTTGAATTGTTTAATTAATAATAATATTTCCTTAATAATATATATATATATATATATATATTCTCTTTAATTAAATTATCCTTATGTCAACCCGCGAGTTGTTCTTTCCTTTACTTCTTCCCCTCCTCATCTGAGGAGGGGGAGTGAGAGAGCGGTTGTGGTGTTCAACTGCCTAGCACGGTAAAACCACCACACTATTTTACAAGATTGTTCTGTGACATGATTGAGCTCTGATTATTTAAAATATATATATGAAAAAAAGTCATTAAATAAACCCAAAGTTACAAGTTTGCTTTCTAAAGCCAATGGTGGGTGAAATTAGTGTATTTGTCTGAGACGCTGAACAAGATATCCCATTAAATCACAATTAATAATGATAAGATACAAGAGTGCATGAATTACAAAATAGCTTGACGACGGTTTTATTAAAGTTGTTAATGAAGCTGTAAAATGTACTAGTCCTAGCTCTTAAGGAGTGCCTCTTCTATCCTAATTCAGTAGAGTAGACAATGAGTTTCTGTGTTTCTGGAGGCTGTGGATAATATACACAGAGTAAGTAGGCACTCTGAATAATATAATACTTAGAAAAATTTGAATTGGCTGATTAAACATCTGTAATAAAATATTATGTGTCTTAATACAAGCAGAAGTTGAGGAATGAGGAACTTCCCACTGAGTACAGCATTGGTAAAACTGCTGCCAGGACACTGAATACAACTTTGTTAGCCACAATTCAAATAAGTTTTGTATTTAAATATAATGCAGGTACTGGAAAACTAGTTATAACTGAGGCTTGTGGAGCTCAGCTGGTTTTGCTTATTATAAGAGAGTGAGTACTGACTGATCATTTCTTATGGTTACTTACTCAAGGGAATTACATCCCAGAATGGGTTTTTAACCTAAGAGATATAAATTAAAAGTAGGCAGATGCAACCTGGAACAAGGACACAGCACCCTGGTAATGAAGGTAGCTAAATACTAGACCAGTTTGGGAATGGTGATGGGGGATGTTTCTTTATTGCAGTCTCTAAGAACAGTCTGATTTTTCTAAGAACTGAAGGTAAATTTGGCTTCTATGAGGAATTATGTATCTTCTGTTATTGTTGTGGAGGCTAGAAGTTCCAGATAATTTATTTTTGTTGTTGATCCACAATCTCAGCTTCACTGTATTGAACTATCTCATTTAGATATAGTCTCTGTGATATAATCTCTCTAATGCCTCAAAGGAGAGAGAAGAAAGATCTTACAAAAGAAAAACAAAACAAAACAAGAAAATCTCAAATTTTCTTCCATGGTTTATTCTAGTGATTCTCTTCCTTTAAAATGAAAGTTTTAATATTGCTCTTATAATACTTGCAACTCAAGATAATGATTAAAGTCTCAGAACTTCAGCTAGTTGTGCTCTAAAGGTCAGAAAGGACATTTCCAGTGCTTGGCTTGCTAGTTTTATTTAGTATTGACCCTCCTTCCTCTGAATATGAAAGAAAGATTCACTTTCAGACATCTGACAGACAAGGGAGAATAGCTCAATCTGAGATGCTGACAGTTACATCCCTAGCTGTCTGCCCTATCCCCAGTGCACAGATATATGAGTATCAATTACAACATAGAATTTTGAGATAAACCACCCTTAGTTTTGGTAAGCTGCAAAATGCTGTGCTCTTAACAGCAGCAGTTCAAAAGCTGATTGACAAACAGGTCAGGCATCTATGTGTGGAGGCCAGAGGGAACAGCAAGGACAGTAACCTTGCCAGCTGCCACAGGCTAAAACAGCCCCTGCTCATCAGACACTCTTCGATTCCTCTCTGGGGCATTTTACTCTCAGGATCTGTGTCTACATACTGTTAGACTTGGAGTCAAGGAGGAATAATCTATTAATACTTGAGGCTGGCCATGTTTTTCTGAAGGGAAAAACACATACAGACAAAGACCACAACAAACTAACCTTTTTGTTTCTATTCTCCTTCAAATTAAATAAAATATCTAAAGTGGAACCAATCATATTGGAATTGTTCTCAAGGATTTTTTTTTTTTTTTATATGGTTAGCCCTGATGATATTAGTTTTGATCTTATTATTAAATAGCTAATTTGAGATTTTAGGTGTTAGAAATAGTAATAAATAATGGACATTCATAATGAGATATCGCAGAATGGCTGAGGTTGGAAACCATTGGCCTTTTTGTCCACAAAGGCACGTTGCTGGCTCATGGTCAGCCTGCTGTCTAACTGAACTCCCAGTTCCCTCTCTGCAGAGCTGCTTTCCAGCAGGTCACCCCCCAGCCTGGACTGGTGTTTGAGGTTATTCCATCCTAGGTGCAGCACCCTGCACTTGCTCTTGTTGAACTTCATGAGGTTCCTCTCAGCCCAACCTCCAGTCTGTCAAGGTCCCTTTGCACAGCACAGCCCTCTGGAGCATCAGCTACTCCTCCTAGCTTTATGTCGTCAGCAAATATATATGTGTATCTTGTGTAACAGAAAAGTCGATAATAGTGCAAATGATTCTAGATAGGTCAGATGGTACAAGTTTTTAAAACACCAGTATGTGTTTAAAACAAAACTTTAAAACTTTTATTTTGGAGACTCATTATTATTATGCTAGGAAATGCAACCAGGTGTACAATGAACAGGGATTGTACTGAAGGAAAAAAAAAAAAAAAAAAAAAAAAGTCTTTAAAGTGTTGTGGTTTTGTTTGTTTATTTTTGTTTTTTAAAGAAATAGCCCAATTCCCTATTTACACAATTCCCTGTGTACATATTCCCTATGTATACAAAAGTGTACATTACAAGCATCACATCTAGTTTGCTATTCCTTCCAAAAGGAGATTAATCTCTGAACTACATTACTCAAACAACATTATTCAGTGTTAAATATCTTGTCTGGTTTTCAATTTTATTTTAAAACTATTTTCAAACTTTAAGATGTTAATTATTCTCTTATAAATTTGTTTTTCAGAACTAAATATTATCAGAATCTTGGGGAACTGCAGCTAGCATTAGCTAGGATTCATTGGAGCTGCTGGAAATATATTTAAATACTTTAAATTATAAATTGTTTGTGTTTGTTGTGTTTCCCAGCTGAACTCACAATTATTACTAGAACCAAATGGTACAGCCCAGACATACAAATTACTCATAAGTTCTGTAACAATGTTTTTCATAGACTAAGAACTATAGTAGACATATTTAATCTATTTTTGATTACTTAATGAATTCAGAGACATTTTTTTCTCTACTGCCTTGGGAATGTTAACTCATTAATAGTGTACTTACCCAATCTTCTGCGTTTTAAATGACTTCATAATTACCTGATATTCAACAGGTGCTCTGGTAAGGAATATTTCCATTAAAACCATAATTAGAGATTTTAAAATATGCTTCCATAGAAATTATCTGAATGAAGGTTTTCGTGTACTTAGACACTCTGAAAGTAGGGAGTTTACACTAGAGTTTACTCTGAACAACTCCTTGTTAAAGACCAAATTCATTAAGGAGATGAGGTAATTCCTACCAGGGATAGCCCATCTGAAAGGCAAGCCAGAGAGGATGACAGCTGTGCACAGGTGGAGGGGTGTGTGCTTTCTGACTCTAATGCAGTAATAACACTGTAAGCATTTTATGATTAACATTTGGTAGGAAGAGAAGTGGGAAGAAGAAGAGAGAGAACAGGAGTGGTACATAGTGAAGCTGATGGGAACTTATACACATATACATACACATTCCTATTAGTGAAATTAGAAAAGTAAATGCAGAACACAAACAGCTCAAATCTTATGGAAGAATGAAAAGTTATGTATATTTATATAAATATATATATGACCATTTTCATTTTTAATGAAAAAATAAAATGAATAAAATATAAAATACATTTAATTATAATTTCCCCACTTTCTAATAATTTCTCAATGTGCCTTAAGGCATAACTAGTAGTAAAATTTCGAGTCTTGGAAGCTAATGAGAGCTGGTTCGTGGTGGTATTTATGTATATAATTTTCTAATGATATCACTAGGAATGGAGAACTTAACTTTAAAAGGACTACAGTATGGATGGATATGTCTAGCTAAGCCAGTCATGTTAGATTCCTATGAAAATAATTTGGGCTTTTTCAGTCTGTCTCATTGTAAAGTTTGCATCAAAAATAGTTGAATGCATCACACTCTGATTTTGCCTGGACAGAGATAGTTTCCTTGTACTGCTTAACTTGCTTGAGTGATAAAGACTGTTCAACAGGAGCAACTAGAGAAAAAATTGAGTATTTAGATGTATTGGTTTTGAGTTACTTTTCAGGGGATTTTTATCATCCTTTTCTCAGAGTAAAGGTAGGCTTTCAGTGTCTTTTTTTCAATATTAATTTTTATTGTCTTTTTCATTGTTACCTTGTTTTCCAAACATCAATGTTTACTTCATATTTTTGACATTCACCAGAAGGAAAAGATAAAACTGAAAACCACATTCTGAAAATAAGAAAATTGTAGTATTGTTCTTGTTATAATGAATTTGAACTGCTGTTTTCCTGGTATGTTTATTCAAGCAGTGATCTCAGCATATCATTCACTGTCACAGATCAGCATGCCTCTTTCGCAACATTGCAATGTACTCTTTCCCCCTATATAGATACACACAAAAGAAGTAGAGGGAAGAAACTGAGATAAATGAATTTGAGTTTTTCATTATGTCACTGCTCTTTTTCCCAGCTTGATCACTTGACAATCTACTGTGAATGACAGAAGTAGAAACATATTCTGCATTAGTGAAATCCAAATGAAAAAGTACCCCAAAGAACATATATCTTGCCAGGCAAGTCACCTGGAAGACATACAGGACACAGAAATAAAATCTGTAGATACGAAGAAGTTCCAACAAAGCAACAGATGTGTTCCTTTTTTCAATACTTGCACTCTGTAAGTTCTTAAAGAAAGTCTTTATTTTTACGAATATTTTTCATGCAGACAAGTTTGCAATTATCTCTTATCTTTGTTCCCATTCTTTACATTTTCATCTTAAAAAGATGCATTTTTTCTCTAGACTTCCAATGTAATTCCATATATTTATGTTTGAATTTCAGCTGTTGTATTATTATTATTATTATTATTATTATTATTTTCAGCCTCAGTAATACCCATGTATTTCTGTTTCATCTTTGATAAACAACACTTTATTTCACGTTCCACTGTTCTGAGAGGATTTCTAAAAATGGTCCTTCTGTATCTTTTCAAGGCTGGTATTTTGATGGTGTAGTCTCTGGACCCAAGGCATCCAGCAGACAACTTTTGAGGTTCTGAGAAGCGATAGCATGGAAAAGAGGCTGTTGCCAGTAGTTTTGTGCTGTGATCTTACCAGAGGCTGAAGTAATGATGACCTGAACCATCTTTGCCTTTCTTGAAAATGGTCATAATTCAGTATTTTCTGTTATTGGGAAATTCACTTGGTCAGCATAACTGAATCTGATTGGGATGGTCTTTTCACATATCCTTCTGTGAATTTCATCCAACCTTGGGGATCTGAGTTCATCCAACTTACCTAATGAATCTCTAAATCTTCTCTGCTATTTGTCAATAGCTCCTTTCTCCCATTCACCAGTTTTATATATTCTTTAAATACAAAGGCAAAATTTCAAATATACATGAAAGCTGAAGCAGCGATGCAAAACACAGAAACACAGTAGATATTTAAGCCACTTGAACTCTGATCAATACATTGAACTTTGAAATGGTCTCATCAGAATGTTTAATGTTTGTTTCTTCTTACCCAGTGTTAAGTATTTCTGTGGTCTGTGAAGATTTGCAGCAAGTGACATTTTGCACAGAATGCAAAGTTCATTTTCTGAGTGGAAAAGACAGTTTAGAGGAAAAAAATATTGAAATGTGTTCCTGTTCTGAGGGAAGACATATTGTAGTTCTGACAATACACAAGGAAACAAGAAATACAGTCTATAATGTGGATCTTCTCTTTTCCAGGAAGAGCAGTGGTAAGCATGGGATAAGAACCTTAAATTGTAGATCTAAACATCATACATTATGCTGTGGAGAACTGTGGACAACAGATTTGAAATATTGATGCATTTAGGATTATACGGATAATTTGTTTGCGGGGAAAAAAAAAAAAAAAAAAAAAAAAAGGTATGTAAGGGGCTCTTGTGTCTCATGGTAGGTTCATGCTCACTCATTTCTAACATTTTCTCTCCTGGGTGCGAACTTGAAAGTTTTATTTTCTGAGAAGGTATTGTTTGTAACTTTTTCAACAAATTTGAACAACATTTGCTACTTGTAGAGCAAAACAGCCAAAAGAGGAGACTTCTCTGCATCATTTTATATAAATACCTAGAATCTGAGTTCTCTACAAGAGAACTTTTCTTATTGAAATTAACTGTTTTTTTGCTGTATGGTAAGTACCTTAGTATGAAGGCAAAGTGCTTTTTTTTTTTTTTTTTTTTTTTTTTAATATATATATATATTAAAGTAGTAGTAGTTCTCAGTATTGCCTCTTTTGGCAGATAATTGACATGCTTTTCAACATATAGATTCCAAGCTTTTCTGAAGTATACCTTAGATATTTTAAAGGAAAGGATCACAGGGATTAAGTTCTTCTGTGAAAGCAGGATTCCCAATCTTCCTGCCAATCACAGACAAATTAAAGAAAGTGACTTTTACAACCATAGCTTCTGCATTTTCTGGTGACAGTGACAAATCTAGGACACTCCTAGCCCATAATATGAAGTGACTGTAGAAAATTAGATTTCTCCAGTGCTGGTAGCATTGGTTCCACTTCAAGATATCCCTTCTTCACATTAGGATTTAAAGGATCCTACTTGGTTTTACTTAAAAGTATTTGCCTTTAGCTGCTTGCTCTCATTACTCACGTGATGAAATAATAGTGATTTTTCCATGTGACTCAGAAAATTCCAGAACAGAGAAAAACAGGAAAGATTGTTTGCTGTTTACAAAACTAATGCTATGATATCAGACTCACAATGTGGACTAGCAAAGCTAATGGAATCCGGCTGTTCTTCTGTTTCAGCCCTATAATCTGTCTTTACGTTTTCCCACTAACATTGAGCTTGGGTTATACACAGTGAGTGATGCTAAACACTTTCTCTGAATGCAGTCTATACTCATTATCTTTTTGGTTCCTGTCTCAGATCAATTTCTGGCAGTAGGCAAGGCTGATGACTTAACAGCAGCATCACAATTAGAATTAAGTGAGCCAAATGAGAAATCCTTTCCTAAGCAGATATTGGCAAAACACAAGATTGGCAAAAGAGAGGAGAGAGAAACTGTATATAAACAATATATATATTGATGTATATATATAAAAGAATGGAGATAAGATGAATTGTCTGAAATGAAGGCTTTGTAGACTTTTAACAGGACTTTCTAAAAATGACCATCAGAGAGATAATTAAGAACAGTTAATGAAACTGCAAGTAGTCAGGTTGTAAAACCAAATAAAAACTAATTGTAGGGGACTGTAAGTCATTTGTTCATTTTTTATGGGTTATGTCAACTGTAATGTATTTTGATGATGAAAATCAAATGTCTTTAAGAGATATTCCCATGGTAAGAATCACAAAAACTAAAGGTCTTTTGTTATTGACTAAATGCTAGAAGAGAGCTAGAAGAGAGCCTGAGCATCTGTAATAGCCTGAATAACATAGTTAGTGGAAAATAAGCATTGTAAAGTCTCCAGGTTTCGGAAATCAAGCTCTTTCAGGAGATGAGGTAAGGTTGTTGCAGATGTGTTATAAGGTAGACTTTTTTTTCTTTTTTTTTTTTTTTTATTTTTTTTCTTTTTTTCCTGGGGATGTTTTTGTAGAAGTAGGAACAAGACACCAGCTTCCTGGTTGAAGCTTTCATAAAAATTCTTTTCACCCTGTTCAAGAATAGGCTGCCATTTTAGCTTAATGGAAAGCACCTTGAAATGTACCCACCTTAAAATCATCATTGTGGTTTCCATGAGGATTATTTGCCATTTTATTATGTGACTAGTTACTGAAATAGTTTACACATCCAATTGTGTTAACATAAATAGCTGCCCAACTTATTAATAATGTTAATAGAAAAGTGATTCCCATGTCACTAAAAATATACTTAATTATTTTACTTTATCTTAACACTGTTTACTATGACATTTATCCAAGCATTTTGTGAATCTAACACTATTTTTTTCTTTGCTAATTGCATAACTAGAAATCACATCTATAAGTTTTCCTTTTTAAATGACTATGACAATGTTCACATATTTTCAGTCTTTCATATCATCTCTTCTGCTTGACCTTCATTTAGAAGAGTGCATCAAGTACCTAATTTCTCTGAAGATTGCTATTTATACAGTGTGCCACGAGATGTCAGTGTTTAAGAATATTACTCTTGTTACCAAGTGCTTTTAAAAACCCTGTGCTGTACTCTTTAGTGTTTAAGGTTCAATGGCTAGCAGGCAGGCATTTTTGTTATTCTGGGACTAATAATATTATAAACTGCTTAAATAACTCCCAACTGGAAATGGAACAGAAAACAAAAGCGTCATATAAGTGTCCCTGTAGAGCCATGTTTTTATTTGTCCCCCCAAAACTGCATCTTGAGGAAATTATTGTGTTCTCAGTTTATAATGGGAACTGAGTCACTGCTTTTTTTTATTATTATTATTATTTTAAAAAGTCTCCCCTGGTGAATGATAAGCAGCACTGCAGCACTTGGGTTTAATGTGGGCAAATAACTAAATCAAGGCCAGGTCTGGTCCAGCCTACCTTAAGAACAGACTAATAATATGGATTTTTTAAAGCAATACAACTTCCTTCCTCAAGTTGAAAACCCACAGTATCTGGCAACACAATGCTGAATAGTCTGAATGGAGAACAGTTATGTCAATGGGGTGGGAGAAAAAAGGACAGTGGATAGAAAGACAGCATTATGATCCATTAGATAGCATTATGATAGTAAGGTCTTGCCTAAAATTCAAATACATGTATTTAGTTGAATATAGGTACTCTCCCTACTCCCGCTTCCTCACTCCACCCTCCCAGCCTTTACTAACCTCTGGCTGCAGCTGTAAACCAATTTCTTAAAGGTAAAAATACCCTATAAAATGTTCCAGTTTGAAAGGAATGTCTCTTGAGAGGTAAGTAGGCAGATAAAACTCTCACTCAACCTGCAGTAAAGGATCAGGAACACTGGCTTTAAGATATGTTCGTATTAAATCAGAGGCATATTTTTTTTCAAAGGGAATATAAAATTCTTATTGTTCTCCAGCAACTAGATTGCATTAAAAATAGTATATATGACATATGATATATATGGAATGCATCAGACAGTATTTATGGAAAAAATAATGAAAAAACTGATAGTACTGCCAAACATGAGTTCAATATGAGCCTGATAAACCAAAAGCATTGAAGCAATTTGAATTTCGTCTTCTGGAAATAAAAGAAGTAAACATATAGTAAACACACTCTGGTAATGTATGCAAGGCAAAGACATAATGGCTTTTTTATAGATTTTTTTTTTTTGGGGGGGGGGGGGGTGGAATTTGATGGCTTTTGATCACTTTTTTTTTTTTTTTTTTTTTAATATAAGCTGTTCTTGTTTCTTCCCCACTGCCACAAAGTCTGAAACAATTGCCTATTAGAACTACATATATATAGGTGTATATAGATAGAGAGAGATACCTTTCTGGTAATGTTGATAAAAGGACTCAAAGTCATGAGTCTAGCACTCTGTTTTATGCACCATTCTGTCTTATGAGTACTAGTTATAACTTTTGCAGAAATGTTTTCATCAGCCATTTCGTCTTATTACTTTAATTGTTTCTTTGGTATAGATTTTAAAAGGCTCTTCGAAGAAGATGGTGTTTGCCCCAAGTGCAAATACTTGCCTGGTCTGTGGCCCACCAAACATGGGTTGCATTCCCCTGCTGCTCTTTTCAGACTTGGGTCTCACCTTCATAGTCTGCAGACACGCCCCACATCTCTGAGTCCATATTTTCACTTTCTTCCTTCTGAAATAGCAACTCCATTGTGAGTACACAAGGAAGGAAAGGGAATAATGAAAAGTAAAGGTAATAATTAAACTATAACTTCTTCTATATGTACATTAATTCTTAATCTGATATATCTGTTTCTCTTACTTATCTGTCACTTCAAATAACAGTTGTCAGGAAAAAATGCATAAAGTTACTACATAGATATGTTTCTTTAACTATGAAGTTAACTGACTAAGGTCTCCTGAGAGAGAACAGAATTTGTATATATTCTACTCTCATAGAAAACTAAACCATAATGAGTGGTTCAGTAGACTCTAAAGCACCCAAAAGTGCTGCATTGATGGATAATCAGCTAGGTTTATCTTCAGAAGGCTGCTCTAGCTCAGAAAGGAAAAAAGATTAATTCAAATAGCCTGCTGCTTACTGTGATCTGCTGATGATCTAACATGCAAAAGAGAATTGGTCTGAGACTGTTATTGTCTTTTGGATTTGCATCAAATGTTTTCTTACTGAAACATTATAAAAAAAAAAAAAAAAAAAAGACATGAAAATGTTTATTCTCCTGAGCTAGTTCCTTTCTTCCACTGCTCACTAACAGCTGGAGGTTTTCATGCTCAATATTTTCTGTCATAATAGTCAATACAACTTAGCAAGACATTATACCTACATGTTACAATACCTAGGTAACAATGGGAAAACAAATTATTATGACATAAACTACTCTCTTGTGCACACAGACACACATGCACACATAGATACACATATATGTATATTCCTTATATGTATATATTCTATATATGTATATTCCATATTCATATATGTATAAAGACACACATATGTATATTACTCTCTATTTCCTGACTTAGAATGGTTCCCACAATCATTTTGAACAGTTTATATCAGATGCGTCTAGATTTGCTGGGGATTTGTTTTTTACAATGAAAAAAAACTCTTGAAATACCCCTAAATAAGTCTAAAGAGGTTGCCTCTCATTCTCCTATAGGCTGAAAGAGATCTACAAATAGCTCGCACTATAACATGAGTACTAGCTTGTACTTAAAACATTAAATTCTGAAGTTTTTCCTACCACGTTTATGCAGACCAAAATCCAAATGTTTATATCTCATTGGTAAAAGGGACAAGTGGCTGCACTAGTTCAAGGCCTACCTTTCAGATATCATAGAATCATAGAATGGCTTGGATTGGAAGGGACATTAAAGATCATCTATTTCCAACTCCACAGCCATGGACAGGGATGACACCCACTAGATCAGGTTGCCCAAAGCCCCATCCAACCTGGCCTCCTTGGTCCTCATGACCTGGAAGTTTTGCGGACATTTTTGCAGCTGAGCCTCTGAAAACGTTTTTGGTCCACATATATATATGAGAGCATTTCAGAATAATAGTGAAAATCCATATCAAGAAATACCATAAAGAAGGTCTAGCACACTCAGATATATAATGATTTTAAGCAATAAATTAAATCTGGTATATTTGCCTGCTTGTGAGTAAGCAAACTGTTCCGTTTACTGGAGTTCACTCCCATACAACACCTTTTACTACAAATAAATTCAGGAATTTATCATTCTTCACATTACGAGCTCTGTAAAGGTTTAAAACTCCAGTATAAAATTTCAGAAACAGACTAGATCACAAGGCCAGAGGTAGCCTGCATTTTTTTTAATTTTATTTTTTTAGGAAAAATCATTGATGTGATTTTAATTTTAAAAGCGCCACGGTTGGTTTTGTTTCTGCTGAAGTCAGTGGACTAAGCCATGACATTTAAGTAGATATAACTTAACTGATACTGGCACAGAGCTACATCTTAGGGTGATGTGGGACAAAAATTCAGACCACCATGAGAAAGAAAAAGTGGAAGGAGTTCATTTGATTGACATAAAGCTCATATTTCCAGCCTATCACTCTAGCTAGTGTTTTTGTTGCTACTGTTGTTAATTGAGGGCAATAATGTGTGGATTATTTGATACTGTAGGGAGCAGTAGCCATAAATACTTATGACAGGTATTTGATATTGTAAATTGGATGCTCTGCATACAAAGTGAGAAGTGTACCTTTACCTAGTTAGTTATTTATGGCTTTTTTTTCTTCTTTTTTTTTTTTTTTTTTTTTTTTTTTGTGTGTGTGTGTGTGAATAAAACAGCTGTTGTTTCACTATTTATTGAGTAGGAGCTGCAAAACATACCAGGAAGTTGTACGATTAGAGTCTAGTTTATATGAATTTTACCATTTGTTTCAAAATACAAAGTTTATAAGTTTAGAAGTGTGCAACCTGCAAATAGAAAGCCAGCTGTGAGTGCTTCACTGTCCATCCACAATAGGCTTCTTTATGCATCTTGTGAAGCTGTGTCCTGTATATATTAGGAAGCTTCTCAACAGGAGCTACATCCTAGCCTGTAGACTGTGAAGAATTGGTGTTTCTCATCTATCCTCTTCACTAAGTCATGTAGATCACAGAATAATACAATGGCTTGGGTTGGAAGGGACCTTAAAGACCATCTAGTTCCAACCCTCCTGCCATAGTCAGGGATGCCACCCACCAGATCAGAGCCTCGTCTAACCTGGCCTCAAACACCTCTGCAGGCAACCTTTGTCAGTGCCTCACCACCATCTGAGTGAAGAATTTCCTCCTAACCTCTAATCTAAATCTTCCTTCTTGTAGTTTAAAACTATTCCCTTTGTCCTGTCATTATATTCCCAATAAAGCCCCCAAACCACGTGAAATGTGCTTTTTCTTTTGTCGTTATTGTTTTTGTTTTACTTTATAACCTTGTCATATTGCCTTACCTTATTACCGCAGTAATTCTTGGAATGTCCCTACATACTTTGCCTCCCCAAAAGAATATACTACTCCCCCAGAAGAGCATGCAACAGACTGCAGGAGACTGTGGTGCATTTAACTTAGGGTGGAGGGCAGTGATTTCAGATAATATTATTAACATGATGCTGAGGAGAGATGAGGTTTGATGCCCGTCTATTGATAAAACATATCAATGAAGGGATTAAGGAAGATGAAACTTGAAGCTCAGACTTTATATCTCCTGAATGCCAGTGTAATTAAATAATACAGATTAACTAATGCATTCAAAGTAAAATTGATGTAAAATTTTTTAGCACCAAAATAAGCATTTCTCAACTGAATGGAGAGCTCACACTGAGTTAATATCCTCATCAACTTAGCATTACTATGACTAAAGCACTAGGGAAATTAAAAGATCAGTTAATTATTTTTCAAGACTGAGGAAGTGGCATTGGAGAGGTGTAATCTTTATTTTATTTTATTTTTTTCTATAAATTGATTTTTAACATAACTTGAAATACTGGTTTGTCAGCTCTCAAATGTTATATCTATACTCCCCTGAAAATAAATGAATAACAGTAACAGCAGAAAGTGGTAATGAAACATCAGTCTGACTATACATGAACTGCCAAAAATTCATCGAGATAGCTCGCTTTAAGTATTTCAGTGTTCATAGGTTTAACAAAATAAATTAAATGTCTCTTAATCTGTTTATGCTGACCACTCAAAAACAGCTTTTTTCATACAATCTCCAGTTTGTCCCCTACTCATGAAGACACCTCATGATCATTACATGTACGTATATTATTTTTAGGAATCTGGGATATACATTAGAATTCAGTCAAACTTTTGCATTAATCTTGTCTGCCGTAATGTAAAATAAAGTATTGCATATTTTTATATAATAGGAAAAACACATAAAAATTCCCAGAGGAAATGACTGCTGTGGCTTAACCCAGCAGGCAGCTAAATATTACACAGATGTTTGCTTACTCCCCTGTCCCAGTGGGATGAGACAGAGCACTGAAAAGTTGCAAGAACTCATGGGTTGAGATAAGAACAGTTTAGTAAGAATCATACAATATCCCGAGTTGGAAGGGACACACAAGGATCATGGAGTACAGCCCCAGGCACCACACAGGTCTACCCAAAAATTCAGACCATATGACTAAGAGCACAGTCCAAATGCTTCTTAAACTCTGACAGGCTTGATGCTGTGACTACGTCCCTGAGGAGCCTGTTCCAGTGCGCAACCACCCTCTCGGTGAAGAACAATATCCTGATATCCAGTCTGAACCTCCTCTCTCGCTGCTAGACACCATTCCCTTGGGTTCTACCAGTAATCACTAAAGAGAATAGATCGGTGCCTGTCCTTCCACTCCCCCTCGTGAGGAAGCTGTAGATCGCAATGTGGCCTCCCCTCAGCCTCCTCTTTTCCAGGTTGAACAGGCCAAGTGACCTCAGCTGCTCCTCATACATCTTGCCCTCTAGCCCCTTAGTCTTATTAGCCCTCCTCTGGATGCTCTCCAATAGTTTCACATCCTTTTTGTACTGTGGTGCCCAAAACTGCACACAGTGCTTGAGGTGAGGCCACACCAAAACACAGCACCATACCAGCTACTAGGAAGAAAATTAACTCTATTGCAGTTGAAACCAGTACAAGACTTCTCTGTATATGTTTCTACCCTGGCATAGAAAGAAAACATGAGAATTGTTACTTTACTAGAGGAAGTCTCTCAGACATGATGCAGTGCTAAGATGTACTCAAGAATTTCAGTGATGAGGACATTATCAAGAACTCTTTGAAAAGTCATTTCATCAAGCTTATGAATTGCTAAAGAGAGTAAGAAATACAGAGATAAACAACACTTTTTAGTGAAAGAAGTGTTTATTACAAAAATAGGCAAGCTATTGGGTGAATTGTTAAAAGGACTTCAGGTGAGGCTAAAGGAGCCCTAGATATAAATCCTTTTTATTTCTCAGTATTTCTGTATGAACTTTGAAAGTAATTTAATCCTTATATCAATGCATTACCTTACACTCTCCAGTGGGTTGTCTCTTTTGTTTGACTAACCCCTCTGTTCACCAGGGTAAGAGCTACATCTCAGAATATATTTATTCAGAAAATGACACCAAAAGACCTTATCCTGGTAAGGGTGTTTTGGAATAGTGACAATGAATTCTAGATTGACTCTTCTGTCACCATATACCATGTACAAGTGGTTATATTCTTTATTTTATGTGAAATTCTGCAATCATAATTGACATGAAATTTCTTCTCATTGCTCAGTTAACATTGATGTTTAATGATCACTTCTGTTTGGAAGGATCAGAATGGATTTTCCCTTTACTACTTAATCATATTGTTTCTCTAGAGACCTCAGTCTAGCCACTGATGTTACCTGATATTTGCTTTCAATTCTGTATGCATATGTCCGTATGTATATGTCTATTTGTAGATTGTTTATTTTTGCTTGAGTGGTTAGCTTCACGTTTGTTTATTTGATTTTTTGTTTTACTACAGAAGAAAAATACTTAATGAAGTTAGGTATTAAATATTTTAAAATGTTTTATAAAGTTTTATTTCTCTGGGCAAAGGGACCAAAGACCAAGAAGTGGTGTTCTCACTTGCTTTCTCAACCAAGCAGGTACACTCTCATGTCTTCTTACCTCGTATTTGACTAGTATCCAAATACCACACTTCACCAGTGACACGTGAGAAAGGGACATTATTACACCACAGAGGAGACTATTAGACAACTATCCTTAAAAAGTGTTATATTCTTCCTTTTTTTAGTGAAATTTTAAACAAACTATGACAGTATTATTAACTGGAAAGTAGGAAGGGAGGAAGGGAGGAAGGAAGCAAGGAAGGAAGGAAGGAAGGAAGGAAGGAAGCAAGGATGGAAGGAAGGAAGAAAGGAAGGAAGGAAGGAAGGAAGGAAGGAAGGAAGGAAGGAAGGAAG
>NC_048894.1:116661109-116679488 GCF_011077185.1 Oxyura jamaicensis | reverse complement strand
GAAGGAAGGAAGGAAGGAAGGAAGGAAGGAAGGAAGGAAGGAAGGAAAACAGCAATAAGACAAAAAAAGGAAGTTTTTTCTGTAATGTTTTAGAAGTATTCCTGTTTCACTCTGCTCTTGAACAGTATTTTCAGTGTAAGGTTTCTTTTTTAAAATGACCATGCAATGTTTACATTGCTATTGCTTCACCATGATTGCTTTTTAACATGAGTAATACAGGATAAAGACACAGAAGTGTCTGTGCTCTGCCTGCATTTATTTTACTTCATCTATTATTAGTTTTTAGACTGTGATAGCCCATCCAGAAATGTGAGTGTTGCTACGCACTCGACAAAGAAATCTTGTGTTATGCCTCAGCTCATCATATAAATCAAAATGTTTAAAAGCTCTGACCTCATTTCACCTGAAATTCATTTAATGTATCCTTCATAATTTAAAGATACAGCCGAGACGTTTTTTAGGAGATTCGAAAGTCTGTGGCTACCTTAAGAGTTGCTCCTCATGAACTTGTATTAAAGTGTTATTTATGACTGTAGTGCCACTTCTTTGTCTGTGTTCATGACTGTAGACATTCACAGAGAAAGATTTGTCTCAGCTAAGGATAATGGCTCTCTTGGGAGAGGAAATGGCTGGTCTCTGGTTTTGACATGATTGATGCCAGATACAACTATTAAACAGACAACAATAAAGTCATCATTTGAAGTGAGAAAAAGGTTTATTGCCCTTGAGAAAATGTTATATGGAATATAGATTGTATTCTAATGCCTTTCTATATGTATTATAAATGTGTGTATAAATGTGTATATATATATACATATGAATATGTATATACAATATTAGGATTCAAACAGTTAAAGTAAGAAGATCCAACTGAACTTTATAGTCCCTCTCTTTTGGGGTTACCTGATACATCACGGGTGTTCCTGACCACAACACATAGGAACTGTTGGGTCCACTATCCGCACTCTCTAGCAAGGGCTATGCCTAGCCCCAGCCTTATAATCACATCAGTTTACACAAGCTGATGTGATTACCTCAGCTTGTCATGTCAAATTAATTTCAGTAAATATCCATATGCTCCCCCTCAATATACAAGCTTGTGATATGAGTGAACATGATATGCAGGGATTATAAAATGATTCAAATCATGTCACTGTTGTTAGAATCTAAGAGCAGGCTCATAGCTACAGTGGTTCACTTGGTGTTCAGTAACATTTTAAGTAACAGCAAACTGATTCTATAGCTCTTATTTTGCATGACTTATATATGTGCTAAAGAGTCAGACTTTGTGAAGTGCAACCTGGCTTTCATGGGTTAGTGGAAATGTACAGCTGATTCACTAGTAGCCTTCTGAGGTATTTGTGTGAATAGTTTTCATATGGCAGAGGAGTTAATAGTCACTAAACCTTATTTTTATCATATGATTGTAGCTGCCAGGGAATAAAAGTCAGCCATTTTGCATTTCCAATCTTAAACATGAATACAGAATTAGAACTGGAATAGGTAATTTTGTCTAATGTTTAAGATCATCTTCATTTTTTCAATTATCTGTATTTTGTATTAATGTGCTACCTATTTTCATGACATGGCACAGTGGGTGTCCCACAAAATTAACAACTGAAAATCAAAAGGGAAGCTATGATTCAGACTTTTAATACAAATTTAATATTTTCTGCAAAGATAGGACATACTTTACAAAATAGTGCAATTTTTAAAATTAATATTTCAATGTGGTTTTGATGGAAAATTTTTTAAGCAGTTCAGTAGTTCTACCAGGATTCCTAAGACCAGAGATTAATTTAGCAAAGTTCATTAAAGTTGTTTAACCACACCACTACATGTATCCATATAATTACTCTACTTTGACTTATCTGAAAGTGACTGAATCTAGGTTTACTTCTAACCATAATGGTAAACAGTAACAGTCACCTCTCTTGTAGACAGCAAGTGGTCTGATTGCATGTTTACTTTGCTTTAATCTCCACTGATTAGAAGAGATGTACTGACATTCACCCATTCATGGACCTTTTCCTAATGCCTGGATTGAGGGAAGAGAGATGAAGAAGGTAAAAGGCATGAAAGTGTCAAAGCTATGAAAAGTTGGAAGCAGTTCAAAGCAGAGTCCAAAAGTGAAGTCCTAAGAAAAAAAAAAAAAAAAAAAAA
Organism: Oxyura jamaicensis; assembly: GCF_011077185.1. Lineage (NCBI taxonomy): Eukaryota > Metazoa > Chordata > Aves > Anseriformes > Anatidae > Oxyura > Oxyura jamaicensis. Next base: position 116,677,325 of record NC_048894.1, on the reverse strand, counting down.
AAAAAAAAAAACTGATAATTCCTTTGAATGCTCACCGCAGTTAAACAGCCTTTAAAGCAGAGAACACAGTTCAGGAATTGTTATATTTTCCTTACAACTGAACCTTTACAAGAACTGTCACAGCCAACAGCCATTCATTTAATCCTGTGCTCATTCCTCATTACTGTCAGGGCTGCTAGATAAGTGGAAGTTTTCCTTTTCTGCTTGCTCATCAATTTGTTAGAAGTGTAGGTAGTTGATGGACAGTATACACACAATCTATAAATAGAAAGCATATATGATGTAAGAAAAAACATCTGTAATTGAAAAGAGATGATCTGTGCTAAGATTTTGCAAGTATTTTCAAGGCTTGGATTCTGCAACTTTTTCTTATATAGATGAACATTTTTCAATTTTAAGTCATAGCAACCATCTCCATAAGTATGGTTACAGCAGGCAGATCTCTTAATGTAGGAGAAATCCTCTCTGTTAGGATTTGTCACTTGGTGGCTTCTGTGCCGCAAGGGTAATGTTGAGTTGGGATTAATAAAATGGCCATTGCACAACCAAGTTCTGCAAGCTTCAAAAATTTCTGAAGTCTCAAATTAGAAGGTGTCCTCGAGCCTTTTCAGCACCTGGAGCCAAAAGTATCCTGCAAATTACTACTTTGACGCTAACTGCACATGAAGGCAAAATCTCACTACCTAAAATGACCTAAATCACAGAGTTAGTATTTGAGGTTGACTATTAGAGACAATTTTGACTTTGTGAATAGATTGATCACAATGGGACTCAGTGTTGAACTTCGGTCCTCTCTGTCTTCATTGTAACAGGTAAATAAGCTTGGCTGATGTACGCAGAGTGAGGTGATTTGCTTAACAGTTCTGTGATCCATGTACAGAGCACAGGGAGGTAGTCTGCACAGAGAAGCTTCTCTCACAAAAAGAGAGAGGTTAGCCTGAACAGTATCTGAAAATTAGCCACCTGTGGTTCTAAATGGAAACAGACATGAAATCAAACAAAAAATATCAGCCTTAGGATTTGACAATGTAAATGTGTCTGGAATAGTCTAGGAAGGGAAACTCAGACTGACTCAGTGCAGCAGGTCTTGAAAAATCTTATATTTAACAAAACCTAGGGAGAAAGAGGTGAGTCATGTTGGTGACCTCCTAATGCCCATGACCTTAAGCAGAGAATTAGATTTGGATGGATCTTGTCTGGCTGGTTAAACAGCCACTTACCAGCTTGTAGAGATTCTGGCTTGCAGGCTGAATAGAAGGCTGAAAATTGGCAGAGCCTGATAGGAAGATTTAAAATAAGTGATGCTAGTGAGGGGAAAAAAAAAAAAAAAAAAAAAAAAATTGTGATCAGGTGATCTGAAAAAAAGGAATGGCTCTGCAATATAAAAGAAATATTAAGAAAGTGTCTTTACATAATAACAAAGCTGATTTGAAATGAGAAGAGCTATAAATAACACTAAGTCCCATGACAAAACAGATGAAACTAAAATGTAATAAGACAGTTGTGAAGAAAAAATACCATGATAGATCCATAAATGGATTACATTTCTTCAAGGTAGAAAGGAAGAAACAAGAAAACAATAATCATGAAGATAGATATATAATTAAACAGAGAAAAGTATTTTTATGTGTGAAAAATAGCACAGTCCAAATTAAAGCTCTGTTTATTTGTTTGTTTTTGTTTTTTTGTTTTGGTTGTTGTTTTTTTGTCTCACTTAAGAGAGAGAGAGAAAGATAGAATAGGCAAAGGATAAAAATACAAAGAAGAAAATAATATTCCCAAATATTTGCTGTATTTTTATTTCGCATTTCTTATCATTCTTTAGATGCAGGTTTAGGTTATAGCTTTCAAAATGATGCTGTGCCCTACTGATTTGCTAGAATGAAGTTGATGAACATAGTTGATGAACAAGCTGATTTTCATAAAAATCTCTTCATGGCTTATCCCTACAGAAGGCAAAGCTTCAAAACATATTGAAGATCTTCCACAAATGATAATTTCTAAAATTGATAGAGGAATGTGTTTTCCTTTCTGGGAAATATTTTTACATTTTCTTTTCATTTTCAGATTGGAAGAACATTTAATAAGTTGAAAGAAAGCTTTATATCATTTGTATAGATTTTTATTTTTCCTCTAGATGTTGAAAATATTGTTTACTAAAACCATGGAAATAAATAGTTCTCAAAATAAAATTATAAAGAAATAATAATTTTGAATCAATCTAAAAGGAATTGGTTTTGATTTTCATGAAAACATTGTTTTGGCTGGAAAAAAGTGTGATTTAATATATGGTTATATTTCTTTCTGTATGAGTTTTAAATTTTTTCAATTGATTACTTTTTTCATTCACTTTTTCTTCTTATATGACATTATAAATTGAATCTGCTGCATTTAATCATCCAGAGTCTGCATGTGTGGACTTACAGACCATGATCTTCAAAGAACATACTTCCTCAGCTCGTTATAAAGGCACAACATCCAGAAATTTTTAGTTAGTGGGTTTGTCTATGTAGTGGGTCTACATGGCAAGGTGTTGGTATCAGGGGGCCATAGGAGTGGCTTCTGTGAGAAGAATTTAGAAGCATCCCCATGTAAGGTAAGGGCCCTCCTGCTGACCAGAGCGGAGCCAATAACTGATGTTGCTTTGAGCCTCTGTGAGAGCATATTTAAGAAAGGGAAAAAAAAAAAAAAAAACTGCTTTTCAGCAGTTGGGAGAATGAGAGGAGTGAGAAGTTGTGCAGGCACCAAGGTGAGTGAAGAAGGAGGGGGAGAGATGCTCCAGATGCAGGAGCAGACCCCTGCAGTCTGCGCTGAGGACCATGGTGAAGCAGGCTATCCCCCTGCAGCCATGCGTCCCACAGTGGAGCAGGGTTCCACGCTGCAGCCTGCAGAGGAGACCACAGTGGAGCAGGTGAACATGCACCGATGGAGGCTGTGGCCTGTGGAGGACCCCCACCAGAGCAGATTCCAGGCTGGACCTGTAGCCTCTGGAGACAAGACCACACAGGAGCAGGTGACCTGTCAGGAGTTGCTGCCCATGGGGGACCCAGCTTGGAGCAGTTTACTCCTGATGGATGGACTCCATGGTACAGACCCATATCTGGAGCAGTTCTTGAAGAGCTGCTGCTTGTGGGAAACCCATGCTGGGTTTCAGCAGTTGTTCAACAAGGACTGCATCCTATGGGAAGGACTCCACAGCACAGGGAATGATAGTGATTGAGAAGCAGCGGTGGAGAAGAAGCGCTATAGACTGACCATAACCCCATCCCCCCGTTCTCCTGCGCTGCTTGGGGGGAGGAGGTGGAAGAGGGTGGATGGGGGGAAGGTGCTTTTGGTTTCTTTCCTTTGTTTCTCGCTTCTCTAGCTTGTTAGTAATAGGCAATAAATCTTACTATATCCCTATGCTGTCTGTTTTGCTTGTCACAATAATTGTTGAGTGATCTCCCTGTCCTTATCTCAACCCTTGAGCCCTTTGTATTGTAATTGTCTCCCCCTTTCCCTTTGAGGAGGGGGAGTGAGAGAGCGGTTCTGGTGGAGCTCGGCCGCCCACCCGAGTAAAACCACCACAGTCTACTAGTAAAAGGAGACAGAGGGATGTACTTCCTGCTCAGGTCATTCGGTTTAAATTGCTGAAGTGGCAAAAAGTCTAATTGAAAAATAATTGTTCACTGTTGTAGTTTGGTCCCAGCAGTCAGCTAAGTACCACAAAGCCTCTTGCTCACTCTTCCCCAGGTGGGGTGAGGGAGAGAATTAGAAACATAAAAGTATGAGAATTCATGAGTTGAGACAAGGACACTCTACTAGGTAAAGCAAAAGCCAACTGTATGCAAGCAGGCATATGAAAGCAAAGCCAAACCAGGAATTCATTAGCTGCTTCCCACTGGCAGGCAGGTATTCAGCCACTTCCAGGAAAGCAGAGATCATCATGAGCAGCAGCTTCTTGGGAAAAAAAATGTCATCACTCCAAACATGTCACCTTCCTCCTTCTTTACTCAAACTTTTATTGCTGATGCCCCTTGGTATGGGACATCCCTTTTGCCAGTTTGGCTTAGCTGTCCTGGCTGTGTCTCCTCCCATCTCTACAGAAACTAATGTTTGAAGAAGTCATCAACATTTCAAAGAGACTAGCAGAATTCTTGTAGTAACAGCTTTGCAAGAATGAAATTATTTTGAACAGCATCTACAGCCTATTAAAACTTTTTTTTTTTTTTTTTTTTTTTCCCATGACAAAACCAATATGACATTCTGCTTTACCCCTTCTGTTTTGCATTTCAGTCTCAGTTTATACACCGTAAGTACATGTATTTCAGTCACAGAGTAAATACATATGGGGGAGGGAAGGGAAAAAGATTGAAAAGTATGTTGAAACAAAACTTTTATATATATGATTTGTCTATAATTACAAAAGCATTTAACAAAACAAACAAAAAACAAACAATAAGTGCCTCCACCAGTTTATATCTTAATTAATTGGGCTTGTAGAAGTGTGGAGAAAGTAAGTGGATTTTAAAATGTACAATGACTGTTTATTTGTTGAGATCATTTATTTTTCATATTTGAAGCATTTTTTTTTATGGAAATAGATGAGCCATAGAAAGTAATGGTAAATCCTAGTTCCTATATACAGAAAGTGTTTTTCAGTCACTAGAGAACAGTACAACCAAATCATCCTTCTCTCTTCTTTTTCATGCCTTGTAAAGAACATATTCATTTACTTTTATTTTACCTTTGTCATTGCCATACAAAATTTAAAACACCCATTAATTTTATAGGACTACTCAAGTCGTTGGTTTTGGTTAGTTCTGATTATGAGGGTATCTTCCCTTTTCAAGAACCTATCTTGTATTAGATATATGATTGATACGTTTACAGTATTGTATGATCCATGGATCATCCAATTACAGCTGAACAAATTTTACATGTATATTTGGAAGCTCTATTTGTGGGTCCTATTATGGGCAGGTTCTTCTAAATATTAGTGCTATATGTACCTCAGGAAGAGACAACACTTGTTAGACGGAACTGTAAATATGACTAATACAAATGAATTTGAGCAGAGCCTTGCTTCAAGTACTATTTTATGAAATATTTATGCTAAATCTTGTACATTGTCTATTAGTAACAGTAGCTGGGAATGAATTTTACAAAAAGTGAGCTGTATGAAATAATTAAATAAATTCATTTTCTCAGTCTGAATAACAAGAAAATAGAAAATTCCATGTAACATACAGTGATTGTCAAAGCATTTGTCTGAGTAGGAAAAAGGAGATGAACTTTATTGTGCTATTTAATGCATGACTTTTACTTTTGTATTTCAGTTGTTAATGTAAGTGTAATATACCTTACTAGCATAGACTCCAAATCACACCAGGCAAACCTTCTGAGACTAACAACATATTTTACATTGAAAGTTTGTTATGCGTTTCTCAAACCTTCATTATCAGAGTAGCTTGCTACACAGTGAAAGTAAGGAGTAATAACTACTCTTCATTCACATACCTATTGAATACTGTTATATTCACAAGTATTAAACCCTCTTTTAGTCTCTGTTTGGTGGGTAAATTTTCACATCTGGGATATACTTAAAATAAAATGTCCTTACTTCCCCTAAGCATTATTTGATAAAACCAAAGAATCTTGTGAAATGCGTTAAAAGGAAATCAGGATGAGTATTAAAAAAAAAAAAAAAAAAAAAGTTAAAAAAGTGTATAAAAATGTATGTTTAGATCTTTAATCATCTGCTTGATCATATTCATGTTCAGTATCAATTGACATATACATATATATAACTTAATATGACAAAAAATACCATGGATCTTTATGTAAATGAATAAATTAGCTCCATTTCTAACTCTGAGAGATCACAGGTGCATCTTACACATAACATGGAAAGAGCCAAATACCTTACACTTTTTGCAGATGGAGAGATTTTATACCACTGATTCTTTGCATTAGTCTTTGAGAACCATGAAAATCCCAAAAAGGACATATTTAGCGTGCTTAAGGTATTTTATTCTGTTTCTATATATTAAAAATAGATTAATTTTGTTTCTGATTTTATATTTTGATTTTTTACATTATAAGGTTTGTTGGTTGGTTTGTGGGGGCTGAGGGGATTGGGGGACAGGAGGGACAACTGAGCTGTAATTGATATTGTATCTGAAATCCTGGCTGGTGTTTTCTGAAGTGTTTTCCCTTCTTTCCCTTGTATGTGGTTTGCCATGTTCTTTAATCTGTGTATCTTAGATTTACATTAAAAAGAAAGAAATAAAAAAACAATAAAAGACTGCTGTTATGCAATTTTTTTCAGTTATGTCTGAAAAGCCCACGAGGCTGGAGAGAATGTATGTTCTAAATATCATCTTTAAATCATGGTAGGTCTGTTCTTAATCTTGAAATGAATCCTAGTCCCATATGAGTATATTTTTTTCCTGGAGCTATTGCACATTTACACAAAGGTACATCAAGGCAGTTAACACCAGTCTTTTACTTTGAAGTTCATTTTCTTAAGGCATCCTTTTTTGCATAGTCATGACTGAAGCAATTATTTTCACAGAAGCCATCGTCAGTTCTGCAGGAATACACTGTGCTGAGACAGATCTTTGAATAATTAGTGTAATGCAAGTTGTCTCTAAAGCTCAGATACACTCTATAAACCTAAATGTTGTTAGCTGTTATGTCAATACCATAACTTAGCATAGAATGTCCTCTACCAAAATTTCACAGTATTCATCAATAAAATTGACCACAAGAAAATGATGGGTGTTAATGCTTTTAGAGTCCCCCTTATTGCAACTATTTTGACTTAGCCCAAATTGGCCAAGTCTAAACAGGAAATTATGTCTTTTAAAATATGATCAGAGAAAGATTCTAATTATCTGATAAGTACATAAATTACTTTGCTTTCTTTTAAGTATATAATTTAGAAAACTTTTGTTTTAGAATGCTAGAAGATATTAAAAGTGTGTGCTGTTTTGTGTATGACATTTGATTTAGTTATGTTCTGTCAGTTCATCTGTAATACTGATTATAAATTAATAGAGATTTATGGCTGTTCTGTATATTAATTCCTCATCTTTTATGACAATTTCAGTCAGACCAAAACCCTCTATTCTAGCAACTTTTTTTTTTTTTTTGATAATAATGTTTATCAAAGAAGCTAAGATGCAATGTATTTCTTAGTCTAGCAAGCAAAGATTCTTGTCTATGTCACATAAAACAGATGATATATACAATATACAAAGAGATGTAGTATTTGTTAATGCCAAACCATTTTATCCTGGAATTCCTAAAAATGTATGTTCAAGAGAAACACACACCAGGTCAAATAGTAATGAATGTACTTTGTAAAGGTTCATTGATGTAACACTACTGGCTTAACTTTATGATGTTCTTTCCATGCTCTAGAGGCAGACACAATGCTTAAAGCAGAACAGACACATTTATTAATCATGCCTATTTTATTATTAAAGACAGAATGAACAAAGGCAGTTAATAAACAATGGTTTATCGGAGAGCTTTCAACAGAAATGAACTTTTTAAATATTTTATAAGGTCATATAAAAGGTAACACTGTTGTGTTCCATCTTAAATTGTGCTGAAACTGGTCTTCATATCAACCTCTACTGTCTCAACATAGGACAGATAACTAAGGACTTTAAGGAAACACTTTCAGAAGATATTGCTCACTTATTTCTACAATACTCGACCTTTTCAAATCAGATGTAAAAAAAATATGTAGAAAGTGTAGAGTAATGAGAACACTTAGAAAATTATTCCCAGAAATCAGAGAAACAGATCTCATAAGTAAGTTGTCTTGTTCTGATCACAGTATAATTAATTAAATAAATAATAATTAAAAAAAAAAAAAAACGGTTTTATAACTTTTGTTGCTATTGACCATGACTAGTACTTTGACTTCTGAGCTACCCTCCCCCCCCAAAAAATAAAACATCAGCACAAAAAAAAACACAGAAATAAAATCATGCAGCCAACTACCCAAGAACAACAGCAGTAGCAAGGAGCACAGCTTGTGGTTGAATGCATTCATCTCCTGCATCCAGATTTATTGGTGTCACAGCATTCAGGACTTCTTCCTGGGTTTATTAAACACACAACAGAAACAACAACAATGAAGACTGCACAGAACTTGGTGACTACTAAAAACGAAGACAACAGAATGTACTGCTAGGAATTTTTGGTGTCTTGGAAATGTGTACCTTGTGATAAATACTTTTGTTTTTAATGCTGATTTCTTGTACAGATACCAGCTGAACAAGGACAACAGATTTGCATATTAAGTGAACTTCATTGCTATTTACTTTCTCAACTCTGAAAAACTGATGCTTTTTGTTGCCTTTCTTTCCTCTAACCTTACTGAGTGCACACTTCTTTCTGTGCCTTGATCATTCACTGACTGATTTAGTTTATGCCTGGGAGATTCTTTCTTGAGCCTTCAAATTGTGACCACAGAGTCTGTTCATTACTAGTTAACAGTGGTGAATGTGCTACGGTTTTTCAATTCATTGGTAAAATTTCAGATTTAAAGATTTAAAGGTGGACAATGATTGTCTTCTTTCCTATTCATTCTATTTTCTAACATCCTTTTAAATCCACTCTTATTAGTAAAGATTACATTTCTTTTTCAAATAAATATGTCTATTTCCCTTCCTCACAAAAGTCTTCCAGACAACATAATGATAATTTAAAAATAAATTTTTATAAAATAAATTCTTAAAAACTCCTAACAAACAACTGTTTTGCATTTGGGATAACTGTTCAACATGGCTTCAACATTCCCCTGGCAGGACAACATAACAAGGACCAGTGTTCAAATATGATTGTGATAGCATTTAAAGATGCTTTTCAAGCAACATGGGTAAAGTATTAGTTTTATCCAGAAACAAGTTTTGACACACTGAGAGATGATGCATCATATTGTACGCAACACTTTTCTATACACTTTACACAACAAATAATTACATTAAGCTTCTATACTACAACTCTGCAGAACGTTACTTCAAATTTTAGATGTCTGATGAATTTAATAACTATTTTTGTCATATTTTAAATATATTTTTAATTTTTCTTTTTTGTGTATTGCATGATATCTAACAATCAGCCTCCAGGAAGGTAATAGAATAACCCAGAATTTTGTGTTGGAAAAAATATTGTTTAATAAACAGATCAAATAAATTAAAACATGCTTATATGATTATGAAGTGGTTTGATGTTCGTCTTGTCCTTTCAGAAATTATAGGTAACCTTTAAAATATAAAAAGAAAATCTCTTGAAAATAAAAATGTAATTCTTTGATATTTTAAATTTTCAATTTTTATTTCTAGAACTAAGTACTAGTAGAATATGATTCACATTTGTGTATACTTTGAAAACCCTATCATCTAGTTATTATCATGACCACCTTTTAAGGGTTGCAAATAAATACAAGTTTATCAATGTATCAGTTAAGGGATTATAGATGATGTGATGGGAATGTTAGAAAGACTGATAAATAAGGCCAATTTAAAAACAAGAACAACTTTGCTATACTAACATTCATTAGCAGCACACATTGTGCTAGGAGTTAGTTCTTACACATTAATCAATCATTATGACTGCATATTCAAACCAGTCAACCTTTAGCAATCTCACCTTAGCTATGAGTAAAGAATACCTTGATATACAGCAGATAGCATCCATCTAGTGCTGATCATTATTGTCCTTGAGAGTCTAGGTATGAAGAATAAAGTCATCAGTCCCAAGAGGTATTTAAAGAGGGAATATGAAAGTGGTTTTCTTCTTTCTTCCTCTCACCAAACTGGAATTTTATCCCTGTATGAGGTGACTAAATTTCCAGACAATACACACCCTTTGGTCTCCACCACTGCATTATATGCTGGGTGACTCTGGGATGGGGAGTTGCTTTTTCCAGATGCAGTGGGTACCTTATGCTGTTCTCAGCTGACTTTTTTTTTTTTTTTTCTTGTTTAGCTGTTGCTTCTCTTCTTACTGCAACCTACAACCCTCCCTCTCCCCCCCCTCCCCCCGCACACACACACACACTTTGTCAGGTAACATTTTTCAGAGACAAGTTGTCCTGGCTTTGGATGGATAGAGTTATTTTTCTCCCGAGCAGCTGGTACAGTGCTGTGTTTTGTATTTAGGATGAAAATAATGTTGATAACACAATGTTTTCTGTTTTCATTGTTGCAGAGCAGTACTTACACAGAGCCAAGGATTTTTCTGATTCTTGTGCTGCCCTGCCAGCAAAGAGGCTGGGCTTGTACCAGGATCTGGGAGGGGACAAAACCAGGACAACTGATATGAACTGGAAAAAGGGATATTCCGTATCATACAATGTCAGTTCAACAAACTGAGGGAAGTTGGATAGAAGAGCTACCATTGCCCAGGGACTCGCTGGGCTTTGGTCTGCTGGTAGTGAGCAACTGCATTGTGCATTCATTGTTTTGTGTATATATATATATATATGTATTCTTCTTTTTAAACTATCCTTATCTCAACCCACAAGTTTTACTTTATTCACAGAATCATAGAATGGCTTGAGGTGGAAGTGACCTTTGTACTGGTTGGAATGAGTTAACTTTCCATGCAGCAAACTGTATAGTGCTGTGCTCTGCACTTGTAGCTAGAACAGCCCTATTGATGAGCAGTGCTGGCATAGCACCAAGATTCCCTCCAAACCCCTCAAACCTAGTAGGCTGGTGGTGGGCAGGAGGTGGGGAGGGGACATCACCAGGGCAGCTGACCTAAACTGACCAAAGGGATATTCCATAACATATGGTGTCACACTCAACAATAACAGGTGGGTAAGGGGAAGGAGAGGGGGAGCTCTCGTTATGAAGACATCTGTCCTCCCAGACAACTGTTACATGTATTGAGGCCCGGCTTCCCAGTATGTGGCCAAACATCGCTCATTGATAGGAAGTTGAGAATATTTTTTTCTCTCTACGCTTCCATGCGACTTTGCTTGTTGTTGTTTATTTTTGTTTATGTTTTGTTTTCTTTTGTTTGCCCATCTCTCTTCCTTTTCCCTTTAATTAAATTTTCCTTATCTCAACCTGTGAGCCTTTTTTTTTTTTTTTCCTCTTCAGAACACTTTCCTCTATCCCTCTTCTTCTGAGGAGGTGGAGTGAGAAAGTGGTTGTAGTGGAGTTTAGCTGCCTAACAGGGTAAACCACCACATGGCTCCAGAACTGAATGCAGTACTGCAGGTAGGGTCTCACAAGAGCAGAGCAGAGAGGGAGTATCACCTCCCTTGACCTGCTGGTGACACTTTTTTGATGCAGCCCGTGATACAGTTTGTTTTCTGGTCTGCAAGTGCACACTGATGGCTCAAGTTGAGTTTTTCATTAACCAATAACCCTGAAGTCCCTCTCCTCAAGGCTGCTGTCAGTCCATTCTTTGCCCAGCCTGTATTTGTGCTTGGGATTGCCTCAGACCAGATGCAGGATTTTGCACTTGGCCTTGTTGAACTGCATGTTGTTCACATGAGCTCACCTCTGAAGCCTGTCAAGGTCCCTCTGGAAGGCATCCATTCCCTTCAGTGTGTTGACCACACCACACAGCTTGGTGTTGATGGAAGGCTTGCTGAAAGTGCGCTCAATCTCACTGTACATGTCACCCACAAAGATATTGAACAGTACTGTCTGGTGCTGTAATAGAGTAAACCTGACCAGGGACATCAAGTGAAGCAAGAAAGGCTTCTATAAGTATGTCAGTGATAAAAGGAAGACCATGGAAAATGTGGTCCCTCTCCAGAAGGAAAGAGAAGACTTGGTTATCTGGGATATGGAGAAGGCTGAAGTAATCAATTTTTTTTTGCCTAAGTCTTTACTGGCAAGTGCTTTAACCACATAGCTTAAGTACCAGAAGGCAACAGCAGGGACTGGGAGAATGAAGAACTGCATTTTGTAGAGGAGATTAGGTTCTAGACAATCTAAGGAAACTGAAGGTACACAAAGGACCTGATGAGATGCATCCTGAGGCCTGAGAGAATTGCTAGATTAAGGTACTAAATTACTGTAGTTCTAAAGTGTTGTCCCCTGCAGACAACACTACTGTCCATCTTATATGAGAAATCATGGCAATCCAGTGAAGTTTCCAATGACTGGAAAGGGAAAACGTAACCCTCTAAAAGAGGAAAAATGTAAGACCTGAGGAAATACAGGCCAGCCAGTCTCACCTCTGTGCCTGGCAAGATCATGGAGCAGATCCTCCTGGAAACTGTACTAAGGCACATGGAAAATAAGTAGGTGATTGGTGACAGCCAGCATGGCTTCACTAAGTACAAATCATGCCTGAAAAATTCGGTGGCGTTCTACAAGGGGGTTACAACACACTGGAGGATAAGGGAAGAGCATTTGACGTCATCTACCTGGAGCAAAGCAGTTGATACCGTACCACAAGTCATCCTTGCCAGCAAGCTGGAGAGACATGGATTTGACAGATGGATCACTTGGTGGATAAGGAATTGTCTGGATAGTTACACTCAAAGAATTGTGGTAAAAAGCTTGATGACCAGGTGGAGACTGGTGTTCCTCAGGGGTGGGTATTGGGACCAACACTATTCAAAATCTTTGCTGGATACATAGATGGTGAAATTGAGTGCATCCTCAGCAAGTTTGCCAGCAACACCAAGCTGTGTGGTACTGCCAACAATCTGGAAGGGAGTGTCATGTAGTGATAAGAGGTAATGGATTTAAATTGAAAGAGGGTAGATTGAAAATAGATATTAGAAAGAAATTCTTCACTATGATCATGGTGAAGCACTGGAAGAGTTTGCCCAGACAAGTTTGTGTCCCATCACTGGAAATTTTCAAGGCCAGGCTGGATGGGGCTTTAAGCAACTTGGTCTAGTGGAAGGTGTCCCTGCCCACAGCAGGGCAGTTGGAACTAGGTGATCTTTAAAGGTCCCCTCCAACCCAAACCATTCTATGATTCTGTACGTAAATCATATAATGCCATCAGAAGGTTCACCTCTAATCTCTTCTGTCTTCTTTATCTGATTCATATGACAACTCCTGTTCTTTTAAATTACCTAAATGAAAAAAATGGTTAAAATATGACATGTCCACTGACGTTCACTTTATAGATCTTTATATGAAGATGGATAAGAAGAAGATAAAACTCTTTTGTTGATGTGGGCTTTCTTTTTGCACCAGGGCAAGTTTAAATGGAAACCACTGTGTGTAAGTGGTATAAATTACTGTTGATTAGTAAAGGAGAGCCTGAAACTATTCTTTTGCATGTGCATGATATTGTTGGAAAAACATGCTTTGTTTGATTATTATGTATATTCTAAATAGTCTTAGAGGGCTTATATAATTCCACATTTGCTTGGAAGCATATTCTTTTACAAAATGTTCTCTGAGCTACAGGTAATCTATAGTCTAGTTAACATCTGTCTCACACCATGGTTATACAAACTAATCCCAAACACTGAAGTACTGCATAACTGAAACACACACAGTTCAAGGTAAGGGTAAAGGCAAGGCAAGGCAATGGCAAGGCAAGGCAAGGCAAGGCGTAAAAAAACATTCAAGAAGTCTGGAAAGAGGGATTATATTTTTTCTTTGTTTGTCATCTGAACCCATCTAACTTTCTCTGTTTCAGAAAGAGCCATCCTCTATTATCAGAGAGCATGTGTCACTTAGCTTGCCTGACCACAGTGTATGCAGAAGTACACACAATTTGTTCTTGTTGCTGACGTGGGAGAGGTTGCTACACTGAATGTAATTTAACTCTGTAGTGAGTCAATCATGTAGATCCACACAACTTCAAGTCAACTCAATTTTCTACATACCTAACAGCACACATGGTGTTTCTTTGTTGACTCAGCCCTTGGGTAATAAATTGGGTGGAGAAAAGATAGGAACTGAATACCTGTGGGCTGCACATGAATTTCTTGAGTGCCGTACTTCACATCTGAATGCTTCCCCTTTATTTTATTATATGGCTTTAAATAACTATTTTGTACTTGCTTTATGATGTGAATTTAATAGAAGGTGAAAAATGATGAGAGTAGACTTTCATTTAAAAACATAGGAACAAAATAACCAGGTTTACACAGCCGTATGGTGTGACGGCTGAAATTCTGAAGCAAGTTCATTTTATCATTTTATTCTTCCAAAAGCTTCTTATTTATGCTGTTTGAAACTCTCAACATAAACCCAGTGGGACATCCTGTTCATCAGTTCCTTTCTTAAGGCAAGTCCATTCGTTTTCCTGTTTTTTCTTCCAAAGTCTGCCTTTCCCCTACCTAGGATTTATTCCTTCAGGGAATTCAACAAGGTATCAGAAGTGACACTTTGATTTCATTTGTTCAGCATTATAACAAGCAGCAAATTCTTAGCATACTGATAACCAAACTGGTAGGGCCTAGTTGTCCAGCAACTGGATTCTTCTTGCCTTTTATTCAACAGAAGTACCTGATTTTTTTCTTCATCTGAATGTCCCTTTATAGGCTTTTCCTTTTTGCATTTTCAATAAAGACAGCAAAGTCCACCATTTTTCCTAATATATATATATATATTATCCTATATATACTTGTATATATACTTGTATATATATATATACATATATATATATTAATACATTATATATATATATAAACACAGACAGACCACATTGGGTGTATAAAAGAAAAGCTAATTTTGATGTGGTTTTAGCTTTTAGTTTAGTACTGAATACTGACAATATCTCTGTTTTCTTGCCTTGAATTTAGTAAATACGTTTTGCTTGTATTCTGGAGCCGGGTTGAGAACTTACAGTAATAAACATAATCAATATACAGACCCTAAAATTTTTGTACATTATTGGTATCTTTTTTATCTTGTGAAGAAGTAATTTCATTGTTCCTTGGAGATAACAAGACAATCACACAGCAATACATTCTGTTTCAATTTAAAAGATTCTGCACAAGGATAATCTTACTTTAGTCTCCTTTGGCTCTAGTTTTTCCCTGCAGCACACAGACTGAAGCAGGCTTAATTACTTACCTGACATTTTTCATAGCCAATTACTTAACAAGACTGAGGAGAAATGTTGAAAAGAATATATATATATAAATATATATATATACTTCTGTATTCTTTAGAACAATTTAGATATTTAAAGTAAATTACCAGCACATTATCTTTTCAAAATTTTTACTCCATTTTCCTACCTTAGCGTGCAGTTTCTTGTTTGGTCTAGCTAATTAAATACAATAAATAAAATAAAAATGCAAATAAAAGAAAAAGTATCTTTCTCCTATGAAATACAAAAAGTATCTTTCTCCCACTAATTCACTTGTTTTTCATCAGGATGACATTTTTCAGGACTAGCAATCTCTAGCCCTTTACACAGCCTAAGATTTTAAGTAACTAAATGTTTAAGAAATTGGAGTAATAGCTGCATCCAGCTGCTTCTTGTAGAATAATCCCATGTATACTGTTATTTTTTTTTTATTGTTTGTTATTTAACTCCCCATCTTTCTAGTTTTCATCAGATTTTCCTTAGACTTTATCTCTTCAAATTCCATTGTCATTAATCCAGTGTAATTGGTTATTCTGGTCTTAGAAAAGGTTGATTTCCATTAAAACAGTCTTAAAAAATTTACAATGGAGCACATTTCAGCATTTGAATATTCTTCTTTTTTAACCTCAGAACAGTAACTTTGCCTACAGTAATCCTTTTTTTTTTTTTTTTTACATTTATATTTTGCATTGTTACCTATGCCTTTAACTTTATAGTGCAAAATTTTTAACTGTTTACAAAAAAAGTCAGTCTTCCCTTTTTAATGAGTACCTCTTAACTCTCAAGTTTTTCAGTGTTTCTGTCTTTCTCCTTACCAAAGAGCAACCAAATCTGTCTTTGGTGCTTTAGGAATTTTCATAATGCCTGCATTTTAAAGCTTCCTTTGCTGACTTATAAGCACCTGAAACTCCCTGTTTTGTCTAACTGACTCATCATTATTATTTAATAGGATATTATTCCCTGTCCACACTACTGTAATGGTTACAGTGGGCTGCCCTTCTGTTTTTCAGTTCAGGTTCTCTGTTAATGATGACTGAACAGGAACAGAAATTTAGTATCTTAAGTACTTTTTATGTACTTCAAATTTTATTGTCTCTTCAAACCATACTGATGTAACATGCATCTTTCATTTTCCCCTTTTCTTTCTTTTCCCTCCCCTCCCCTCCCCTCCCCTCCCCTC
>NC_048894.1:116634216-116660709 GCF_011077185.1 Oxyura jamaicensis | reverse complement strand
CTTCCCTTCTCTCTGAATTGCATTTGCTTTGATCTTTCTGTTTATTCTACTCTGCTCTTTCCATCTGTTTTTAAAAATGCCTCATTTAGGAATGCTCACTTTATAGAAATGTTTTGTCCGTTTTCCACTTTGCTTTCTTTTCTAAAGTCAGACACTGCAAGAGAAAATTTAATGGTTTTGCTTTTCTTATTTGTTACTGAAAATTTTGTCTTGTGATTTTCCTTCTACCCAGTAAGCCTTGCATTGTTAAGAAGCCCATGGGGAGACCCTTCAGTTAGCATTCCTCCAAGGAACCATTGTTCTTAAAGCAATTCAGTAGTTTTATAGGAGGCTCACTCCAACTCCTTCATGACCTACCAGGGAAAGAAAGCTGCAAATGGAGTATTCCAGACATCCCACTCCACATCATTCCCCTGAAATCTTATCTTTTCCTTCTAAGTTTGTCATTCCTATCAGGCAGGGGTTGTTGAACTCTCTACCTGGGACTCATCTTGGTATCAGAAATGTCACTTGTGTCTGTTTTTATTTTTATTTTTATTCATATTGTCTGACAAGCAGCAAAACACTGGTATACAGCTGGCAGAAGAAAAGCCAGCATATCCTACCTCATTAGAATTCAGATTCCCACCACATTTCTCTTGTATTTAATATGCATTCACATAGTGTAGTGCACATTACTTAATTGCCTACGGTTCTTAGGTACATATTTTATACATTTTACAGTAATGCTATAAGCACATGTATTTGTTCAAGAAAACATCTTGTCTTTGTGTGAAACCATTAGAGATTGTACCTGTTACGAATCACAGCTGCAAGTTTTGTCTAGTTAAATTTCCAGAGTGTGCTTTCTTTTTAGCCTGGCAGTTCAGTATTGCTTAGCACTGTTCTGAACAAGTACAGTACCTTGGTATGTGTCCCATGCAGACATCTTACAGTTTCTGCAGTGATTGTCTCATATATTTCTTTCTGATACATTGCCTTCAAAACAAGATCTATATTCAAGCTCAGATTTTTATTTTGTGTCGTGCTGAAGTCTTTATAACTGTAATAAACCTTAATCAACACGGTGAATTGCAAGAGGTAAAAAGGAAGGGATGGCAATTTGTGTTTGTAACTGGGGCATCTGTTATTTGGAGAGATGCAAGAGAACCTAACTTGAGCACTTAATTTATCTTTTGGCTGGAGACTTCAAAAGATGTCCAAGGGATTATTGCGATAATTGTTTCTTTTAAAGATTGAAAGGTTTTATAAAAGAAACTCAATCTGTTATCTGAATGAACAATCTTTTCTATAGAAATGCCCTCTTTCTAAAGAAGGAAACATTAAAATATAGCATTTCTAAAATTTCTTTATACACATAAAATTATGGAAACTAAAAGAAGTCTAGACAAAGATCTGCTTAGAGTACCATATTTATACCAAAAATGCTGACATTATGTAGAAAAATATTCAGTTCAGAAATGCAAGACACAAAAACATTCTTTTGAATGTATTATAGAGGAGTCAGAATGTTAGAGAGGAGAAACATATTCAATATGGAGATGAAGCCAAGATGAAATGAATGATAACACAGACAATTTGAAAAAGTTTTGATTTAAATATTTGTCACAGAGGAGAGCACAATTATATAGATATATATTTTTATATATATGCAGTTTATGTGTAAATATATACATATATGTATTTTTTTTCATATAGCAGTGTTGTTGAGGTGACCAGCTCTGGTGCAGCCCATTCTGCAGTGGAGCAGGGAATCATCGTGTGCAATCTTTCCTGCATTGAAGAAACCCCAGCGAGCAGAGGAAGCCACCATGAGCCAGCAGCCCTTGCAAGAGGTGCCAACAGGACAGAGCAGCAGTGGCTACTCCCACATGTACAAAAGCAGGCCCTAGGGACCATGAGCAAGAGTGGGCAAACAGAAGGTGGCACAGAAGTTTGTGTGGCCATTCATGTGGGAGGCCGCTCAGGAAGAGTGGATGGCAGGCCATTTTTTTTTCTATTCTGGGAGCAACAAGAGCCTTCTACTGAAACAAAATTTGCGTCCACCCAACACGCCTGTTTGCCTGAGGCTGAAACCCAGACAAAGATGGGTTTTAATGACCTCCCCAGGCAGACACCTGGACAAATTTCTTCACTGAAAGGGTTGTGAAGCATTGGGACAGGCTGCCTAGAGAAGCTGTTGAGTCACCATCCCTGGAGGTATTTAAAAGACATACAGATGTGGTGCTTAGGGACATAGTTTAGTGGTGGACTTGGCAATGCCAGGTTAGCAGTTGGAACTGATGATCTTGAGTGTCCTTTCCAACCAAAATGATTCTATCTGGGTCTGGGGTCCCCAGCACAGGAAAGATGTGCACCTGTTAGAGCAGGTCCAGAGGAGCAAAGATGATCAGAGGACTGGAACACCTTTCCTATAAAGAAAGGGTGAGATAGCTGGTGATATTCAGCCTCGAGAAGAACTTCTTGTGGCCTTTCAGTACTTAAAGGGGTCTTATGAAAATGATGGAGAGAGACTTTTGACTAAGACAGATAGTGATAGAACAAGGTGGAATGGTTTTAAAGTAAAAGAGGAGAGATTTAGATTAGATGTTAGGATGAAATTCTTTACTCAGAAGGTGGTAAGGCACAGGAGCAGTTTCCCAGAAAAGCTGTGGTGTGAGGTGTTAAAGGTCAGGTTGCATGGGGCCCTGAGTAATCTGATCTAGTGGGAGGCATCCCTGCACATGGCAGGGGTGTTGGAACAAGGTGATCTTTAAGGTCCCTTCCAACCCAAGCCAGTCTATGATTCCATGAATCTATGACAATTATAAAAAATAATATCTTGTTAGGTTACAGGAGATCAGTTTACACTAGCTGAGAGAATTCTTCATTGGTATGCCTGGGACTTGGTAATAAGTTAAAGAATATCACTTTCTCCTGTATTCATTGTTTTAGTACCAGAACAGTTTTGGAGTAGGTAACTGGGGGATATGAGGAGAACTACAATATGGTCAGCTCAAATATTTGTTTTATGACATGGGAATGGAAAACTGCAACCACGCTTCAAACTAATAATAGGTGGATAACTTAGTTATGAGTTGTATTTGTAAATGTATGCTCAAAAAAAAAATAAGAAAGAAAAAGAAGTAAAAGTAAAAGATAAAGAAGGAAAGCAACGTATTTTCTTAAAGCAAACTAGGAACAATTTTTTCTTTTTGGTAATGTGACTGTCAAGCTGAAAAGGTAAAATATATATATATATATTTCAGGAATATATAAAGATAAAAAGAAGAATCATTGTTTCAAATAAGTCTGAATTCCAAGCTAATTCCAAGAAGGATAACAAAGGAATATTAATCATGGTCAGTAAAATTCAGTGCAAACATACATAACAATGCAGAGTATGGGATGAGAAAAATAGAAAGGAAGATACTTTTTTATTTTGAACAAATAGTCAGCTTGTGGGGAGATCCACAGTCAAACTGACTTCTCTGTTTAAAAAATCTATATTCTCTGTTTCCAAGACCCCCTCTCAATGTCTATTTTTGTTCACAGTGGCATTACAAAACAATGATACTCTGCACTCCCTAGGGACTTGTTACCACCTGTGTTTTGTTGTTGCTTCTCCATAGCCTCTAAAATATTTTCTTCTTTTCTCTTTCAAAGGTAAAACCATATTTTTTGTTTTCACTCCATCATAACTATGGGCATAATTTTTGAGCCTAGGTAAAGAGTATACAGTCAAATTCTCTCAATAGGATCAAAAAAAAAAAAAAAAATGTTCATACTTGCTACTATTTATGTATGCACATTCAGAAACAGAATAAGCTTCAGGATAGCTATAGAGTCATAAAATCATAGAATCATTCAGGTTGGAAAAGTCCCTTAAGTCCATCAAGTCCAAACATATTTCTATCTCTTTTCTAGAATAATTTCAGACATTTCAAAATGTTGATAGCCACTGTTCTCTGGATGGAAGTGGAGCAAATGGTAGTGATTCTGGTTTATATATATTTAACTAAGGAAGTCACCATCAACTCCTGGGGTATTATTCCTGGTTCAGATGGATGTGGGACATCTGCCCTTGGAATGTAATATTGAAACTTGGGTCTCTTCAAATAATCGCAGGAGCAGGGCTGGGGATTGGAGAAGAGCAAATCACACTTTCCCTGAACTACAAGGAAAGCTGTATCAGTTCTGTTTTCTTTAATCCAGATGTTCCAGCCTGGAACATCAGTGTTCCAGCCTGGAATGGCATGAGACTGGCCATGTACCATGCTGCTTAGCCAAATCACTGTCTTCAAAGAAAATAAACCCTCATATTTCATTTCTACACGGGAACTTTAAGGATGGAGTTTCACAGCACCAGCATCCTGTTAGGATCCTAATTCCTGGCAGTTCAAGCTTAACATTTAAAAAAAGTAACTTTCTGAATTTCTCTACTATTTTATTTGTGTCAAAGGACAGCTATCCAATGTTACAGTCCCCAGTAGATACTGCCAAACTTCTGTGCATTTCCATTTTATTCCTGGAACAATAAGCTCTCTTGAGCAGCTGATTTAGCACCTGAGAGTCTGATTATTATTTTTTATTATTATTATTATTATTATTTATTTCTTACCAGAAAGACTGTGCAAGCTAGAAGTCATTATGCCTCCAAGACAAAGATTTTGTTCTAATAGCACAAAATGTTTTAATATTAAGCTTTGTTTTGTCTTTCTTTAGAGTTGAGGAAAGTACTCAGCTATTTTTCCAAAGAACAAAAGAGAAAAAAAGAATGGGTGGGGTAAAATAATTAACACTAGCTCAAAACATTTGAATATGTAAGAGCTGATGGAAGCCACATTTGACAAAAATAGGTATTTTCATGCTGATTTATTCAGAGTTATATTGAGAACTGTCCCTCAGATTGGTACTTTTCTGTGTAGTATAATAAGAAATAAGAAGATGAATGAAATCAAAGTGAAATTAGGTTAATAATAGAGATCAAAATCTTTTGTTTCTCTTGAAAAAAAAAAAAGGAAAGAAAAAGAAAAAGAAAGAAAGAAAGAAAGAAAGAAAGAAAGAAAGAAAGAAAGAAAGAAAGAAAGAAAGAACAAAAATAAAAACATTAATTTCAGTGAAAGGTTGAATATTACCAGCCTGTTTTGAAACTTTTAAAGGAGGTAACTTGATTCTCCATCTTTTTGCATCTTATATACTTATTTACTCCTGTCCTACTTGATAAGTAAATTACACCAAGTTTGTAAAGTAATCTAGGCCTCTAAAAGTTACTCAGAAGAGAATATCAGAATGGTATTGCCAAATTTCACTATTAAAAAAAAATCCAAGAACAAATAACAAAAATAAATCTTTTTGTTCATCTTTTTGGCTTTTAGTGCTTTGATTTTTCTTCATAATCATGAGGCAAAGGTATGGACATATCTTTACCCTAAGATTTTCTGTCTCAATGGAATTGCAGAAGCAGTGCTTTTTGCCTGGTTATCCCAAGCAGGCCAAGTTTTTGGCACTTGGAATTCAAATTGCACTAAGTTTTAGATTTAGTTGTTTGACACTTTGAGGATCAAAAGTGAGTATTAGCTCAAATCAGCTGAAACACGTGAAAGATTACCAGAATAAGTAATAACACTTATCAGATGGCTTCTTCACCACCATTCTTTGGGCATTCTCCTCTAGACACAAGACTACAACATTCCTTGGAGTCAGTTTCTGTTTTTATTTATTTATTTTTCCTTCTTTTTTAAAAAACTTGTTTGTTTGTTCCATTAGCCTACCTCCCCTGACTCCCTCCACCCCTCTCTTTTTTCTTTAAGGGTGTAAACACAGGTGCAAATCTGTCACCATCATATCAGTCACTCTGTATTGAGAACTCCCCACTCAACACGCAGAAAACATAGGATTTCCACAGCAGAAATGAATGGTAAAGTAAAAGATGCCACAGAACTGTTTAAACGGTTCTGCAAGTTGTGTTTAGCTGTGTCTGAAAGATCAGAGATCCATGTAATTTCATTCTAGCAGTCAAAGTGATCTCACTGCCACAGACTTGTTCCAGTCTATCGATCTTCCCATATTTTTTGTCTTTTTTATTATTAAGGTGATTTGCAAGGCAAAATAGTTTTATGCTATCGATATGTTTCTCTTTCCCATTTTTACTGGAATTTTTCTATTCATTGAACATTAAAAAAGCACCTGGAATTGCAAAACAGACTTTTTTAAAAAAAATATTTATTTATAGTGAAGAAAAATATACATATCAATAGCTTTTGTAACCTGAAACTCTGCCTAATGATATTCTGAAGGACAAGGAAATATCTAGACTTACTCAGGTAGATATGGTGAACTCTAAGGAGCCATACGAGCTCTACTTTCAAGCTGAATTGGTTGAATTTAACATCTTTGATTCCATAGCACTGTGACACTTCGTTCCTCTTCTGAGTGTGATGCAGTCTCTGTTATTTAAAGGGAAAATAATCCAAAATTTGTCTTACTGTCATACATCAGCCATCAATAGTCTTTCAATTTGCATGGTTTAAAATTGCAATTTGCTTTTTTAAAATGTCATTTGCATTTTGTAGTAGAATGAAAGCCTTCACACACAAAAAACAAATGGAGAATTGAATAAGTATGCCAAGAGCTTCTGGTATAGTGTGGGTTTTTTGTTGTTTGTTTGTTTTTGTTGTTGGTAGTGGTTGTGGTGGTGTTATTTTCAACACTATATATGAATTATTCACCTCTGATGTGAGGATCCATCCTGTAGATGACAATTTTGCATTTACAAAACTTTAAAGTAAAGTCTTCAAACAAAATATTTATAATTTCCTTCCTTTCCAAATATCAGACAAAGTACGTCACAAGATTTCACTGGAGCAAAACAGTTTTTAATAATACCGATTGTATCCAGTGTTTTAACAGCAGTTAATTTCCCTCAACAGTCACCTGTGTATATACCATCAAATATAAATCAATGATAATTGTTTTCTTGTGATTTATCACAGAAATAATTTATTAAAACAACATAGTGGAGAAAAGATAATAGATTTTTAGAAGCCTTACCATCTGCCTTATTATAAAATCAATTTAATTATATGAAAAAAAAAGGCATGTATAATGACAAAGTAATGAATATTTAAATATGTGCAGTCAGAACTGGTCTATTTATGAGCAACTGTGGCCAGTGCATATTAATCATTCAGTTCCACAACATGTGGAAATTTATAAGGTGATAGCAAAGGCATAAAAAAATGGAAATATTTCTTTATTTTTTTTTCTAAGTTTTTTATATTAAAAGTGTATTCTCATTCAATATCATGGGGCACCGAGTTCAAACAGAACAGGTGAAAAACAGGCCTTCTAGAAAACGAACAGGATAGACAGCCTGCTCTACAGAAGAAAACTGAAATCTTGTGGAAGAGTAAACCAAGGAAACTTGAGGGTTGCATGAAATAGAGCTATGGTCCGAATATTAAGAGAAGTAAACCTGAATTATCATGTAAGTTAAAGGTAACTCTGTTATCAAAAGAGATGAGTGTAAGGTGAGCAGATATTAATTTATCAGAGGATAATGATCTTATACAAGAGTAAGCTTCTGGAATAGTTTTCTAAAAAGAGCAGTGGAGACAGAAATGTAACTTGCTTTAAAGTGAAGCTTGATACATTTATGGTAAGAATCATATGACGGTTTCTTTTTATAGCAAAAGTTTGGAGCTAATGACTTAGCAAATCCCTTCCACTCTTCTGTTATTTGTCATGATATGAAGTTTTTTTGTCTGTTTTCATATCTGAAAGGTGTTTTTATTATTTTTTTTATGGGATGAAAAATTAGGTAGCAGTTACACTACTCTGTAACTGGTCAGTTTTTCAGTTTTGTTCCTCTACTCAAAGATTGCTTCAGTGTGACCAGTAATTTTCCAGACCTCCAATAGAAAAAGGGATGGCCTACTTTCTAGGGGGACAGACGGAAGAGAGTGAATGTAACTTCACTATTTTGCCAAGCTGGTACAGTTTCAGGGCACAGGAGTTGAGGATATTTGGGACAGCAACAGGGCATCTCTTGTCATGTTGGCTTCCTACCGTTTAATCATGAAAAAGCACAGAGGTTAGAAGATATTTCTGTGTATCTACTCGGCAAGAGTCATTGTTTGTGTTCTGGAGTTGGCTATTACAGTTATGAGTGCTGGCAGCTTTTTACTGCTGGCAGCAATAACATGCAGATGTTCATGTTGGATGTTAGCAGTGATGATCATGGTCTGTTTTTCTTCAGTACATATACTGATACTCCAAGTAAATCATAGAAAAATAGCATATACTGTGTTTAAAGGGCATTTTATACTCATTTTTATTTATTGTTTTATTTATCTTTAAATATACAAACAAGTAACTGTAAATGTTTTACCTCTTGAGAATACAAAGCTCTCACTGTGCTCCAGCATAGATTCAGAAGCATCACACTCTATCATCTCCATGTCCTTTTTAGGGAACTGTTGTAAGTTCTTGGCTTGAGATCCCTCCCTTCCTCTCTGGTATCCAGGTGGCAGTGCTGCACCATAGTTAGCTGCTCCAGAAAGTCTGCAGATTCATGTTTACAAACCTCAAGAAAATCTCAGAATGCAGCACCATTACTTTACCATGGTTGAAGAAGAGGCAGCCAAAATTTCAGTCCTTCACTAGGTATGTAATGATGGGAGGTTTTCACAGTTATTTATCTTAGTGCCAACAGCAGTGAAGTGTTAGGAGATGCAGAAGCACATGTCAAGCCAGATAACAGCTTCCTACCTTGCCCAAGACAATAATTGTTTGGTGGAAAAAAAAAAAAAAAAAAAAAAAAGTTTTTGTTTGTTTGTTTTCAGCTTCAGTACTCTACTGGAAATGCCTTCAATGAAAATAGCATATTAACCTATTGCTCTCTACCTTTCACATTAGGTAGTGTCTTTGGAGAACACTCATCCTTCTTTCTCTTTTTCATGCCTTAGCATTTAAGGAAGAATCAAAGGTACAGTGTACTTAAAATCTCAGAATTATGTCTGAACATTTCCTAACTTTAGGTTCAGAGTTAAAATTTCTTTTGCAGTCATTTAATCTTCATTGCAGATGGAATATCCTTACAGTCATTTTTCAAACTTCTTTGTGTTGCTCAGTATAATAAAATAAGCTTTCCCACTATATTTGTTCACCTTTCTCTTCTCCAAAACTCACATAGCAAATACCAGAAATTTGGTTTGATTACAGCATTAGTGAAGTATCAGAGGACATTTTCACCTTCTAGGTCTGACTGCATCTTCCAGTCATCCATTTTCATGCATGTCAAAATGAAACCTCAGTACAGAGCATCCTTTCTAGGTCTTTACTTTCTACTGGAAGATATTCTGGTCTGTAGAGTGTTGGTCTTCAGGCCAATATGTTTCCTTTTTTTTTTTTTTTTTTCCAAGAGACACCTGCCAGGACTGAACTGGTATTGCCAAGTCTACCTGGTTGACAAGTTATAGATAGGCACTGAGTCTCAGAAAGTCCTGCCTGAGAGATATGAAACTAAAACTTCCTGTTACTTTCAGTAATAAGAAAAGAAGGTAATGCAAAGGTCAAACTATGTAGATAGACCTGTGAAAAGTCTTTATATGTAGTACTCATTTCCACTTAGGGAATTTTTTATGGGGGACAAGGTGCAAAGGGGATGTCTTCTCTCACACAAAATAAGTACGATTGATCAGTCCAAGTGAACTGTTGCTATTTTTTGAATTTCCATCTATAATGAAGCAAATACAATGGGAAAAAAAAATAAAAAATAAAAAAAATGAGTTCTTCAAGAAGATATTTTCTTGGGGAATAGGCAGTGGAACAGAAACAAAAGCCTTGCATGAAAGTCTTGTCACTTCAGTAATGTCTTTTTTACCAGGTCCTTACAGGATGGACAGATGTTATTATTAATTCAAGTGCATGAGTTTCCAGTTTTGAATACTAGCCTAGACAGTTGCTTTCAGCTTTTCTGTGTGCAGATGTGCAGATACATTATACATTATATTTTTGTGTTGACTTTACATCCCTCATAGCCCAGTCCATAGACAAATTCTGCAGTGGTTTTGTATGTTTTTCTTCCATCTGCAATGCTTCACTGTTAACACTGAAGCTGAGAGTATACCACTGTGATGATATTAACCTATTTCTAAAGAGGTGAGATCTTGCTAATATTTTTCATGGTGAGTATAATGACTCACATATCTTTTCAAATAATGAAGATGATAACTATTGGCCTTTGTTACAGCATGCATTTTTCTGAAATTTGGCCAGAAGATAACTGTATTTTGAGGAGAACTAGCAATAGATGATTATTTAATTTCACTATCATAAATTACCTAATTGCAGAGCCAATAAAAACATCTGCTGCCATCAGTATTAACATTTGAATGACTGCTGTCCATTATTAAGCATAATCTCTTTCTTGATTCCTCATTTTCAACTTAATTATTCTTTAGCATGCTGATTGTGGGACAAGTATTTAAATAACTTACAAAAAAAAAAAAAAAAAAAAAAAAAAAAAAAGAATACTAGATACAATAAACATAGTCAACTATTTATTGGAGTTTGAAATGTCTGGTACCATAAAGGAGTGGTACAAAAAATATCCTATGAAAAAGTAATGCTGTTGACCTCATGCTGTTGTATTAGTTAGTGCCTAATTATCACCAGCTTCAACCATATGCATAAAAACTAGTACATTTTCAGGTTAGAGCAAGATTGAATTAGGAACTGAAGTCAGTTTTGTTGAACAAAACTTTAAGTGAAAACAAAAAGAAGGATGAGAGGAAGACTTTAGGTGAGTATTCTTCAGAGCTCTATTTTGGGCTGAGAAATTTGATGAAATATTTTTTTAGTGTGTTCAGTAGTTTTTAATTTGGGGTTGTTTATATTTAGCTTAAATGGACATTTAAAAACTGCTGGAAAAAGCCATGGAATATTGAAATTATGTATGGAGAAATAAGAAATGTGATGATACTAGATGTATTTAATGTTATGAGATAGAAATCCAAGCTTATAGTATGCTTATTATAATTGGGAGCTATTTCCCTGATGTTAAAAAAAAATGACAAATGTCATCCTTTGTCAATGTTTGTCTTACAAATGACAGGCTAACTAGTAAAACATATTTTATTCGGTGGAACCTGAGGAATAGATTCAGGAAACTAGTTCATGTAAGCAGGTAAGTATTTTTTTTATGCCTCATACATTCTGAATGTGGCTTTGACTAGTGTTGACAAGTGACTAACTACTGGATTGACACGGACTATGTTTATACAGTACAAATGAATGCCTATAATAGTTATGGCTGGAACAGAGTTAATTTTCGTGCAAAAGTTCTATGACTCTATGCTTTGGATTTAGGATGAGAATAATGCAGATAACACACCAATGTTTTCATCGTTGTAGAACAGTGCTTACACAGAGCCAAGGCCTTTCCAGCTCCTCGTTCTGCCCTGGCAGCATGGAGGCTGGGGGTGCACTATCAGCTGGGAGGGGACACAGCACGGACAGCTGACCCAGACTGACCAAAAGGATTCCCATATCATAGGGCATCAAGCTCAGCAATAAAAGCTAGGGTGAAGAAGGAGGAATGGGGTGGAATGTTCAGAGTGATAGCACTTGTCTTCCCAAGCATCTTCTATGGGTGATGGGTCCTGTTTTCCTGGGAGTGGCTGAAAGCCTGCCTGCCAATGGGAAGTAGTGAATGAATTCCTGTTTTTGCGTTTGTGATAAATGATTAAGTCCCAAATAGGATTTTTGTGATTTATTAAGCGAATAGAGGCAAGCAAGGTATGCAGGACCTACAAACAAGGACTCCAGGAGCTGGAGGGGCAGCCAGAGCCCCCCCCTGCCTGGGCAGCACTCAGTACCTGCCTCTCCCAGGGATGTGGTTACAAAGTTTGTTAAACATAGAATTAGTATGCCTGGTAGTTTTTCTCTGTGTTTTAGTTTGTGTTAATCGTGCTTTCTTAATTTGTGTTAATCGTGCTTTTTATGTTAAAGAAGGGGGAGATGTGGGAGTGTGGCCATGGGGGTCGACAAGCCCCATGGCTGGTGATAACATCAGGAATGTAAAGAGTTTGGAGGAGGGAACAAAGAGGGTGATTCAGGAAATGCCTTGCTGTTTTGGGTTGTTTGTTCTCTGGAACGGTGGTAAAAATGTTATTAGAACAGTTAATACCCAGATATGGGATAATCCAGTTCAATGATTCTGATCAGGGCACACACTTTACTTCTAAAATAATAAAATTATTATGTCAATAATTAGGCTTTCAGTGGGAATACCACACTCCGTGGCACCCACAAAGCTTGGAGAAAGTAGAAAGAATGAATCAAACAATAAAACAACAATTGGCTAAGTTAATGATCAAGACACAAATGCCCTGGACGAAATGCTTACCATTGGCACTTTTAAATATTAGAACTAAACTACACACTGAGACTGGATTATCACCATGTGAAATGTTATATGGCATGCCTTATTCTCAAGGGATGCCCTTAGGGAACAATGTAGTTGAGGATCGTAGTATCCAGAAATATATAATTACCATTGGTAGAAGATTAAAAGAGCTAAGAGCAACTGGGATGATGGCTCAGACACCACCTTTAGGATTTGCAATTCACCAGTTAAAACCAGGAGATAGGATTCTAATAAAAACATGGAAAGAAGAAAACTTATCTTATTCAAGAACTAACTTATTCAAGAACTTCTTGAATAGATACCTATTAAGGGGAGAGATTTATCAATAACAGGGATCAGTTAAGCGTTATCCCCTGAAGGTACCGAGAAGGTACATCTGCCATGTACACCCCTTTAAGATTAGGGAAGAGGGCAAGACCGGATAGGGAACTGGTGCTGCGGCTAGGAAGGTCTGCCAAGGGCTGCAACCCCTTCAGGCTGTGACCGCCGAGCACTATGGTCCTTATCGGACCTCTTCTAGTCCTACTTGG
This sequence comes from Oxyura jamaicensis, assembly GCF_011077185.1. Lineage (NCBI taxonomy): Eukaryota > Metazoa > Chordata > Aves > Anseriformes > Anatidae > Oxyura > Oxyura jamaicensis. The sequence continues at coordinate 116,647,767 of NC_048894.1, read as the reverse complement.
GGTGAGTTTCTTGGCCCAAGCTATGGCCAACAACTGCAGTCAACTAGAAAAGGATGCTTGAGCTCCCAGACATTGGTGTATCATACTGTCTATGACTGTAAAGGCCAGAAAAGAGGAAGCTGCATTTTTAACCTAACTCAGTATGCTCTATGCAGAGAAATTAATTGGAACAAGTGAAATTGTAACCACCCTGAATACCTCAGTGTCAATAACCTTTGATGCCTGTGATATTATAGATGAAGACCCATATACTGATTGCGGAAGCCTGAGCTGGAAGAGATATAGTAACCAGCCCAAGTACATTTGTCCTAGAAAGGGTGAAACAGTGACTTCTACGTGTTACACTGATTGGATAAGAGATTATCCATGGGACCGGAGTTATCATTACTGCGGACCCTCAAATTGGGGTTGTGCTTGTTGGAGTACGGATCCTGGGGCTATAGGACTCCAATAGATATGCTTAATAGAATAATTAGGTTGCAAGCTGTAGTAGAAATAGTTGTGAATAAAACTGGAGATGCACTCGGATTAATTGCAAAACAAAATATCAAGATGGGAACTGCTTTGTATCAAAATTGCTTAGCTTTAGATTATTTGCTAGCACAAGAAGGAGGAGTCTGTGGAAAATTTAACCTTAAGTAACTGCTGTTTAGATATTGATGATGAAGGAAAAGCTGTGAATGAACTTGTAAAAAGAAATGAATAAAATTGCACGTCCCAGTTCAAACTTGAAATGAAATCAATTTAAGAGAATTATGGAGGGACTTTATGGGTGGTGGTTGGCTTACTAGAATCAGGATAGTTGTATTGGGAATATGTGGAGGGTTGTTTAATAATTCAGTAATTTCATGTTTAATACCCTGTTTTACCAGACTAATACACTCGGTTATACAAGGAATGCAAATATCTGTGGTACCTGTTGACCCAGAACCAGGGTAAGGGAAAACCCATTCCCTGATGATAATAAAAACAAAGGAGGATCCAAAATTGATACCAATTTGGCAAGTATTGACTCGATTGAATAATAATAATAATAATAATAAAACACGAATCAATACCATGAAAAAAAAAGAAATGGGGGACTGTGAAATGTGTTTATTTGATTCGTGTCAGTATGGAACAATGCTAGGGCCGCATGATGAAATATAAGCTCCTATTTAAGAAAAACAGAGTGATTAGTGTACATAGTTCTTGTATCATGCAAAGGAACAATCCAGCAATTTCTGTAAATAGAGGGTTTGAAGGGCGAACATTGAGACTCTAGTCTGGGAGATAAGAGGACCAAGGAGTTTTTTTTAGGAAACTGCAGACTTTTGCATGGGACGCTGCACAAGCCTCTGATAACCAGCAAAGAGATCCACCAAATAAGGAGAAAGGGGGAGTTGAAGGACGACCAAAGGACAAAGCCTGGGAGGAAGACTACGAGCCTTCAGCACAAGAGACCCCCAGAAAGACCACCAGAGACTGCTACGCATGCGTAGAGAGGGTTTGGATTCCAGGAACTAATTATAATAACCCCGCCTTTTCTAGGAATAGTGATGAATATGTATTAGTCTAGGAGCATAAAAATCAGACACCTGATGTAACAGGTGTGCGTCCTGGTAGAACAGAGACTCCCGGTGCACCCAGCGCTGTTTGCTTGCCTCTATTCGCTTAATAAGTCACAAAAATCCTATTTGGGACTTAATCATTTATCACACGTTGCTTGCATACATGGCTTTTGCTTTACCTAGTAGAGTGTCCTTGTCTCAACCCATGACCTCTCACACTTTTACATTTCTTCTCTGTCCCCCATCCCACCTGGAAAGAGTGAGTGAGAGGCTGTATGCTCCTCATCTGCCTTCCAGGGTTAAACCACAAAAATGTCTATTCTTGTCATACCAGTAGATTAACAAAATATGTTCTGAAAATTTACTACGTACCATACCAGAAAAGGAACTCACATAAACCTCAGATGGAGTTTACCACTCATTGTAGGCTGCATTCCTAAGCAACCTGACTCCAAAAGGTATTTAGCCTTAGATGGAGTTTACCACCAGCTTTGATCAGGAACAGGTTGCCCGGAGAAGTTATGGATGCCCCATCTCTGGAGGTGTTCAAGACCAGCTTGGACAAGGCGTTGGGCAACCTTATCTAGTGGGTGGCATCTCTGCCCATGTCAGGGAGGATGGAACTAGATGACCTTTAAGGTCCCTTCCAAACCAAGCCATTCTGTGATTCTGTGATACGGTTCTATGAAACCTTGCTAAGTACAGTAAGAAATGGTTTTGGTCCCTTTTAATCTTAGATCATCAAATATGAGATCATCATTTATTTCTTAGTTTTTAAAGCATTTAAACATTATTTTCTGCCTTGAATGCAAGACTGAAATGATTTCAAGCATCAAGTTGGATTTCTAAAATGCTTCAACTAACAAGATAACCTAGAACACAGATTATGCCATCTATGTGCCTGTAATTTCTACAGATTTCTGCCCAGTAGCATTAGTGATGGAATTCTTTCGGACATCTTCCCAATCCAAGCAGCTCAAGCTGTATGTATTTATCAGGAGACTAGAGATCACACCCAGGGGTAATTTTAAACCAGTCACCTGGTTTAACTCATTTTTCCAACCACACCTTAGTATTGCTCTGTTTTGTTTATAAATGGGTCTTTCACTTTGCAATGACAGACCAGACTTAAAAATTCTTTTGTGACAGTTTCCTTTCTTCTTTATGTTTTGAGGCAAGATAGGGAATGAACAAATCCAGAATACTACAAACTGAAAACAAAACATAATATTGCAAATATTTTACAGGCCTTCTGCCATAGTGCACTGCTCATTTCCCTTCCTGTCAATATGTCCTGAATCCCCCACTCCCAAGGAAATCCTCAAAGAGATTATTTGTCCTACCTGGGACAAACTGCCAGGAATACAACTAGGTCTTGAGGTCTTGTAAGGTCTTGAGATAAACAGAAAAATATGACTGTCATGAGAAAGAGGAAGCTGCTTACTATAAGAAAATATGCTTTCTTATAGTATAGCACTTTATACTACTAGTAAACAGGATTTGTTATAGAACAATAGCTCAACAGAATATATCTTGTGAATTAAACTGAAGGCATAAGTTCAAATTTCTTTTGGTTAAAAAGTTGCTGTGGTGAGCTTTTAAAGAATGATGTTTTATCAATAGTCTTTTGTAACTGATTTCTTGTTTCTTATGATTAGTCTTGTTGTAAAAAAAAAAAAAAAAAAAAAAAAAAAAAAAGTAGCCTGAAGAAGAAATTTAGCTAAAACAGACTCTACAAAGATTTGTGATTCATAATTTTCTGCTATGTGTAATGTTTCATTCCTTTTAAACTGTGCTCTGCTGCTTTAGGTATCTGCAATCTACAAGCTACTTATAAAGTTGTTATTTCTTCACTGTTGATGATCAGACGTTACCCAGAGTAGTCTGAATAATAAACTAGAAATAATAAATAAATAAATAAAAGCTCAGCAAGTCACTATTATCCCACTATGTTATACCTTCCTTAAATACATTGCAGAAAGTATAGGTAATGTACCTGAAAATTCTGTAAACAAGAAGTTATTGATTCCATGTGCTTAAATAGTATTACTTGAATTTTATTCAGCCTTGTTAATAATGTGTTGAAATCAATAGATTCCTCTCATAGGGAAAAAAAAATAATAAAAAAAATAAAGAAAGAAAGAAAGATATTAGGAAAGAGCCAAAGTAATTTTTTGTTAGTGTTTTAAATATATCAGTTAAAAATAAAACAAACAAACAAACAAAACAACACCAAAAATGAAAAAGAAATGGTAAAAAATAGCACTTGAAAAAGATTTGAGGTTAGCCCTAACAGTTTTATTCTGAACTCCAGTGAGTAACAGAATTGTGCAAGGTACACACTCTATACAAAAGTTTCCACGGTCTATACAGTAAGATGCAGTCCCAGAAACATACAGGAAAGAAGTGCAAACCACAGAGTTGTATCAGCCTATGATTATATCATAGCTACTGGTTCCATAGAGAAGAAGGGATAAAGTCCTGAGTTTGGCTTTGCATTGGCATGGTTGCATTGCTTTCAAAACCTGACCAAAGACCTTGATATTAACCTGTGTTATGTTACATTAGACAACTCGATCATTAAGAGATACTTGTCCTCATTACACACACGTACTTTTTGGTATTAATACAAGAGAATACATGGAAGAATACATGTGCTTCATGGAAGAAGCATAAACTAGTGTGTTGATGTAAATAGTAGTAACAATAAATAAATAAATGGAAGAAAAAATTCAAAGGTAAGTTTCATATAAAGTTCCTATATTATAGTAAAGGGATAATTTTTATTAAGACAATAGTTTTACAATTTCTTAAAAATAGTGTTGAAAATATTTATCAGACTATTTGTCACCAAAAGTGAGTTTCAGGAAATTATGCATTGATATTAATTTTGAGAATAACTTTGATAAAACTGGGAAAGTAAAAAATAGCTTCAAAAGGCAAATAAAATATCCTCTTGAATTTTTTCACTTGTGAAAAAGACAATGAATTTTTTTTGAATCCATAATAGACATCTAGTAAGGTCGTCACATCTTTTTTGAGATTACTGAAATAGATGTTGCATTTTCTGGCATTATTAGTATTTAAAGAGAGAGAAACCACATGAAATTAAATCAACTGGATATGTAAGATTTTATTTTTAAGCATTTTTTCCATAATTCATTGTCCAGTTAATGTCACAGAGTTCTCTGAACAGTTTAAATCTATTAAAATCTTATATATGTATTATTTTCCATTCTCATTAATTCTTGCAAATGTCTCATCCTTTGCAGGATGCAGTGAGGTTGTGATTTTCATATGCATATTAAAAGCTCCTTTTGTGGTAGGTAATTTAGAAGACAACCAAATCATGTCTTGAAAAGCGAGTTGTGAATTATGGTGCCAGCTCTCATTGGCAGCATCTGAAGTGGGAAACCCAGGTGTGCTTCTGCATTCACAGGTCCACAGGATGCCTCAGCCTCCACCCAGTTCTGTCTTAGGAAGTTACCCAAGTATATGCCAGAACATTTGCGGTCATGCACAGCATGTCTAAGTTTCTGCAAAGAAGAAACCAGTTGGTTCATTATCTGCTTATTTAAGAACACTGATCACAAAGTTCACCTATAAGCCACTTATATAAAATCCTTGAAAAATACTCTGTTACTCTCCTAACAAGAAATTTTGTAAGGTAAACAATGGAACTTCCTTAAATTCACTTTCAAAAGATAATGGAACAAAATTTAGATAAAGTTGGCATAAATGCTTTTGAAATTTAATAGCCTCTTCCCATCACTAATACATTATAAGGTGTAATACTCCTTCACGTGTTTATTTCCTCATATTTTTCTGAATAAAGGTCTAAGTAACTTCATAAATTACATTTTCATCATCTTGGAAAAGAAGGTAAGCTACATAAACTTATGAAAAACTCTGGGTAAAAAATAATAATAATAATAATAATAATAAACCTCAGTTACATCCAACTAGGTATGAAATGCTTTCTACAGTATCCATTTGTTGCTTTTCTATATGATTATCTTTTCTTAACTGTGTCTACCCTGATGACACTAAGCTCTTATTCTATAATTGTCTCAGGTTCAAAATAAAATGTGTCCATTTAAATACTGTACTGTGATAAAAATAGTGGAAATTATTGCTATTATTATTATTATTATTATCCACTGGTTTCACCAACATTTACGTCAAAAATATTTTCTCTCAGTATTTTTGTACTTCAATTTTTCATTTTTGTATTTCATTGCCTTCTGTGGAATTATATATGATGAACAAAATGAACAAAATATATTTTAATTTGTTAGTTGTTTCTGTAAATTCTGTTAAGTTGTAGCAATTTAAAAATCTTATCAGTTAAAAGCTTATCTATGATATAAGCCACCATAGTAAAACAGTCTTACGTCATAATAAAATAATCTCTACTTACAGCACTATGTAAAAACATGTTGCTTTTTAAACTTTACAGAGCCTGGACCTGTTAAAATTGAAAGAAGTGATCTGCTATGAAGTTTATTTATTTATTTATTTATTTATTACTATTTTAAAAAATTGCCAATCTATTTTACTGCCAACAGTGGGAATTTGTGTTTATCTTGAAAAAGGTTTATAAAGTCAGAGCTTGTCTCTGATGACATTTATTTTCTTGACTGTAGTTGTCGTTCATGTTAGACATAATTACTGTACAAATAAATATTAATGGTTCACTTTAACGTTATGAAAAATAGTCCAGATTCATCTTCTTTTGTTCATATTGAAATTAATCAGATGCTTAGGAAAGTGAGGCATAGTTAGCATAACATTCAGGGACTCTGCACCTTTTTAACAGAATTTGACCATATGTTTTATGACAGCTAGCTTTTTCAGGAAGTGCAATCTTTCTGCAAATTATCAGGAAGGGAGGAAGGGAGGAAGGGAGGAAGGGAGGAAGGGAGGAAGGAAGGAAGGAAGGAAGGAAGGAAGGAAGGAAGGAAGGAAGGAAGGAAGGAAGGAAGGAAGGAAGGAAGGAAGGAAGGAAGGAAGGAAGGAGGGAAAAAAAAGTTGGAGTTATCACAGGTTAATTTGTCATTTGACAGCAATTTTTTTATTATTTATTACAAAAAATATTTTTCATTATTTATTACAAAATAATTTAGTACATGTCTCTACCACCACAGTAGTTGGATCCATGACAGATATTTTCAGAACTGAAAATGCAGGAATATGTAATGAAACTCTAATGTGCAGAGTTTATTGGCCTGAACATAGAATACCGTTATCTCTATTGTTTCCCAGTGTGATCTGGCACATTCCCCATAGCTGTATTGCATTATAGGCATTTACAAACTCATATCAGCTGTAGCTCTAATAGTTCTGCATCACTGTTCAATAACATCACTTGATTAAGTTACATGTATACTCCATATAAATATTCTTTGTGAATATAAGATTCAACTATTTGTAAGGTAAGATAATGTGTTGAAGGATAAGTTTCCAGAATAGAAATCTTGTTGTAAAAAATGAGAAGAGAACAAGGTGGTGATATTATGAAAGCCAAAAGGAAAACCAGAAGTAGAGATGAAGATTCCTTTGAAATGATTTGTTTCTGTGAACTTTTATTCCAGAAATTGTATTCTGGGAAAGTGAATTCTGGTAGTATATTCTGGGAAAGTGAATCTGGATGGAGTATGGATATAAAGAAAGCAGTAGAAGTTTGCATAAGAGTAAACTTCTACCCCTGATCTATATAAGGTAAAACCTGACAATTATTATTTTTCAATTTTGTTCTTATTTTGATTTTCAAAATAAAATCTTCCAAATGCATCATACAGCAGCAACAGAATTACTTCCCCCTTTCAGCAACATATGCAGGCTACTACTTGAAATATAGGTGTATGAAACAAAAACATAATCTTGTTACAGGAATTTTATGTCTATCTGTCCCACCACTGTGTTTAAGTAACATTAGAATATTTTGAAACACTTGTCAGCTCACATGCATGATCTAGGTATTGTAGCTCTCCTAGTTCATATCTACCTACTTGTACACACTGTAATCCACAGCATATGCACAGCAATGTGGTGTAACTAAACAGCTTTTCACTTCTACCTAAATGGAATTCATGACTTGTCCTCTTTTTCCTGTGGGTGCTTCAGAAAATACTCCTACTTTTTTTTTTTTTTTTTTTTTTTTTTAAGTGACTTCACCTGATAATCTGTATACTGAATGAACAGTAGTAGTTGGTGAGAAAGGATTTAAAAGTCAACAAATGACAAATTTAATACTTTCACATTCTTTGTAGTAAGCCCTGGTGATCCGAAGCAAGTAAACAGAAACAGCTTTATCCACATGAACCAGAAAATAAATAAATAAATAAAATAAAAAATATAAAAAGTCACACAATAATATCCTATTTACACAAATTTTATTTAATTTAATTATTCAGCATATTGAGGCTCTACTGTTGTTCTATTGTATGAAGAAAGCAATCCTTCTTGGAAATATTCTTAAAATGGGGTACAAAGAAGAAACAGAATTTCATATCTTTCTTGAAAAAAAAAAATCTTGGATAACTTCTCCCTCTAGTCATCATACTCTAATTGGAATGTCCCCTGTCTCACTTATATTTCTCTTCATAGTTGCTTAGTGGAGCTGAAACCAAAGCCACAAGTATAGCACCAGCTGTTATCATGACACTTATTGCAAAAAGAAATTGAAGGTGCAAGTAGACTCAACATTTTTCCAGATCAGTTATTTAAAATGATGATGTTGTGTTCGCATGTAATCAGGAGTGATTCCACCAGTTCAGATTGCACCAATCACTTCATAAAATCAGAGACAAGCTTCTGAACACCCTCATACATCCTGAACTAAATTTCAGAAGGACATCAGCTGTGACCCAAGGCAAAATTAGATTTAGCCTTCAGAATATATATTGCTCTGAAATGAAATATATATATATATTTCTTTTCCAAATACAGTATTCTGTTCTAAGCTACATGTCTTTTATAATTATATTGATCTCTTTAATCTATTCTGTATATTAATATTACATTTAATATTGAAATATTTTGGAGGAGTTTATATTTTATGCAAACTGAGGTATTTGAATTTGGATTTCTCAGCTTACCATAGGGAATCTAATGTGTTATTATGCTTTTAAAGTACAATGCCATTTGTACCATACAAATTAATACATTGTAGAAATAAGTGAGTTGATTTCAGTGCAGACATTTGTACTGACATATTAATTATGAACAGATTCACATGAAGACATTCTGCTCTGAGTAGATAAGGTGGATGCAAGTACTGTTGACAATATAAAGAATAAAACAAACAGAAGCAAAGTCTTCATCTTCCTTCAGAAAATGTAAAACAAACTAATTAATGGACATTATTAGGAAATAAAACTTTTTTTTTTTTTTTTTTTTTTTTTTTTTTTAAGTCAGAGTGAAAGAATTGTTCCCTATTTTAAGGAAACAGATTCATCCTTGTTGCAATACGTCTATTACAGTTATCTGGGGTTTTGTTCACCCTCTCAATACTGTGCCACCGCAACTGCAATGGCAAAACTGAAAGATTTTAAGGAGGCAAAGAATTCGATTAATCTCTGATAACTTTTATGCCAAGTGTGACTTATCCCATTGGAAATACTGAGCTGCAAATATTCAAAAGTGCTGACTGAACTGAATCAGACATGCAGAAATATTCTATCAACGTTTTTTCATGACCTGGGGAACTGACATCTTTAAATACATTCATATAAATTACCTTTAATTCAATCTACCTTTTCCTCTTCAGAAAGCTAGAGTGAAAATCCAATCTATAGACACCATTGCACATATTTGCAACACTGTGTGTAAGATAGATATTGGGTAATATTCGGTCCAAGCATGCCTCTTCATTAGTACCAAGTAGCCACCACATGGAGGAAGAAGAGACTTCAATTTCATTTATATAATCAGTTGTTTAATAATCATGTAGATGCAGGAAGTGGTCCCTATTATACCAGAGCTACACTGATGGGAAACCGCTTCTGAAGATGAAAATAGTTTCCTATTGAGGAGGAAATGGAAGGATTTGCAGTGAAATTTGAAATTGATCTGAATCCTTTAGAAAAGCATTAAGACAGTCTGTGAAAGCAAAAGTGTCTCACAAGATGTAAAAGGCCTTAGAATATGACCCTTTGAGGAACAGCTTCAGCTCAATGAAGGAAAGAAACTTCTTACTGCAAGTGACATGACTGTTTTTTTAATTTCTTCCCTTTTCTGTTTTTTAATTGTTTGCAACAATCAATTTGATTTCATTGTAGTGTTTGCATTTTTAATTATTATTTTCTTGTTATAATAAGCAGGCATCTTGTTTATTTCAGAATCTGAAATATCAGATAAATATTGGAAAACCTTAGCAATAGGTTTCTAGAACATATTCCAATGAATCCACTGAACAAAATTGGATTCCCATTTGAAGAACTTGCTTAGGCTACAGGCCATTTGAAAGGATGGCAGGAGGGCAGGGGAGGAGGTATATTCCAGTGATCACTGGTGGAAATACTGGGTTCCACAACCTGCAGTAATGTACTGGAACACGAACCTTAAGGACCATGGCAGGTGGAAGGGAAGTTTATTCTTTTATTCTTAAAGAATTTAAGAATAAAAGAATATTTATTCTTTTTTATTTGTTTATTCTTAAAGTCCTTTATTCTTTTATTCTTTATTCATATATATATATAGAAATAGCTTATCTTATAAGTTGCCATGATGCAAACCTTTATAGCTTAATTGCAATCTTGTGTAGCATCAGTAGGCAATGGTGTGCCATTGGAGGCTGCAATAAATACTTGAAGAGGATCTCCCACTTCCATCTCAGACCTTGTTCTTGAAAATCTCCCTGACCTTCTGTTTAGTCTCTCCAATGTGTGCGAAGAAGCTCCCCCTTCAGCACTTTCAGAATTTCATTTTTCTAACTGCCTGATTCCAAAGATGACTGTATTTCATCTGACGGTATTTCAGACCATTCTGGGCAAGCTCCCAGGCATTACTGTGGTGTCCTGTCCCCTCTATCACTTCCTGAGAAGTAAAAGCAAAAGGTAAGCTCGAGCAGCTCTTTTGTCTAAATACTCAAAGTATAGTCTACTTATTTCGAACTTCACTAAAAACCTTCTCTTCCCTCTGACACTAAACTTACCCTACCTCTCAAAATATATGAAATGCTTGCTAAGTAAATATGGCTAGATTGTTAGCCTCCTTGAATGGAGAAAGGATATTTTTCTTCCTGGGAATCAAATGTAGTTCTTCTAGAATGCAAATTTAATTCAAAAATATCAGAAAGTGTCATGATAATATTATGTTTGCATAGATACTTCTAGAAAGATGTGTTACTTATATTACCTTAAGAAGACAGTCATAATAATATTTTAATGTCAGTTGACAGTGAAACTACAGATATTGTGTCATATTTCTCTGTTTGGACACTTCTGTAGAAATTATTGGATTGCTGTATGTTGAGTACTATTAACAGATGAATACTATTAGAAGTGCTCTAAAGGAATATATACCTCTAAAGCAAAGTATAGGAGAAATGTTACTACATGAGTTAAAATAAATAAATAATATATATAAATATTTTCTTTTTTCATTATTTATTTAATAATTTATTCATTTTACAGTTACCATTAGTTTTACATCACTTTTACCGAGAGAGGACAATCCCACTTGTGATTGAATACTACACAGAAGTTCCTATTTGAAAATATCCTAATTAATTTGAAAATATCTTAATTCTAATTCTGTTTTTTTAAAGTTGGATAACTTTCCAACTCTTTGTAATGTACATGTGATTCAGTGGTACATTTCTCATCTAGGTTTTACTGTTCAAAATATTTATTCTTTAATCATATAAAAACAAACAAAAAAATAATTTTGGTCAAAGTACATATTACACTTGAAAGTCTAGGTAACGATATTAAAATGGCTGCCAGATTTCCAAGCTTTCACTTTAGTTGTGTACTGTTCATAAATAAGCATATACAGAAATAAGAAAAAATAATCTCCTGAAATAACATGTAAATGTATAAGAATGTATATAAAATGTATATATATATTTTGGTCATTGTTTAGGGAATAGTTAACTTGCTGGAAGACTGAATGAAGATTATGAGAATCTGTTTCTTGCCTTTGATTAACACATTATGAAACTAAATTATCAACACTACTGATTTGTGAAGTGGCTTTGTGTACTCATTTTACTGAAAATATATTCAGCATATATTAATCAGAGAATGTTCAGAGAGAGGTTTCAATCTTAAATATCAGAGCAAAAAGTTAGAATCACATAATCATAGAATAGCTTGGGTTGGAAGGGACTTTAAGTCCAACCCTCCCTGACATGGGCAGGGATGCCACCCACTATCAGGTTCAGATTGCCCAGTGCCTCGTCCAATCTTGCCTTGAAGACCTCTACAGCTTCTCTGGGTAAACTGTTCCAGGGTCTTACCATATTGTGAGTAAAGAATCTCCTCCTAACATCTTATCTAAATCTCCCCTGTCAGAGAGCAGAGTAGAGCAAGATAATCATCTCATTCCACCTTCTGGCCACAAGGCAGTTGATGCAGCCCAGGATGCAGTTTACCAAACAGTTGGCCAAAGATGGGGGAATCAACCCACAAAGACTTGAAAAATTAACAATACTCATAAAAGAAAAAAGTACAAAGAGAAAAGATGATGAATAACAAGCATGCAGTATAATAAACCATTCTAAATATTTTTGGAAATTTCACTGGTAGTCATTGAAGGTCAGAACCAAGAGGTCATAACTAAATCATTGGTACATTAAAGTAAAGGATAATTATATTTTAACTTTGTAAGGCACTATTAGCCACATGACCAATGTCATTAATAATCTTTCTCTTATCGTCTGCTAAACCTGTTCTATATTCCCATGTGATCTATTCATACATATTTCATATAAGACTATGAAAATGGAATGAGACATTTCAAGTATTTGAATGGTCATAAACCCTTAATGAAAACTTTATGAACTTTTAATTCATGAACTGTCAAGCATCAACTGTCAAAAATAAATGTATGATTTTAACAACCTGATAAATGCTCCTGAACATTAATTTGTTCATGATTTATTGAATATATATTCAATAATATATATATGAATATATATATATATAAATAATGTTCCAACATTACAAATCAGAGAGTATTTTTTTTGCCAAAGACCTAAAACACATTGAAATATGAATATTTTTGTTTTGTTTTGCTTTTTATTGTAGGCAAATCAGTCAATGCTGGGATGTCATGTGCAAATGAAACTGAAAAATGTACTACACTATTCTAAACAATTTGTTCTTGTGTATGCTGTCAGTGGTAGAATACAAGATGAAGTTATCCCAAACAATTGCAACTCATGAAACTTTCAAATTCCAGAATGATGAAAGGTTTATTTTACTTCCTATACAGGTGGAAAAAAAATATGTGAATCCTGCAGGATATACAAATTACATGTCAGTAGTTCTGATTTCTTCACAAGCTTTCAAAAGTCACTCTGAAGGTCTCTTAAGTTGCTGTAAAATGGTACACAGAGAATGTCTATTGCAAAATTCTGGAAAGATATTGTTGTCATTGTCGTCCATTCCTGGTTATGTCATTGCAGCATATTGTTGCATTGCAGCATAAGATAATGTCTGTTTATAACAAGCATGTGTGTATAAATAAGAATGCACTTACCATTTATTTATTTATATCTTTTCTATTTATTTATATATTTTTCTATTTCAGTCTATATTTTATTTATTTTCTATTTTTATGTATTTATATATGTTTTTCCCCAAGGCTTTCTCCATCTTGCTTGAGAGCAAGATTTTAGTTTTTATACAATAATTGTATTAAAATTCGTGTTTCTTTTCCCTTGGGGGCTGGGGAAGTGTGAGTGGAAGTAAAGCAGAAAATAACCTGCTTCTCGGGCTGTAGAACACAAAGGTGTTTTTTTCTTTTCTTTTCTTTTCTTCTCTTTTTTTTT
>NC_048894.1:116610591-116629216 GCF_011077185.1 Oxyura jamaicensis | reverse complement strand
AATCACATGATCAGACAATTGTATACCTCAAGCAAATGTACAGACATTCTATGGACAATACGGATTAGCTCAACCTCTAGGTTTGCAATGACATTTAAATTAAGAAGTGTTTCAATGCATGTGTACTGAAAGCCTTACAGAAGACATTGTATTCAAGGAGTTAGTGATCTTGGGCAAGCTATGTCTGCTTTATTGGGTTGGAGAAGCTCATATGTTGGCATGTGTAGTTGCTGTAAGAAGGCATGCTGGAGTGCCTAACCTTCACTGCATTCTAAAGGATGTTATGGCAGAGATAATATTCCAATCTGACAAGATTTTAGTTTTTATATAGTAATTGTATTACATATATGGTTTTGCTTTTTTTTTTTTTTTTTTACACAAGATGAAGGGCATCATGGTATAGGAGGGAGGCTGAACCTCCACACAGATGGGAACTGTGCGGATGCCATGGGAAAATTGTATTTGTGGGGTTGATAGGAAATTCTGAATTGGTTCCAAAAGCTAAAACTTATAAGAAAACAGTAACAACAACAAACACAAATTTAGAATCAAAACCAACAAATGAAGAACAAAAACAAAAACAACCCCAAAAACACCAACCCTTCAAAAAAACAGAAACAACAACAACAAAAAAAAACAACCTGAAGTAGGGAACTATTGTGGTTTCAGCTCAACTTATTATTTTTTCTTTATCTTCAAAAGAGTTTTCATTTTTATCTTTTATTTTATTTGTTCTTCTTCCTTTATTTGTAACAGCAGAAAATGAAAGTGAATTAATTTCATTCTAAGACGTTATTAGGTACCTAAGGGATGATTAAAAAGCATAAAGGAAATGTATTTTGTCATGTTTCATAGCCATTATAAGCAGAGCTTGACTTGAAATTTAAACAAAAAACCTTGAAAAAGGAACTTTTTATTTTTTTTCAGAGTTCTTTCGATGAAATATTTATGTAGAAATACTTAGAGAATATGGCACATTAAGGTTTTTATTTTATTTTTATTTAGATTTAGATTTGTGAAGTCTTTGATGATTTTTGTACAGATCCCTAAACTACTTTAGGCACATAAGTAGCCAAAGTAGTCAAGTACTAGAACTGAGAGCAAAGGTGCTGAAAATCAGTGCAGCTCTGAATAATATATATTTATTTTTCCTCAAGTCTTTCCTGAGACCTAACCACAATTTTTTTTTTTTTTTTTTTATACAATTATGGTATCAGAATACATGTTTCTTTTCCCTTGGGGTTTAGGGGCATAGGTGTAAAGTAAAGCAGGAAACAACCTGCTTTCAGGTAATGGAAGACAAATTCTTTGTTAAAAGTAATGAGATTGAAATGATGCTAACATTATGTTATGATGTCTCATCTAACATTTTAAAACTTTCCAGGGTTTAACATGCATGAATCTCCACAGAAATAATAGAAAAGATATTGCCATTAGGGTTTAAAAGGTAAAAGGAAGGGTACATGTTCAAATGTCCATACAGATACAAATAAAATGGGTAAAAAGGGGTTTTAGAGCTCTCATCATATGTGCATACTCTCCTTTATTCTACGTCAATATGTGCTCAGATTTCAGTAAGGTTAACTGAGATGACCGACAAGAATATTTCTTAGAAATTTAAGTGCAGAAAAAGAGGAGAGATTTGCCAAGTAAATGCCTTCATAAAAAGGTAATTCTTAAAAAGAAAAACTTCCTCCTACATTTTGACAAATGACTTATCTATTTCATGCAGATATAAAACAGGATTAATGTTTGACATCTTAATAAAGACAACCATCTGTTCCACCCTAGAACTGTGAGTTATTTTTCTATGAAGGTGGACACCTTACCCCATTCCTCTTTTTGCTAATTGCTTGCTAATCTACCTGACTAATTTTTCCTAATTTTTCCCTGTCTTTCTACATAAATCCTCAAATACATGATTAACATTAATAATTGGAGAGAGGTGAAGGGAATTAAACTTAAGATTCTGCAAGTGTTTCAGCTCAGGAAGACCTTATAATTTAGAATTAACTCAGATGTAATTCCCCAAAAATAAGGGAAAACTATTAAGCAATATTCCAACACAGTTAATCCCCCTTTCCAAATCTTCTTAACGTCACATTTTTATTTTTTTTTCTCAAGTACAAATGTTGCAGATATTAGAACAAGCTCTTGGGGAAACAAACAAACAAAACAAACAAACAGAAAGGCAAAGCAATGAGTTAGAGCTCCTTTTTTTAGGTACCAGGTGTTTCAGTTGGAGAATAACTATCTTCACTGTTTTGAGTGATAATATTACCACTTCTAGGTTGTCCATTTTTGGTTATCTAACCTAAAAAATAAGTTTTATTTTGACACAAACTAGAACTGTTCAGGCAGCCAATTAGTGTTTCTGAACTGTAAGCCTTTGCTGAAAGGCCAAGGAAGGATAAGGAGGAGCTTACTACAGTTCCAAAATCTTCTCTCTGCAAGTCTCTGACAGTTTCTGGTCTAGTTTGTTTATACTAAATGGTCACACTGATGTGTTTAGAAATTATGAAGGGACTGTGAATGAATACAAGTCTCCCGAAAATCTATTTATGCTATACCCAGGTTCAGATTTTAATCTCAAATATTTGCTGTAAGGATTTTCAAATGGATTGATTTCCATTTCGGAAAGTGCTGTGCTAACTGAGCCTTCCAAATTTAATTTCAAATTAACAGACATTAACTTGACACTTTACAATATATTAAAAAGAAAAAAGAAAAAAAAGAAAAAAAAAGAAAAAAAAATGAAAAGAAAAAAAAAAAGTTTGCCATTTAGAATTCTTTGTGATTTTCTAGTCATTTCCTGTTGCTCAGAAAATAAAACAATAGTGCATAGATCATTGACAGGAGGAAATAGACACCTTCAAGGACCCTTACAGATTTGAGAACAAGGTCTGCATGCACAATGTGAATAAAAGGCTTGGCTTCTGCTAGTCTATGCTTCAATGATACTGATACACCATCAGAAACATTCTGCTGATTTCTCTGAAGGGTTTGATAGCACACAAATAATAATTACTGTTATTTTATTCTGGAATTAGTTATATTCTGCTACTGGAAACTGATAAAAGTATCCTTCTCTTTGTGAGAGCAGGGTTGCTCCAACAATGCTGTGCTAAGAAAACAAAAGGACCTTCCACATTTTCCCAGACCTAGAAAACACACAGGAGGAAAGTCTATTTCAGTCTGTATTTCTTATTCAGCTATGAAAATTTTATGTTCTGTTTCTTAGCTATTCTACTTGCTCTTTGAGTTCTCCATTTATGTTATCTGTAAACTTATATGTTACTATATAATTCCATTGCCTGTCACTGTCTCCCAAATGAAATTCAAACCCTAAATTAGTTTTTTGTACATCCCTGTGAACAGTTCATTCTTTAGCATTGGAACTGCAGTCATCAATCATCACTTCAGAGATTTGGTTGTCTTTGGAGACTTAATTTATAGAATCTTACTACTAGTGACTAAAATCTCATACAAATCTTTGAAACATGATTTCTTTGGATTCTGTTATGTTCTCTCTCTATTATTATTATTATTAATAATAATATTATTAATATTATGTTAAGCTTCTTTTAAAGGGAATCTTACCCAACTTCTGAAGCAAAACTTTTATTCTGTAGGCAAAGTCTCAACTCTACATAAGTTAATGGCAAAGCACACATCAATTTAGTAAGACCATAATTTCATAATTTCATCCAGCCTTACTTACACCATCTAGGTTATTATAAACTTACCTTTTTTATTTTCTAAAATATTCCTTTCTGCATATAATGATAAAAAAGTTATAGAAATTATATTTCTATTCAAATTTAATGACTTAATTGTGTTCTTGTCATTGCTTTTACATCTTAAAATGTTGTAAAATAAGATATAAATTTAAAATAAAAAAATCCCAGGTATACTTTTTCTTTGTTATGTAAGATCCATTAATTTGAATATATATATCAAAGTCATTTCCATTAGAAAAATTGTAATTTTCCATCTATTTCTTGAACCAAGGAATATATTGAAACATCATGTCACTGAACCAGTTGTTTGACAAGTTTTATGTCAATACTGAATATATTATACTGGGCTTCTGATGCATAGCAACAATTTAAATTTGGAAAACCAGTGATCATTGCAATGATATTAACATTGGAGACATGACTGAGGGGAATAACATGAAAAACACAGAACTGCATAAAGGGGGCAGTGGCTGAATGATGCTGAATGATGTTGATTTAGACAGCGTGAACTAATACTTGCTTAAGTTTATGCAGTGTTAATCAGCTCTCAGCCATTCAAAAGCCATCACTATTATCTTTATTCAATATGCTGTAGCTCTAACACTTTTCCTATTATTTTCTTTATTTGTACTTAAGGTTATAGATGCTGTTGGTTCTGGCCTGTAGTACACTGACTGAACCAAGCTGAACAGCAGTTCCCCATAGCTCTGTGAAACTGCATTTGTTTACCAGCTAAAACTTTGGCTGTGCTTTGAAGCACCTGCTGTTTTATGGTTGTATATTGTAATAGGCAATTGAAGCCTAGACTAAATGCCAAAATGGAGAAATTCTTTAAACCCAGAGAGTTGAAGCACGTCAAGTTCTAAGAAAAGAAAGCAGTTGTTGAGTACAAGGCTTCTTGTGCAGGGCCTAGTAGTCCTTCTTGCTAAGCTTGGCTCCAAAGTGTTAGGAAAAGATTATACTGCTGGAAGAGGGGATCATATTTGATCACTCAGAAGTTCTGTAATGGAGACACAAGTTTAGCAATCTGCAAGAGCCAGAAAAAGACTGGAGAGGAATGCCATGATGGTCCATATTTTTCTTCAGCAGAGACAAAGAGTAAGGAAGTTCATGCTGAGGGAGCTTAAATCAATACTGAGTATTTGTGATTCATCTCTCTGGGGATCCTCAAGGATCTGTAAAAAAAATTGTCTTGCTTGTCAAGGTCAGCAGAGGCTGAAGTGGCACTGGAGCACAGAATAACTGGAAGTGTCACATTTCTGAATCCAAGAGACCAAGTCAGAGTAAGTAGATGCATAATTTTGAAGGGGAACTAGTATTGGCAGACATATCAGTTGCTGGAAATTCCAACATTAGAATAGAAAAAAAGTATGAGCACTGAGATAGTACACTTCAGCTGCATATGACACAATGTATGATATATAGAGGTGATATTGCTAAAGATTTGCAATATCCAGACATAATTTTACCCATATCAGTAGGTTCCAGGACTGACGACCCTCTGTGAAAAATGAGCTGTTGTTGACTCCACACATTATCTCCTAGTCATCGATATCTCACCTGATGTCAGCTTGGATGGCAGGATATGACAAGTAGTTAGAGCTTAGGACATTTAATACAGTGTACCAGACTAAAAATAGTGTTTGCAGTACTGCTTGAATCTCTGTGTCAGCAGTTGCTACAAAGAAGGCAGCTTCTGTGGGCAATGGATTTACTTCCCAAAAGACTCTTTAAAAAAAAATCTCTTTCCTTTTCTCTCCCCTGGTTGAAAATAAAATAAAATAAAATAAAATAAAATAAAATAATAAAATCCAGTAAACATTCTCTTTTTTAAAAAAAAATAATGATCTTATCCTGTCAGGAACAAAAACCATTAATACCAGAAAACATGCCTCAGTATTCACTGAAGGAGAATGGTTTTCCATAACTGTGCTACTCTGTGTCCTTACAGCCTGTTTTTGCTTTTGTAGAGGGTGCAGTAACTTTAACTGATCTTTTCTGGCCATAGATTCTTGTGTACGATGAAACAAAGCTGATACAGGATGAAAGCCCGTATCCTTCTCCTGGGCTGTTGAGCAGTGTACCAATGTTATTTGTGTCAGTGAAGAACAGAACAGCATATTATTTCAACAGCAGTGGATTTTTTTTGTATTGTTTTGTTTTAAATTGAAAATATATTTTTTATAATTAAATAAAATTTGAACATATATGTAACTGTGTTTCAGCAGCAATAAACATGGGTAGTGTTTTCTGTATAATCATCAAAGATGCTGAAATATCTTCTGTAATGCATCTTTAGTTCAATTCTGGCAAGGATGTGTGTAGAACAGAGAAAAAGTACCATCGTAGCAATAACTTCTGTACATAGTTGCAGTTATAGAAACACAGACAGTAACTACAATGCATATCTACAGTAATTATTACATTTAAAAAGAATTCAAATATTTACAATTCCTGTTCAATGAATGAAAACATCAACACGGATGGAAAAATATGGTAGTGCTCTCCATAGCATTCTTATCAAGAAAAATTTCATTTTGATGACTGCCATCTGTGCAAATGTATGTCTTTTTAGGGCAGACTGCTTTCACATACTTCAAGATGCTAATGCTGAAGGTAATAATAAAATTCTAAAAATATATCAGAAAACTTTTACCTTTGTCTGTCCAATTTTCCTTGCATAACCAAAGCATCCTGGAAGTGAGGCCAACCTTGTCAACAGTGACTGCTTCTGAAGCAGATGGAAATTCAAATGATTAAATTGTTTTTGGTTATAGGAGCACAAATGAGAACTATGATATATTTTAGATCGATATAGTTACATTTGTTTAAAAAAATTAAAAAAGAAATCAAAGTTTGTTATCTGCTAAAAATACTCTTTGAAGTACTACTCTATTATACAGTTAGGTTCACACTTCATCTTTTATGCAATCCAGAAGCTCGTGAAATTATACCATATATTAGTTTGTATTTCACTGCATTGATAATGATACAAATATTGATGTGAGATTTTTCAAATTTCAAGGAGAAAAATTAAATTAATTTTCACCTCTTTATTAAAAGACACATTTAGATTTCATTATCATTAACCCTATGAATTGCTAATATAGTAAATAAACCAAATCAAGCTGATAGTTATTATAGTTACATTATTGCTAAGACTTGAAACATGCAATAAATATATACTATTCTCAGGAGATAGCTGATATATTTTAGTCATGACTATGGCAAAATTCCAACCTTTATTGGAATTTCACAAAATGAACAGAGAGATAAAGACCTATTGTCAATTCAGCTCTTTAAAAGATGAAGATAAATAACTGAAATGCATTTTAAACTCAGTTTGTCATGAAGAATAAGACAGATATTATAATGTTATTTTCCAAAAACTTGTTAACAATCATATGATAATTAGAGGAATTTAATTTTTTATAGCTCACTGTCCTGGTTTCAGTTAGGATAGACTTAATTTTCCTCCTAGTAGCTGGAAGGGTGCCATGTTTTGGATTAGGATGAGAAGAGTGTTGATAACATGCCGATGTTTTAATTGTAGAGCCGTTCTTACACTAAGCCAAGGATTTTTCAGCTTCTTGCTCTGTCCTGCCAGTGGGAAGGCTACGGATGCAGCAAGAGCTGAGAGGGGAAAGACCCACGACAGCTGACCCAAACTGGCCAAAGGGGTATTCTATATCATCTGACATCATGCTGAATATATAAGGGTGACTAGCCAGGGTGGGGGGACTGGGTGCTCAGGGTATCGGTCAGCATGTGGTGAGCATTGTGCAGCACTTGTTTCGTACACATTATTATTAGTATAATAATAATAATAATTTTCCTGTCTTAATAAACTGTCTTTATCTCAACTCACAGGCTTCACTTTCCTGTTTCTCTCCCCCAGGTGAATTGTTCAATTGTTCAATTGTAGTGAACAATTACTATTGTTCACTACAAAATTAACTTTCCAATTCCCAACATACAATTAAATTTTGGAATTGATAATAAATAAATACATAAATATCACCCTTGCAAAAGGAAGGAAGGAAGGAAGGAAGGAGAGAAAGAGAGAGAAAGAAGGAAAGAAATAAAGAGAGAGAGAAACAAAGAGAGAGAAAGAAAGAAAGAAAGAAAGAAAGAAAGAAAGAAAGAAAGAAAGAAAGAAAGAAAGAGAGAGAGAGAAAGAAAGAGAGAAAGAAAGAGAGAGAAAGTAAGAACGATAGGTCTTACCAACAGGATGCATGCTTTTCTCTGAATCATACATGTGCTGTAAGACTACTGTTTTGGTACAGTAAAAATTTGTGTTTCCCATTTTTTTAAAATAGTTGAGTAATGTCAGATTTCTTATCTGGTAATCATATGCAAACACTACATGTAATGTAAAAATAAAAGCTGAATTTTAAAGAGCAAAATAATGCTGTTAAGTAAGAAGTAGTGCAAATTGATTATAAGTAAAATCTTATTTTATTTTGTTACATAACATTAATATTTCATTATCAGCTTTTATTCATTGTATGTGTGGAAAAGATTTTGTTTTCTTAAAAATAGTTGAGAAAGAAAACAGTGTCCAAGGGCCAAGACAGAATAAAATATATTTTTGAATCTCAGAATGTTAATGAATTTCATCATGAAAAGATGGATAAAATGAAATACATTTTAGAAAACACCATGCTAAATCCACAATATTTTACTTAGTACTACAAGCACCAAATTTCAACTGGAGTCCCACCATATTATCTTGCCTAATGGAAGCTTGACTTTTAATGACAGCATTTCTGGTTTAATCTTTGCTTTAATCACAAAGAAAAGTAGATAGCTCTGATTTGGTAATAGCGGGAGCTAATAAAAAATAAATTTAAAAGGAAAAAAGGAAAATATAATTTAAGTGTTATATTCTGCTTTCTCTGTGTGGTGTGGAGAATGTAGACAAAACAATGTTCCAATTACTACTTCTCTGTGCCCTGTCTAATGTTTAGATATTAAGCTGGTATAAATACAAAAGCCAAAACCAAAACGAAAACCATAAACACCATCTCCTATTTTGTTATGTTTAAAAATCTTGGTTAGTTCTTGACATCTGCATGAAAACTGTATTTCTTGTATATCAAATTATTAACAGTGGCCTTTCTTCCTTCATTGGTCATAACTCTGCTATTATTGTCCAAACTGTAACTTTGAAAAACAGAAAAAAATATTTTACCATTTTTATTTTACCATGCTAAGCCATTTAAAAAATATTTGGAAGAATATAAAAGAAACTAAAGAGTTAATTTAGACTTTGAGACAAGTGAATGATGACTCAGTTTAACCTTCAAAATCATTGCACTTTAATTGTGAAAAAAAAAAAAAAGGCTAATAAAATATGGAAAACTTAAACAGAAACATATAATTAAACACACACACATATGTGTTTATATTAAAATTTTTAGTTATGTTTTCTTATAACATCTAACCATTAACTCTGTATGACATCACCATGCCACTGGAAATGTGAATCAGTAATTGCTGTTGAAGGGAGGTAGATTTATAAAGCCACAGTGGTTTTGGACTCAGGAACTTTGAGAATTAGTCTGAAGTGCAAATTGACATTACACAACCTTATTCAAAAATATTGGTTAGCTCATTCCAGGATAGTCTGATTCCACAGCAGGAAATCTCATGTTCCTCTCCAGTAATGCTAAATCACCTGCCTCAGCTCCCTGAGGTATTATTCTGCTAATAACCACACTAATTACAACCTCAGATTTGACATATCTAATCCTTGCTCAGTCCCAGCTGGGGTGATAAGGTCATTTCCTTGCTGGGATACTGGCATTAATTAATGCCAGAGGTACAGCCTGGAGTCTGCCAGTTTGCCACTGCAGGATTACCTGTTTTGCAATGCTTCTGCTTCTGTGAAATGACAAATTACTCCAGGAGTGTCAAACTCAATGTGACTGACTGATCTATACAACATGAGCCAGAATATCATGACCATTACTAGAATCTGTCATTTTGATGATAACCCCCATTTTGCATATTTGCAACAGCATATTTGTCTTTGGCTATAAACACGTTGTACTTGAAAACTTCAAAGTATAATCCATTATTCAATACTCTCACTCCAGTAATGTGAAGTGCACCACAATTGTCATCATAATCCTATAATGCCATATATCTTTTAAATGAGATGGTTTAGAATTTTGAAATTTCTGCTATTTTTCATTGTTGTGCAAATGCTGTGTCAATTAACAAGGGGATATATGAGCGGAAATTGTTTTCTTAAGTAAATCTTGCACATTTTCAATATCTAAAGACATTTAACAAGACTTACAATTCTACTCTTATAATTTCATGATTCAATATTTTCCATTTTAATAAACCACACAGAACAGTAAATGAATGCTGCTTCTAATGAAAGGGATTGTAGAGAAATGTCAAGCTCCCTTATTGTCTTAGTTTCCTAATTGTTAAATTTATGTTGACTAAAATGCTAATTATCACTAATGCTGCTTACCCTGCTTTCTTAAACATGACCTTTATTAGCTTGATTAACTATGTTATATTTTATGCTGGGAAGCTGCTACTGCCAGTTTTGGTTAGGCAGTTTTATAGTCCACTGCTATCGAAGTTTTGACATTTATATCTCTATCTGAAAGAGATATAACTTCAGGTTGACTTTAATATCTGGAGATTTTGACCTGAATTATAAAATAAAACTGAGTAGGAGAACAGTTTTGTTAGTCTTTAAATAGTATCATGATGACTGTTCCCCTTTAAATTGATTAACAAAGATTAAATATACTATAAATGTTCATCATCTTAAGTATATATTGCTGGAGTTTTTTATTCACTGAGCCCACAGAAGCGAAGCTGGTGAATTAAAATTGACTGTAAAATGATTATTAGTTGTTAAAGTCTGTGTTTTCTAGAAAAATAAACTATTCTAGTCAGATCTATTTGCCAGTTGTGCTGATTCAGAAAACGCTAAAATATTGCAAATGTATTGAATCAGAACTTAAAATGTTTTAGTACCATTTTTGTATCCACATTTTCAGATAAAACATATTGATACTTATCCTGCTGCAAGGAATATAAAATACAAATATCCTTAATTTGTATTTAGAACATTTTCTTTCACACTGTTCTCCATGTGAGATGATCCTGAGTAGTGTGTGATTGGGGAATTGTATCTTTTTCTCATTTATGCTCATAATGATCCTTTAAAAAAAAATTTGTACTGATTAATTCACAATATAAATATTGTATTAATATAAATATGACAGCATTACAAATCACCAAATAATTTAGAATTTCATCAATTGATCTATTATAAACTTTACTTTTACCATGGTAACTGGTATAAATCTGATTTCTGGTATCTCAAAGTGCAAATCCTAGAAGTTAAGACTATATCACTGTTTAGAGTAACACTGGAGCCTCTCAAAATCTCTGTGTTCCTGCTAGCACAATGAGGTGGATTGTGTTGGCAGATTTACTGGAGAGTCATGTGAAAACAAGAACTTACATTGTCACAAGAAAGTAAGGACATGAAGAACAAGAATGAATGACATATATAGATATGCTTTAGCTAAGTGCAAGCAAGATGTTACTTCAGCATTTTGTAACATTTACAAGTATAGGAAGAACAGAATACACATGGAAGAACACCCCACCCTTGAATGTGTAAACAGTGAATATATCAGTCAAGACAGGATGTAGCACACATAAACAGTGGAAGAAAGGCAGGTACATATGTCAACTGGAGAAGAAAGACATGCTGATTACAGGAGTGGAACCATGTTCAACTTTTTTTCAGTATACCAGTATCCATTTGGAATGAACAGAAAAATGTTTACATTTAAGGAAAACATGTTATTGCTTAAAGACTATCAGGGACACATAAAATAGTAAACAGGTCTTCCATTTGGGCCTGAAAAATTATGTGTAAACTTAAATTGGCTTGACGATCAAGAGGATATCCTAGAAAAACAGAACAGTTTGACTTGGAAGCGAACTTTAATGATCATCTAGCTCCAATCAGCCTGCCATGGATATCTTCTAGCTCTACTTTGTATGGTTCTGGAAATGCAGTGTATTGCTGTAGATCTTGAATAATAAACTTGCTGGTTTAGAAGAGCTCAATCCATTGTACTTATTTTCAGATATTGAAGCAAGCAATACCTGCCCTGATATTGCAGAGAAGGCACTAGCAGAGAAGTTATATTGCATATTCACACATGTATATTGATTTATCTGTTATTTTCATTTAGTTTTTGCTCTAGTCATGGAAACTATAGTAAGAACAGGCAGGTGAAAAAATACCAAACATATTCGGAGTGCTGGAATTTAAATATTATAGAATGTGGTTTTATAAATGTCACTGACATTCTTCCAGGGATTTGTCTTCCAGAGATTTATCTTGAAAAATGACGGAAGTATCTTGCCTTGCAGCAGTGAGCCAAACGTACTTATGTTGAATGAAAACTGGTCATAGAATATTAAACTTGGAACACCAAGGACAGATAAGACAGGAAATGTAGCTCTCAAACATTGGTTCTGATTCTCTATTTCCGTTATCACTGAAGTATCTGATGAAAGAATGTGAAATTCTTTAGTTGCTTAGATACTTCTTCATACAGGCTGCCTGTACCAAAATGTTGGTTTTAATTTTCTGCAAGCTGTTACTTCTCAATTTACATTTATCTCTACAATGAAATCAATTCAAAGTGCAGTCCATAACTTCAAAACATGAGTTTTATTTTATTTCTTCCAAGGATCAGATTATTCTTTATAATTCTGTTTACAGTTAGAAATATAATCTCCAAAATAGCTAGAGCTATTTGTTAATTTTCCAGTATAACCTCTTGGATAAGCATAGGATTTTGAGATACTGTGGACGACTTATCAGACACTGTCACCCTGTGCTGTAGCAATACAAATTTAACTGGATAAGAAAGACTGAGAAGTGCAACCTCATGTTAAGTGTAGAGTAAGATATTTCCTCATGATAGTAGTAGTAATACAGACCTCCTGTCTTATCTTTAAGCTGATAACCTCTTGCTCTTCTGTTGAGTAGAGAATGGCTACTTGCATTGGTTGATAAAGAGATATTAGTCTAATTAAACTGAAAGAAACAATGATATAAACACACTGATACTAAATAAGTAAGATTAGGTATCTTTTATTTCTTTCCCCTAAAAAAAAAAAAAAAAAAAAAAAAAAAAGGCTTTTAAAATCTAAAGGACAAGGTAAATGAATTTGTCCATGAAAAGTTACATTTTGAATCTCTCTCAGCTTGCATACTGAGGTTTCACTGAAGCATATTATACTCTAAAGCACCTATAACAATAATATAATAATACAACTGTAACAACTATATCTGCTTTGATTTGCTGGTCTTGAATTCCAAAATTATTTGGGCATGCAATTTACACAAGATTTTGGAAGCTTCTGTTCCTTTCATTATGACAGCTTTAAAGCAATCCAATGAAAATATTCTAATTTGAATAAATTAAATAAAAAAATCCACAGTTATTTTGGTAGATGACTGTGCTTAGTGAATTCTTTAGACTCATGGTGTTGTCATTAATTGTATAGCATAGCTAGCTGCTGAAAGAGTAGACCAGATGTAGATTAAGAACTTCAAAAGTGATTCTGATGTGTTACTTTATTATTATTATTGATCCTCTGCATGATGACCTTAAATTACTGTTATTTTTTTTATAAGAAGAGTTACTATCTTTTAAAAATGAGCTTCTTCAATAGTTTGAAGTTTTTTTTTTTTAATTTAAATACTTAATAGTTTTCATTCTTTCTCACAGTCTGTCTTCTGCATTTTTCCTGTTCTATTGTGATTTTATTTTTGACTGCTTGCATCTCTGTTTCCCCACCTGTTCTACTTCTCTCTCTTCCTGATCTTGTCCCTTATTGATATTGCATTCTTCACATTCTTTGACTATCTGTCATGATCTCTTCTTTAAACTTGTTAGAAAGATTTAATCCTGGATCATTGTAACCACCAACTATTATTTCACTATTGATCTCCTTTATATTTCTTTCATGTTAAACTTCAGTATTCCTTCTGCATAATTTTGTATTCTGCTAGAGAACATACAGATGTAATCAAAAGTAGATGGCAATACCTGAGATATTAAAATGATCAGAAGGTTGGTTTTGTAACAATTGTGAGTGAGTTATGTAGTTAAAAAATACATTTTCTTTTGAGTTTTACTTGCCTGACCTCTGGATAAAGATGAAGCAGAACTGAAACTGCCAGTAGGATAGTGAAGAAAAAGTAAGTGCTGTCTGATCATTTCAAGTTTTATGACTGCTTAAAAATGTGAAGTGTGCCAGTCATGTTTAATATTACCATTAAAACCATTGCCTCAGTAAGAGTGACTGAGATGTTTCTTTAGTGTTCTTCTGGAGATGATGGCAAGGAATCATTTCTTGAGAAAGCTGAGCTTCCATAATGTTTAAATAGCTCAGTTCATTTGTCAAGCTTAGCAGGCATTCTCATGCAACTTCACCATTTCTACAGATAACAGGAGGTCATGACATAGGATTAAAACAAAAATGAAAGAAAGCACAATCAAAAAATATCCAATATTATTTGCAAAATGTTATTTTATTTTTGAGAAGCCCTCATGTTCTTATTAAGAAGTATCATTTGGAATCTTGTGGTTTGGTGATGAGCAATAATATATTGCAGGATGGGCAATCTTGTTCTGAATTGAGCTGTTTGTGGAATAACCCAGAGTATGATATAGACTTTCTGTATAGTGAAGTTCTACATCATATCTTTACCTGATATAACTCAACAGGTTAGTGACATGTCCTCCTTAAACTTTTGGCTTTAAAAGGAACAACAAAGAGAAAAATAGCAAAAAAAAAAAAAAAAAAAGAGAACCCTCCTCTGAAGTAAATAGGAGACCTGGTTACTCAGAACAATGAAAACACCAGGTTACTGAATGCCTTTTTGCTTCAGTCTTTACCAGCAAGACTGGCCCTCAGAAATCCCAGAACCCAGAGGTGAGGCTGAAAGACTGAAGCAAGAAAGATGTACCCTTTGGTGAAAAAAGGTCAGGACAGGTAATATTTGAGCAAACTGGACATAAAAAATTTCTGAAAATTAGCAGAATTCCTCCACATTGTGAAGCATCCCTTAATCCTTAATTGCAGAGGAAGGAAGAATGAACAGAAATTAATATCTGTTTTGAAAAAGCTTTTTAAAGGTTTATAAAGATATTAGAAAAAAGTATTGTAATTTACTAGTAATATAGACCAACATAGTGGAAGTCTACTGCAAATCTTTTAGATATAGGTGTTGTTCTTTACCTTTTCTTAATTGCTTGTTTGATTTTTCTCATATAACTGTTAAAATATTTTTGGTAGTCCACAATGTTTTTCTTCTATTATGTGACAGTAATATAGATTAACACAACCATCTGGAGGATATAATCTGTTACAATCATAGGTTTACAGATTAATTTAGATTATCAGGGATCTCTGGAGGTCATCTGGTACAACAAATGACTCAAACCAAAATTAGTTTTAAAGTTAGATCCAACTTTAAAGTTAGAACAGATTCCTTAAGACCTTTATGAATCATGTTTTGAATAGCTTCAAGGGTGGAAATTCTACAACCTGAGTGTCTTCATGGTAAGAAAAAAAAATATCATAATATCTAACCAAAGTTTCTCTTTGTTCTTCCTCCTCTATTACTTGTAAGTGAGGTTATTTTTTGATTCCTCAATCAAGGAATTAATTTTGTCTCAACACTTCCAGATACCTAAATACCTCTGGAACATAGTAAAGTACAGTGTATTCATTCCGTGGAGCACTAGGACCAAAATTATCTGTTGTTCTTCTGAGCAACTGCTCTTCTTGCTTTCTGCTCTCTTTACTATATAGCAGAAGAATGAGAAAAAAAGAAGACAACTTATAATAAAACCTTATGAAACTGGGTATGCTAAGAAACTACAATAATTTATTATACTGTCAAGTTTCTTATTGATCCACTTAAAACAACATTGACCTTTAATATGAATGTGCTTAGCTACAAATGTCATTGGAAAAGACTATAATACTTAATCTTCAGTGACATAAAATGTGCATGTCAACTGTGAGCAAAACCATGGACTGTAGTGATGAAATGTAGCCTTAATTGCATCATCTACTTGTCAGCAGGCTCTTGCCATTTGCTATCATGAAAAATTGAGATTAAGAGCATTACCAGGCCAAAAGGCTACTATTCTTCATGGGAAGACATTACTGTGAAATAAAAAATAATTAGATTTTTTGTTGCAGACAGGAAAGGTGGTTAAATTATACATATTTATTTCAAAAGATTAATATCAGGATGCTCTTGATATCAAAAGAGAAACACCAGTAAGATTCTTTGCAACAGTAAAAAGAAAAGGGTTTATTGTTTCTTTTATCTGTCTAGAATTTATTTTCTTGAAATATATAAAATATAAATTATCCAGCATAAACTTCTATTCAGAGTGGATGCTGAATTTAACCACCATTATCTTTACACACACACACCCCACAAACACTTTTCTATGGTTAGGGGCTCCTAAGAAGTAGATATTTTCTGACTACACTGGGTGCCAGTGCCCAGGTATTGGCAGCTGTGAGTCTTCAGAGGCAGCCTCTATGAGAGGCCAGAGATGCCTCTTTCCTGC
Organism: Oxyura jamaicensis; assembly: GCF_011077185.1. Lineage (NCBI taxonomy): Eukaryota > Metazoa > Chordata > Aves > Anseriformes > Anatidae > Oxyura > Oxyura jamaicensis. The sequence continues at coordinate 116,612,811 of NC_048894.1, read as the reverse complement.
TCTAACTGACCCACCAAAGGGCACAGATGAATCCGTCACCCAAGCTGCTGATGACTGTGTGAAAACACATTCAAGAAAAAGTGCAGAAAACACAGGATCGGACAGGACCTAACAGGGGGGGGGAGCGGGACGGGAAGGGACGGGAAGGGAAGGGAAGGGAAGGGAAGGGAAGGGAAGGGAAGGAATAGAAAAAAATAAAAAAAAAATAGAAAAAAGTAGGAAAAATAGAAAAAGAAAAAAAAAATAGGAAAAAAAAAAGAGAAAAATGAGAAAAAAAAAAAAGTAGAAAAAGTAGAACAAAGAAAAAAGTAGATATCATAGGGACTGAGCTTCAGACCATCTTTAAAAATTTTGGACTATTGTGTACTTCTTTCCTTTTCATAGACTAATCCTTCACACTATACTACGGGTTACTTCCCAGTCTGTAAAACAGGACTTCTAGGAACCTGACTATGTCAGAGCTGACTAAACAACAAGAAGCAAAATAATGTATTTCAACTATGATAGGTACCCTGTGAGGTATGGTATTAGGGGAAGCAGGTTTACTTACGTTCACTCTATCACTTCTCTATGACTAAGATTTTTGCATCCCCTAGATAAGACAACAGGCCAAAAGAAAAACTATTAAGTTTAGACACGGATTAATATCCACATTATTCATACTGTACACCTTTTCTGCCTTTATTTAATCCACTCAAACTTGAGAATACGGTGTGAAAAAGTAAATTTTTGTACTATGATTGCCATTGCCCTAGGACTAGGTATAGGATTCTGGGAATGATACATAGGATTTCTCTTTCTAGTTATGCCTAATAAAACAACCTCTGATGTGGTCTGTTTCAGTAGGAAAATTCTGTAATGATTTGTCCATGTCAGCAAGAATTAAATTCTGCTTTCCTTTTAAAAACAAGGAGGAGACTGGTAAGAAGGTACACTTCGGAGTGTAAACCTCTCTGAAGCTTAGTGCCTCCTATACTGATTGGGTTTAAAGCTTTCTTCTGTTTTACCTTTTATTTTAGTAATCACTTCTGACTCTGCACAACTTGATATACAACTGATTTCACCTGTAATTTTTCACAACAGCTACCCTTGTAGAGAAACAGACAGTCTCAAGACACATATGACACACCTGGCAGCAGCTTAGAAAAGGTTGATTAAAACTCTAGTTATCTTTGATTTTACCAAAATGATTAAAATCAACTGCTCCCATTAATTACTGTTTCTCTCCAGTAGCATCCCAATGAGAAGCTTGCTTTACTCATATTATTGTCATGAACCTTAATGTGCTTGCAACTTCTCTTTTTCTACTTATTTTCCTGAAAATAATGACAATAATTAAAACTCCTGAGTAATACCAAATCAAGACAGAATGAAAGACACCAAGGAACTGTTTTCTTTCACTTTATCTGGCATTTTTTCTGAATCATAAAGGGAAAAGCATTTTTTTTTACTCTCCCGCACAAAGCTATTACCTGATATATGGTTCCGCTTTGATAATTAACCATTGCTAATTGCTCCCTGAGTACAGTATTTTCTATCACCGCAGCAAATCGATTTGTAGTAAGGTCACATAGTCCTGATGAAATAAAGGTCATGGCAGTTAAAATATACTAAACTCCATAGAATTTAAAATGTCCTTTATTTCTAATTTAATAGGATTTAGGAATCTTTTTTGGCTCTTATTTCATGGTAGGTATTTATTAATAATTTCACCATTTTTTAAGAACTTATGTTAATCTAACTAGTCTATGATCTCTGTACTTTTTAAAATAAAAGATACTAGGTCTGCTTGATTGTTTCAGTCATTCGGTCTGGACTGCCCAAAGGAACTTTTTTTGAAAACGTCTCATCTAACTTTAAGTACATACCCACTTATTTCTAGAGCTATTGTCTGTTGTTTGATACTGCATTGCAGAGTGATGACTTTAGTGGAAATATCTTAAAGATAATGGCCTTCTCATTGTCAGTTTTCTGTCACTGACAAGAAGTCAGAAGACTTGTCATTTCCCGGTTCTTGTTTTAAAATATTAATGAAATATTTTTGCTATATTCTTTCTTTCTTTCTTTCTTTCTTTCTTTCTTTCTTTCTTTCTTTCTTTCTTTCTTTCTTTCTTTCTTTCTTTCTTTCTTTCTTTCTTTCTTTCTTTCTTTCTTTCTTTCTTTCTTTCTTTCCCTTTCTTTCTTTCTTTTTCTTTCTCTTTCTTTCTTTCTTTCTTTCTT
>NC_048894.1:116593964-116610491 GCF_011077185.1 Oxyura jamaicensis | reverse complement strand
CTTTCTCTCTTTCTTTCTCTCTTTCTCTCTTTCTCTCTTTCTCTCTTTCTCTCTTTCTTTCTCTCTTTCTCTCTTTCTTTCATTAAATGGTGAACTTCATCACTCTCTTTTATACATCTTATTTCAGATTGAAATAATTAAAATTAACAGAGTACAGGAAACTTCATGTGTTCCCAGATCACACCTGTAGAATTAATAACAATTGAAACAAAATCCAGTGAATATTTTTTTTATTATTCTGCTTTAGTCAGGCTACTTTGAAAAAATTTACAAGTTTGCCTTTGAAGAAACTGCCTTCCAATCCACAGTTCTTTTCTCTTCTTTATCCCCTATATCATCTGAAACATCTTTAATTGAAGCAAGTTAGCCATGGGGATCTTTATCTAAAATCACTTTTACTTGTCTTATTTGGTTCACAGATGTCACCAATTGAAGATTGGAGTCAATAAATACAGCCTTGAGGCAGTGTGCATCTGTACTTGCATTTTTCACCTGTGTCCACTTTTGTAAAAATACCTGATAATGTCTTTAATGTTCCAAAAGCTTGGTGAATCTAGGTTAAGTCCCAAGAGTATGACAACTATCAAGCTGCTTGCTGAATTTTGCAGTTGATTGACTCAGTAAGAATACAGAATGATAAAAATGGAGAGCAGTGCATTTGAGCACGTGTGCTACTTCAGATGGTGTTAACAAGAAAGATAAAATTCCTTCTCATTCTCCTCTCCCCCTTCTCCTCCTCTTTTTGATAGACCTTTACATAGACAATTGTTAATGCCTTTAACAACATCATATGCATTTATTTTATATTAAAATATTTAATAATAATAATAAAATCTTAGGATAGAAATTTGACATTCAAATCCAGCAACCTCTGACAGTATTTCATCAAATGTCATAATGTCATAAATGTGTATTTTTCTGACTTTGGCTATTGCACACACTGAACTGTAAAAACCACTAATCCTACCAGTTCTTGTTCATCTCAACAAGACCAAGGCATATTAATATACCCCAAACTTCTACTGTTGTCCTTTAACAGTTTCACAAAGAAGAATTCAATGTCTTTTACATACATATGAGCAATGAACATTTGTCACTATGCAAAATATATAAGGCCCTTGATGCAAAAGGTTGTTTTTTGCATTATAGAATCATTAAGGTTGGAAAAGACCTCCAAGATCAATCATATGGTCCCACCCTCTCCCTACCTTGTTCTTCTAAGTGTCCACTTACATAATTATATCTGCTCCTTTCACAAATATGTATGTGTGTGTACAGATGAAGCATGAGTCAGTTCAAGTTTGATTTTATATGTACTACAAAATATAATTTTGCTACTATTTACATTTTGACCCATGTGTAATAAAGCATTTGCTACCACATTCACTATTTCACTCAGCAAGATATTGCCTTTGGAAAGTCAAAACATTCATTTGCTTCTTTATAAATAATTAAATTAAATTAAATTAAATTAAATTAAATTAAATTAAACAAAAAAAAATCTAGACATAAAAATATTAAAAACAAACAAGCAACAAAAACAAAACAAACACGTAGACATACTTAAGGAAAAGACATCTAACTTGGGATAGATCATTCTAAAATTATATTAAACTTCACTTTTCAAAAAAAAATATATATATAGCATAAAATTTATCTTTAACATTTATCTTTAACAGGAGGAAAAATATAAAAGTAAAATTGAGTGTTCTCTGCCTTGCCAAGGACAGATACAGCAATCTTTCTAAATACCTATTTAATAAAGGTTTTAAACTTGCTAAGACTCTTCATAGTACAAGAGGTGAAAATAATGTGATTTTCATAACATAATAATTCAATGGATATTTCAATTTTATTTTCCCCCATTCATTAATGGTCTTCAGTTTAATAACCAATAACTTCTAAAATTTCATATTTTGAGACAAAGCATTAGAAAGAAAAATAAGTCACAGCAACAAAACAAATGTAGAACTATAAATGTATAAATGTAGCACTGATTAAAACATTTACCCAAGTCACAAATGTTGATTATCTATAAAGCAATTGAAAACTAAATATAAAAAAGAATTAGGTGTACATCATTCTATTCTGAGAATGATTCTATTCTATTCATAAGATAATATCATTGTGGAATCATACATTAAGGACTTATGCAAAAAGATGCCAGAATAAACAAACACACATACAAACATACGTATGTATTTAAATATATTAAATTAAATTAAATTAAGCTCTAATGAAATCAATTTTTCATGAATTTTAATGGAAAAATGAAATTCAGCGCACAGAGAAAAATCTTAAAGGTCTGTAATTCCTGTCTCCTGTGTTTGTACAGCTCCCACTGTCTTCAGCAGGAAATGGTATATGCATCCAACATATACCATGCTCCAGTAGTGCAGCTTAATAACATGCAATGTGTAAAAATTTTTCCACAAACACTCTGATTTTGCATCCTGAAATAGAGAGCACACATCCCTGATGTGTGCTGGGTATGCTGCTGACTTTAATGGGATGCTAATAGCAACTAATGGCACTACTTGCATATCCCTAATAAACTAGGACTGAATAAGTTAGAAATTCAAGTCTATCCAGTGGAAATCCTCACTAGCAATCAGATATGTTCTGGTGCCAGGACTGATAAAAGAAATTGTTTCCTTCATCACAAGAATTGATAAGACAAGTGAGAATCCTTGCAAAATATGCAGTCCTTTTCACCCCATTGACATGTTGTTATCACAGTCAACACCATTCTTCCAATGGTCTCTGGGCATGCAGTCCCCTTCAATGACATGCAGTCCCCTTTTTAACAACTTGTTGTTGTAGTTGTTTGTTTTTGTTTTCCTTCTGTTCCTACACTTTTAGCTGTTCTTAAAGTGAAAGGGGCCAATGTGCACACCTGGAAATGACTTTTTCAGTAGCTACTCTACTCTGTTTAAATCTCATGGATGTTTACTCATAGAATATATCAGTGGAATATTTCTTGGCACTATTCAAAATTAGCAATAGTTAGCATCATGCAGTTTGCCCTTCATTCCAAATGTAAAATCAAGGATGAAATCAGTGCCATGTCTTTGAGATATGCATCAAATAAGAAACAGTTCTGAAAGAAAAAAGTAGTAGGAGGCATTATACACTAACAAAAGAGATATTGAAACTTTGCATCACCTTTAGGAAGCTAGGCTAGATCATCTTATATCTTTGATAACCTTGTACCTGTAGGATCTTCTGCCTTCACAACACTGTAATACCACCTAGTTCTTTTTTATGGAGGATAGTTAATAACTATCATCTTTGCCCAGAACAAATGATGAGCAGAATCACATTACATATAGAAACCTAAAGTCCTCAAATATGGATGTTAAGCTCCTTTTGAAACAACGACAACAACAAAACCACTATCTGCATGGTAGTAAACGTTACAGAAAAACATGCTAAACTGAAAAAAAAATGATCCTAAGGACCTGACTTTATTCAGTTTTTATGTAGACTTGAACTGGTTTCTGCACAGTCTTGCTGAAATCTGAAAAGGAAAAATAATAAACGAGAACTTTTTGCACAGATTTGGTTAAGAATGAAAAGACAAAAAAAAAAAAAAAGTATGAAAGTCAACCTGCTCTTTTGTTTTTATCTGCAACACTGCTGATCCAAAAAGAACTTTCACTAAAGGCAGCTTTAAGGGACAAGTTTTGAGTATATAGCCTGAATACAAAACACTTAGGATCATGCATATTTATCTCCACTAATGACAGAGTAAGTGTTCTATTAAATGACATTCATTTTAAATAGCTAAGTCTCATAAATTGCATATCTTAAAGTCATAATTAAGATGTGTGATTAGCTGAGACATTCCAGAAGAGGTACTTGAGGAATCAGTAAAATAGACAAGATATATATTTCAAGATTCAATGAATAAAACACCTTGTTTGAATCACAATCCTTACACAAATAGCAGGAAGGATGGAATAGAAATTCTAATACAAAATTGAATTTAAAGTATGATTCTGAATGTCTCAAATACTGAAGCTTTAAAACATTAGCTCTCACTCTCTTTATATGATAATGTCATATTTCAAATATAAAAGGAGAATATATCATCTTCTGAGAAAGGCAGATTTGCTGTGAGATTTTACAGCATTCTTATCATTCCTTAGTGCAGCTTACATCTCAGCGCAAAAGACCCATGCTTTAAATAATAATAATAATAATAAAAATAAAAAATTCTTGGCATTCACCCAATCCTGAATTAAATGAATTCACATTGGACTGTGTTAAATAGCAACCAGGAATTAAACACGGTAGAAGTCTTTTTAAGAACACAAAGAATATATATTTCACACTTTTTTAGTTAAATTTTAATTGTCATACTAAGTTCCCCTTTGTTGTTGTTTTTAATTTAATTCATCAAAGTATAGGATTTTGCCTGTATAGTATTGCTAATATATGAAAATATGATTTCCTGCATGTCATCAGCCAACTAAAAAAATTTGCATACTTTATTTTGAAATGTTATATTTGTAACATAATATATACATATAACAATATAACAATACAACAATATAACAATATATAAATATATAAATATAGCATTATATATATAATGTTGATTCAAAATATAGATAAATATTAACAGCAGAAGAATCCAACATATTTTAATGCACTTTTGTTTTTCTTTGTTGTTTTTTTCCTTAAGAGCAGTTTTATTTTTAAAAAAAATTAATAATATACTTGTCCATTTAATTATTCTTATTTTTTCATATCATTTTTTTCATGATAGTTTTGTGAAATTAGGATTTTGAACAGACACTTGAAAGTTAAAAAAAAAAAAATACTTCTAAGGAAAGCTGAGTGGTGCAGCCAACACACTGTAGGGAAGGGATGCCATCCAGAGGACCCTAGATAGGCTTGATAAAGCTGTGCAAATAATAAGCAAATCAAATAATAAAAAAATAAACAAAGGCCAAGTGCAAAGTCCTGCACCCAGGACAGGGCAATCCCAAACACAGATACAGTCTGGGCAATGACTGGATAAAGAGCAGCACTGAGGAGAAGGACTAGACAGTAGTGATGGATGAAAAGCTTGATGTGATTTGGCAATGTGTGCTTGCAGCTCAGAAACCAGTCTTATCCCAGGCTGCATCAAAAGAAGATTTGCCAGCTTGTTGAGGCAAGTACCCCACCTCAGTAGTACTGCATTCAACTCTGGTGTTCCCAGCAAAAGAATGATATTTGCGTAAGGAAGACATGGACCTGTAGAGAAGGTCCAGAGGAGGGCCATGAAGATAATCAGAGGGTTGGAGCACCTCTCTCTTGAAAACAACCTGAGAGAGATGGGGTTGTTCAGCTTAGGGAAAAAAAAAAAAAAAAAAAAAAGCTCCAGGCCAGGCTGACCTTATAGCAGCTTTCCAGTACTTAAAGGAGGGTCTACAAGATGGGGAGAGACTCTTTATCAGGGAGTATACAAGGGTGGTGAGGTATTGGAACAAGTTGTCCAGAGAAGTTGTGGATGCCCCATCCCTGTTCAAGAACAGGTTGGTCTTTGAGACCAGGTGTTTAACAACCTGGTCTAGTGGAAGGTGTCCTTATCCATGGCAGGGGGATTGGAACTAAATGAAGGGACGTCTGAGGTCCCTTCCAGCTCAAGCCATTATATAATTCTATGATTCTATCAAAATTATCATTTGTGATCATTTCTAAGATTGCTTTTTTTAGTCTAAATGTGAAAGAAATGAGTGAATTTGGAAAACTGAAAATGAATCACCTACAGAAAAGATGCTTATAACCCCCCCCTTTTTTTTTTCCCCAAGATGTTCTTGATGTACTATATAATTTATACAATCACTTAATCACTTAATATACTGTCATTTCATTACTGTTGATAGAAACAAATACAGTAAGTATATGCAGTTGTTAGTTCTCACAAAGCAACATCAGTGGTTATATATTAATTGTGGGAAGTGTTACATCTTTGTTTGCTATATTTTTATAGAGGTTTTTAACATTCTAATAGTTTATTTTATTATATTTTTAATCACCTTTTCCAACACTGACAGTACATATAGAATAACACCTAATAAGGTCTATGAAAAAGAACATTTTTAGCATTTTTTAAAAAGAAAATCCTGAGGATTTTTATAAACTCAGCTAAATAGAGTACATATTTGACAATTATAAAAAGAATCATATATGAATGTTTCTAAACAGACAAGGTTTCTTGTGGCAGTAACCCAGTAAATGACTAAGGGAATTATGATGAAAAACTCAAACATTTTCAGCTTAGAAGGCTGAGATAAAATTAAAATAATATTAAAAAATAAAATAAAATAAAACAAAGATAAAATAAAATAAAAATAAATTAAAATAAAAATAATAAAATAAAATAAAATAAAATAAAATAAAGACTATATTAAAAATCATTCCATGGATCATATAGACAATTGAGATGAAAGTAATTTTTGTTATTCTTGATCTGAGACAATCTTAGAGTCAAATAAGATAAAGAGGACATGGATTCTGCAGAATATATTATTTTAAAATACCTTAATATGTTTAGCAATGGTGAAGTTAACCTAGCACAGCACAAGCTCCATTCCTACTGAAGACTGTAGAAGAAGCCCTGCTGGTTCAACTGAAAACTAAACACAAGGAAAACTGTCTTTTGTTGTTTAAAAGGCTTTAAACAACAAAAAGTTTACAAAAACTTTAAACAAAAAAGTTTAATAAGAAAGAATACTTATGCCTGCTTTTGAAGAAGCTTGGGACATGTGAAGTACCAGAATTGACCCAGCTCTGAATTCCAGGTTAAAGCTCTTGGTTTGTTTTTGGTTTTGTTTGTTTGTTTACTTGGTTGTTTGTTTGTTTCCTTTTTATTCATATGATTAATTTCTTCAATGACTATGCTTGAAAAAAAATAATAATAGTTATGTTTCTTTAGAAACTGGTCTGTCATTGCTACTGATGAGAAATAATTACCCTAGTGAAGCTCAAGCATTGCTTTGTAGCTAAGGAATTCTCTGCACCAGCCTTCTGTAAAAAATGTTGTTTTCATTCTGCCTCCCTTGGAAACAATTTTACTATTGCCTTAATCTTGCTTCTTTTGTTCCAAATGGAATAAAGTCAGGATCATGGTAGTTCAGAAAAAACAGATGGGAAATGAAACTTAGAAAACTGTAAGCAGGTTTGAATACAAGAATCACTGGAGCATGGCTAAATTCTTCAGATTTAAAATAAATTAATAAATGAAAAAAAAAAAAAAAAGAATTAAAAGGTTTAATTTTAAATGATGATTTCAAACAGAGTATCATACTGGAATAAGATTAGTCATCTTGAGTTGAGCAGGTTCTTCCATTATTGTCTTACAAAAACCTCTCTGTGTGATTTATAGGCATGCAAAATGCTGCAGAGTTCAGAGAAGGAACCAAAATATACCATTGGAGTGTCTTTGAGATTGGCTGTTTTTCTTGTAGACTAAAATACAAATTTAAATAGGTAGCTCTTAATAAGTGGATATATAATACAGTTTGGCAGAAAAATGTAAATTAACTGAAATATTTTATGCAGTCAGTGAGATATGTTATTTCCACTGAATATAGCTCTACAGCAAAAAGATTTGTTTATTTATGTAATCTGTTTAGCTTGTTTGCATCACACACTAGCCTCTCATTGTTGAGTTAGTTCTTTCCAGTTTCTACAAGGCAGGATGGATGGGGCATTATTTGTGTAAGGATGAGTGTGTTTGATTTTAAAGACTTTTGCTAACCATTTAACTGGTGACATACCAAAATAAAGCAAAGTATACAAATAAAGAGCACTATAGTAGTGGGCTTGTTGAGAAAATATTCAGTCAAATAACACCTGATTAAAAAAAAAAAAAAAAAAAAAAGAATATTAAGTTGAACAAATGCTCACTCACTTCAGTGTGAACTCTGTTTGTCTGAAATAATTTCCTTGTAATTAAGGGAAAGGTAAAGAGGAAAGCATCTGACAACATTTCCTCTTTGCCCTCACACACCTTCTTTTAAGTCATCTTCTCTTGATAAAGATACATAACATGAGGGAACACACAAAATACTTTATAACTGGAAAAGTGGAAAGTGATTTTTTTTTGCTGTAAAACTTAAACAAAACAACAAAGAGTTTTAACCACTTATCCTAATTTAAATTGCAAATGTTATTAAACAGACTATGTATTCTGTTTATACCAATCAACTAGTTACTCAGTTATATGGAAGGAACAAAGTTTGAAGAACTGTTACAAAGGTGCTCCATCTGTGGGTACCAGGACAATTTTTACTATCCTATGGCTTTTTCCAGGTTTCCTCCTTCCCAGAGAAGCTCTTACAATGAATCATAGGATGACCAAATGTCATATTCTACTGCAGGAAATTCTGGCTAAGATGGTATTTTATTCACAATGTTACTTGTGGGATATCAGGAAATACTGGTAAATAATTAATTACTCTGGTGCATGCAGAGTAAATTTAAGCATATGCAGAAAGCAAGCTATAGCGACAGCCCTCTTTTCTCTCTGTGTGGGTTTTCTAAATAGAAAGACTAGGCTGACTTCTTTAAGATTAGAAAGACAAATTAGCCAGCACTTGATTGTTTTCAGTGGTCCTATATGGGTCCAGGAGTTGGGCTCAATGATTTGGTACAAAAAAGACAGGGATCTCCTGGAAAGAGACCAGCAGAGGGCCACAAAGATGATAGAGGGCCTGGAGTATCTTCCCTATTAAGAAAGGCTGAGAGACCTGGCTCTGTTCAGTCTGGAGAAGAGAAGACTAAGAGGGGATCTCATCAATGTCTATAAATACGTGAGGTGTGGGAGACAGAAGGATGTAGCCAACCTCTTCTCAGTGGTTTGTGGGGATAGGACAAGGGGCAGTGGCTGCAAGACAGAGCACAGGAAGTTCCGCACTGACATGCGAAAGAACTTCTTCATGGTAAGGGTGACAGAGCACTGGAACAGGCTGCCCAGAGAGGTCGTGGAGTCTCCTTCTCTGGAGATATTCAAGGCCCATTTGGACGCCTACCTGAGCAGCCTGCTCTGAGGAACCTGCTTTGGCAGGGGGGTTGTACCCGATGATCTTTGGAGGTCCCTTCCAATCCCTACAATTCTGTGATTCTGTGATTCTTGTGCAATCCTGTCCTTGTTCAGCACAGGTTTAATGAGTTAACTTTGTATCAAGCGGAGATATTATTTGGAGGGGTTCACTTAACTGTTAGGGAAATGTTTCTGTTCCTGTAAGTGAAGAACTTATTTCAGGAACATTCAGTATTAGCAACATCTTTGTATTTCTTATCTTACAATGTGCTACTATTATTTTTGCAGTAGTAGTAGTAGTAGTAGTAGTAGTAGTAGTAGTAGTAGTAGTAGTAGTTGTTTAAACCTTCTTGCTGTCAGCTGATCAGTTAATTTTATGCAATTACATTTAATCATACATGCTATCAATTCAGAATGTTATTTTGTTTAGAGAAGCCAATTATAATCTGAATTGTAAAATTGCATCTTCCCAAATGCTGTTTTTAAATTACTTGAGTGGAATGACAGCTTTCATTATTTTATCTCGATAAAAAGAAAATAAGTGGTTTTAGGAAGGTATTTCCTTCAGAATGCTGTCTTCATCTTTACATTATTTGTCATTGTCATGGTATTTACCATTTCTAAAACAGGGACAAATATATGTTTTGTTCGATCACAGTGACTTTAAAGGACAAGAGTAAGGATTCATTTCAGGGGAAAAAGTCATATGTACATTTTATTCTTGCAAATTATTGAAAGAATATATTGAGATCAGTCAGTCATCATCTATAATTATATATATTATAAGATTATATATATATATCTTATTTTACATTTTATTATATTTATATATATCTTATATTTTATTACAATATAAAGTAAATATATATTATATATATTTATAAATACATTATATATAAAGTATATATTAGTATGAAATATAATATATTATATTTATATATTTATATATTCATAATATTTTATAAATTATATATTTATAATATCTTTATATTTATAATATATTATAATATATTTATATATTTTATCTATCTATCTATGTATCTATCTATCTATATATTCCTGTAATGACTGTTATCTAATCTTTTGCATATAGCATATTACAAGAAATAAACAATGAGCATGTGTTCAATCATATAAAGCCAGAGACTGAAGTCTTTAGTTGGTCTTTCATTTTGAAGTACTTTTTTAAAAGGATGACCTAGTCAGTCAGCTTCCCTCATACGTGCTGCTGGCAAAGCCCTCATTAAAATCTTAGTGTTATTTTAAATTTGCTTCTACAGTAATGAAGCCAAACTAACATCTTTTTCTGTCCATTTCAGTGAATGTTATCTTGATTTCTCTTTTAACTGAAATGGAAATTGCTATACCAGTAGAGAAAGCATAACTTCATGAACATAAAGTAAGTTTATGTAAGTTAGATTATTCCTGACATCTTGAAAGCTATCATTGAACAAGACAGAACATTTTTAATGTAATACCTAATTTTCATAATTCTATGTATATCAGGTCTAATATATTATGCAGCACCTTTGTTGCCTGAATTTGACTCCTTTTTTTTAGCCTGGTGACATTCTTGTTGAGTGCTCTATCCTCCAGAGCCACAAAGGGTGATATTTTCTGTCCTAAAGTGTCAAGTCTATCACAATCATAATTCTCACTTCAGTGCAAAATATTTAGATTTTAGTATTGCTGTGATTGTTTATTTTTAAACTAATTTATTTTAATACAAGGAACTTGAGATAAAATATAGTTAGGAATCACAAGGCTGACTTGATGGACTGTAATGGCTAATGCTATGCAGGCTTAATCTAACTTGATCATCATTTCTGCCCTTAAGCTCAGAGAACCTGTGAATATACTGAGCTTTCAGAATTTCCACAGCCATTCAGAAAAATATATTCAGTAACCAGATGATATCTCATTTGAACAGATAAATACCTCAGGGTCTTTACTCTGATCTCATTGTGAAATAAGAGCAAAAACAATATAAAACTAGTAGAAAAACTATTAGAATTAGCTATATTTCCCCTTTTTCTGAAAAGCCTTGCTGCTGGGCTTTTCTGAGGATGAAAAACACAATTGCAACATTAACATTATATGAAGTCAAACAAAAGTTCTGGAACCTCCCTTTAGAAACTGTTCACACACACACAAACACCATATTAGAAAGTTATTTTAAGAATAGTCAGCAAAACAAATACAGGGCAACTCCTCTTCTTGCCAATTTCTTTTTCCAGCAGTCTATGAAAGTAAAATTGAAACAATTTCTTTTACACAACTGAACAGTTGCTCCTATGCTAATAAAAAAGACAATTGAAGATGTTGTATAACAAGAACATAAGCCATCAGAATGCTGGTAGTACTTGATAGTTCTTCCTACAACAAGAGAAAACAAAAGTGGATCACTGCTGTCCATTATTTTGGGGTCAGTGAACAAACTTTCATTATATATCTTCACTATAATACTCCCATAACCTTTTCAAAGGACTAATGATATACCATAGCTCTTAAACTTCATAGCATGATTCTTTTTTTTTTTTTTTTTTTTTTTTTTTTTACCCTGGTAAATAGTTACTGATGGAAGAATCATGGATACTGACCAAAGGAAGCTTGGAGTATCACATTTTCTTTTATTACATCATTTTTTCTCCTGTTACTTAGGAAGTGATATTTATATCCTAATCATTGTATATCCGAATATATATGCAAATATGTATACATGTATACATATAGTCTTTTAATTCAGAATGTATATTATATTCTAAGCTTATATATAGTTATTTTTTAGCGTGTCATGCTTCAAATGGTCTCACATTTTACCATGCTGTGAGTAAAGTTGGTGTTTATGCACTGTTTCAACAAAACAGAAGTACAAACATAAATTCATGTAAAAAAGCTATTTGAGCAGACTGAGATCAGCAAGTAACAGCTGTTACCACTTTCATATACATCTGCAGGATTAATTATTTTTTAATGAAGTTTTAAGTTAATGGTGCAAGTTTGTTGATTGGATCATGTTTGCAAAGATATTGTTCATGGTACCGCACTGTATATCTTGAAATCAAAAATTTAATAGTGTTGATGTTTATCAGAAATCAGAATCCGTTTTTGTTTTATTTGTTTTGTTTTTCCTAAGGGAGTTAATATGGCATACACATCTGTAAAATTTATAAGTGATACACTAAAAAAGAACTATCTGCACATCTCCTCCATTGACTTGCACAAGAGATCCAAAAATGCATGCAGTCCAAAGCTTAGAACACAGATTCTAGAGTTTAGTATAATTCAGCTTGCCAAACTTGAGTATTATAATACTGGCTCTGTGGTTTCTCAAGCACTCATTAAAAAAGGGAAAGCACTTCACAAAAAATAACAAAATTACAAAGTTCACAACAGTAACCCATCTTTTTATATGCATTTTTGACAGATGTTTTTTGTCTGCTTGACAATTAGAAAAAAATATTAGTCTGACAGTCATCTATACCTGTTGTTATCTGCTAAAATCTGTCCAGCTCTGGAGAAATGGAGCAGAAATTGCAGATTTGCCCCATTGTTCTGTCAAGACAGTAACAAGAAATAATGTTATTCAGTCCTGCTTCTGATCTATCTGCTTCTGAGCTATCCCACTAAAATTTTGTCACTATCAGGAATATAGAATAATAAAAACAATATTGTTGAATTTTATGTGGGAATTCTTATTAACATAGGAACAGACTGTTCTTGCTGATGGAACACTAAAATTTTTAGATTAGGTAGCTTATATCAAAACAAGGTTTTTCAAAACATGCTATTCTACTGTACGTCATCCAGAAAAGGGGCTGTGATTCAACATTTTAAGCCTATCTATAACAAACATAATAATAATAATAATAATAAAGTTTTGTATGAGCAAAGGTCAGAACAGAGAAAGCTGCTGCATGTGAAAAACTGAAGCTCTGCAGTTGTTAGTGATGAGAGAGACAGATATTTACTACTCTACAAGTACAAATTCTAATGGTTTAATTTAAAAAAATAAATTCTTCATTGACTGGAATTACTCTAACTCCAGATTTAAAAAGGATAAAAGGAAAAGTAGACATATTCTACTAAAACAAACAAACAAAAAACAACAACAACAAACAATAAACAATAAAAAAATATTAAAATTTTAAAAAAGTATATACAAGGAAATATAGCATGAGTATTAGGATGATCCATAGGATCCATAGGAATTCAGAAGTTGCATGAGGATAACTAAGAGTGGCATTGGCTTGTTAGACTTTTGTAACTCATTGAAGTGGCAGGAGATATCTAAGACCCTATGCATCTGCTTTTCATGGGAATAAAATAAAGTTATCAGTAGTGCAGATTAGCAGCAAATCCATTTGATTTTTTTGTTATCAGTTCCATGAACTCTCTGTCATTACACACCTTATTCTTTCCACTGGTAAGTACTTTATGTCATTCTTACACTGTAACTCTGTGGCACCTCTCTGCTCTTTGAGTCCACATTAGCAG
Source organism: Oxyura jamaicensis (assembly GCF_011077185.1). Taxonomy (NCBI): domain Eukaryota; kingdom Metazoa; phylum Chordata; class Aves; order Anseriformes; family Anatidae; genus Oxyura; species Oxyura jamaicensis. Next base: position 116,596,954 of record NC_048894.1, on the reverse strand, counting down.
CTTGGGCTCTGCAAATGAGCTCTACCTCACTAAATAGCATAAAAGAATGAAAGTGAGCCAGTGGTATTAAATCTAGACTAGCCAGACTAGCTAAACTGAGGCTCTGAGCCTATTAGTTAACAGTTCCTAAACCTAGACTCTTTTGACCTTATGTGTTATTACCTTACATGTAGGAAGAGAAGAATGTGACAACTGTGTGTAAAGGCACTTCACAAACATTGGGTCAACAACTCTCATTTTAGAAATATTGTCCTATCTTTCAGAGAACTATTTTGCCTCAAAACCTGATTTTTACTGGAGATAGGAGGAGATCAAAGTACTCTGTTGTGTACAAAGTCTGTCTGAAAATAACCGTTCTTTCATCAACCAGCAGTTCTCACTACTGCATGTCTTCATAGATTTCCTCATTCATTTTTTGTAAAAGAAAGAAATCAGAAACAAAAAATTGCAGAGTAACCTTATGACACTTCTGTAACAGTAATATATGTTCTTTCTGCTAGATTGGAAGCTAGATTTATACCTTAAATTATTTTCTGGTTATTATTACAGTAATCTGAGTTAACTCAAACATCTATATCACTTTGTTCTCCTGCCTTGGTAAAATTGTTGTTGGGATTAATTGTAAATTAAGTAGTTCAGTTAATCTTATTCTTTTTAAAGCTGAACCTCATTTAAAAAAACAATGACACCTCACTGGTGCTGATTCCGTTTTACTTGCCCTTACTCAGAATTGCTACTTTACCTCTACTATAGAAGCTCTATATTTCCTATCACAAATTACAAGTGAAGCTGCAAGCTTTACTTTGTAAACAATGCCTCACCAATAATAATAGATCCTTTGGTAGTGAATCACAGATTTAAGTGTCTTAAGACCTATTACAAGCTTTTACTATAAAATTATTTGTTTATGTCTCATTCTAGGAACTTCTAGAGGTTTTAAAGATAATTTCTTTCTGTACATTTGATTGAATTATTTACTATCCCCTCAAGAAGAAAACAACCTAATTATTTCATCCTTGGTAAGCTTCCAGATGACTCAATACTTACTTTAGCTGCTGCTAAATATAATACTTGCAGACATCTCACTGTAAAAGAAATTCCTTGATTGGAAACACCCATTATGATCTGTGAAAACAGAACAGATTGTGTTGCAGCTATGAAAACGCAGCCTTTTTTAATTCACAGTAGGTTTAATTTTACATTTTGGTTGTTATGCCATCAGTTTTGCCAATATTCTTCCTTTACTAGAAGGTAAAGGTTTAAATCGGTTTGTTGGATAACTTGTCTGCAGTTCTTAATACCTATTTTCATCCACTTACATAATTACATTGTTATTTAGAGTTTAATAGAGCAATGCAGCATTTAATTAAAACTGTGTAGAACAATTACTGTTTTGATTAAACCTGGGTTTGGACTCAGCCTATTTGGTGACATGAGCTCAGCATGTCTGGCTTTCTACTAAAAACCTTCATTAAGTTCACATCTGCTTCTCTCGACTCCTTCATCAAAAATGACCTTGTTGTTTACTCTGTTTTATGACCATAAAATCTCTCTCTAAGTGAAAGAGCCCTTCAAATGCTGTTTACAGATGTGTCCTTTGGCTTCTGAGTATTTCTAAACTGGGAAGTATTCAGATCACTTCAAATCAGTATACAGCTCAGTCCAGGGATAGAAGTCACTGTCACTACCGATGTTATCTACCACTCCTGCTTCTTGTGTCTGACAAGAGGAAATTTTAGAGGATTAATACTAAACTTTAAATTTTAGCCTACCTTTCTGTAAGAGCCTCAAGACATAAAGAACAATGGGACCAAAATACCTACTGTTATATCACATAAATCTCTTTTGTTACCCTTTAAAGGTTAGAAAATGCATAAAATGTAATATAAGCATCACTGGTGTACTAATAAATCCTACAATGTACATGATGGTAAAACTTTGCACTCACTCACTTCAGATTTTATACATATGTGACCCAACCTCTCCAGAAAAAATAAATAAATAAATAAATAATAAAATAAAATAAAATAAAATTATTTTTTTAAAAAAATCCCAGCTTAAAGGAAAAAAAAATCATAACCTTTAAACCAATTATTAGTGAGGACACATTTTCAAGGGAAACATTTCAAATGTGTTTAATATATCTGAAGATGGCTGATCATACTCTTTGGGACTAGATTTCTTCTGTGAGGGATTCTCAAAATCCTTTTGTGCATAATATTCTTGTCTGATCCCGTAGACATTTCTGAACAATCAGCATTATTTTCTGAGTTGATCATGAAGTTAATTCCCTCATAAACAAATTAATGGGAACCTACATTACTTAATAGATTTCATTTTTTATCAGTTGTGCTGCTGTGGTTTCTCTTCCTTATTCAGGAGGTGTCTTTGCAAGTTATCTGTCAGTAGTTCACAGAAAATGCCTCCTGAATATTTTTTTTAATACATGTATGAGGTGGCAATTTGTGCATTTAATTTAAATTAAATATTTAATTTTAGGTTTTGTTGTTTTTGTTAATGTGAAGGCAATTTAAAATGTTAGGACTGGAAGCAAAACTTGCTGAATCATATAGGAAGAGGTCATATATGTTTTCACAATGGTTACATCGAATGGAGCACTTCAAAATTTCCAACAGATCTTTGACCAATTCAGTAAGAAAAATCCTCTAAACATAAATTTTAAATGATAAAGTGAAATAACAATAACTCTTAAAATACCAGATTAACATCTGCAAACTTAAGGTCGGGACATATTTTACATGAGATTTCATAATTCATTTCCCATTGAATGGGCTTTATTAGAGCTGGAATAGTGCAGCTGTTTGTCCCTGAAAGGATGTTAATCTTAAAAGGACTATTTGAGAAAAAAATAAATATTATTTTCACAACAGAAAAAAAAAAAAAAAAAAAAAAAAAAAAAAGTGAAGCTTCTTTTTTTAAAACCACTATTTTTAATTAAAATCTAAACACAAAAAATAAATTTATTTTAT
>NC_048894.1:116578032-116593864 GCF_011077185.1 Oxyura jamaicensis | reverse complement strand
GGCTTTATTTTTGTTGTAATTGTGCTTTTTTTCCACCAATTATATTTATTATTAAAAAAATAATTATTAAAAAAAAAAATAATATTTTTTTAAAAAAAAAAAAAAAAAAAAAAAAAAAAAAAAACAGTGAAGTTCCTTTTCTTAAGCTCCTATTTATATTTAATAGAAATCTCTCACAAGAACTCTATTTTATTAAGTGCATTATTAACTACGTCTTACTTTACAAGCCAAAACTCACCTTTGCTGCTACATATTTTCTTAAGTGGAAACCAACTAAATGAAAAGAAAATCAAGTAGATATGGCTTTGGCAAGAGTATATATTGGTATACATAAAGGAATACAGAATAGGATGTCTTAAGGATGTTTACTGGGAAGTGTTGGGAACCACTGAATACATGTGGACTGGATATCTTGAGTACTGTATCTGAAACTGTTTAGTGAAAATGAACATACAGATTTGTATTATTTGATAGATTCTAATAGTCACATGAATACAAATTTGAGCAGGGCAGAAAAGTGATATGGAAATCTGCTTTTTCATCAAACAATTCAACAAGACAAGGAATTTTGCACATTCAACATTATTCATGTAGCCACAGACTTCCAATAACTCAATTCTATGCTGTGTGTAAAAGCATTATTCAGTTATAAAAGGATGTGAAAAATATAAACATCAATTACTGTAAAGCAATAATTTTGAACTGTACAGTATTGAAATTTAAATGACTGAACAGTTTAATAAATTTCTATTTATTTGTTTTATGAAGAAAACTTTGGAGATAAATAATATAAATTATATTTCATGTAATGAAGCTTGCTCATGACCTTCAACCAAAGAGATCTTTACAAGCTTATAACTATACAAATATTAAAGGAATACACCATTCTATTATTTGAAGTGTCACAGGAGAAAGAATGATGAAACATTTCTGCTGATGCGTGACTTGGAATTCTAATTTCATTCATAAAGCCTCATTAACTGTACAGAGACATTGTTATAATTTTTAACTGGATGATAAAATTTGAGAAAACAGATTTATTTCTTATTTTACTGAAATAATGTTTGTGAGCTGCATTTCCACTGAACAGATGGTACACAGAGAAATAATTTTGTACAAAATGGTGGGGTTGTTTAGCCTTGACAATTTAAAATGAATATGCACGTTTTAATTTTGATATACTGACCAAGATAATCCACTTGAAAACTGGCAACGCTGAGATGAAATGCATAGGAAATCATAGGTCTGTTCCTGTTCTCAGTTGTGCTGCATTTAAAATAGTAATAACATCCTCTTTATTTAATCTGTACTTAAACTTAGTTGTTTTTGGCAGCTGCTGCTGGAAGTAGCTAAATCGTTTCTGTCACATAGGATGTAATGTCATAGCTGTTTCCCCTACCAGCTATAACGTATCTCCTGCATACTTTACTGTCTGACATTGCCTCTCCTCTCTTGGAGGCCCCAGTTCCTGACCTCACTGGGCCCTTAGTTGGACAAGATCACCCCTACTGGCAGATGCCTCCTTTTATGTATCACAGTCCCACCTTTTGGACATGATGAAATAACAACAACAACAGCAACACACTTTTTTTTTTTTTTTTTTTTTTTTTGTGAAGAAAAATATCTTCTGAAATCAGTAAACCAAAATTTTAACATGGGCTTCTCAATATTTTTTTTAAGTCACAGAATCATTGCATTTGAATGGAGTGGAGCTTTGGAATGTTCCCAGTCCAACCTCCCTGCTAAAAGTATATTCTCATTTCATATTAGGTTATTTACTGTTTTGTCCCTCTAGGTCCTAAAACTCTTCATGGAGATTTCCTATACTCTTTGTGCAACCTTCTCCAATGCTGTTATCCTCTTGGTGACATTTTTTCCATATATCAAGTCATATTTTTCCCCTGTTTCAATGCATGACAATTGCTCCTCATTCTTCTGCTGTACATCTAATAAAGAGCTTAGCTCTATCACCTCATGATGCCTTGTTTTCAATGGAACATAAGAGCATTATTTTGAGAGGAGAACATTGCTACATTTAGTGCCTTATATGTTTCTCTGAGACATGACCCTAAGAACGCACCTAGGACAGAGCTTAGCATTTGGTGATACTTCCTCAGAATGTTCCCCTCTCCTTCAATTTATGGCCCAAGAATTTCCTAAAACATGAGTTATATTTTTGCATGAAATGATCTGCACTGATATGTTTTATGTGTGTTCTCTTGCTTCAAGAATCTCTGCAGCTCAGCTAGTGTGTGTGAAGAATCACCTCCTTTTGTTTTCAACCTGCCATCTAGTAGTTTCATTTTATGACATTTTAAGAACTAGAAACTCTGAGAGGCACTGAATATTTTTTTTCCCATTTCTTGCCTTTTATCAAATTGTGTTGTACACATCCAAAGTTGTACCTCTTCCAGCTGGGCTGCTCAATCATTGTCCAATGCTTCCTGGCTTCCCTGAGTTGTTCTTGGCTATAGTAGGACTCCTAAAAGTATCTTGAGATAAGAGCATCAAAATTGCACAAACTATCTACATTTTTTATATAGCAACATAATAACACTGTCTAATTTCCTCTCCATTCCTGACTCTATCATTTCCTTCAGGATTGCTCCTTCTCTGGTGTCTCTACCAAAATCTCTGGGATAATCCAAGATATCAGTCTGAATTACAGTTTTCTAATCAGATCTCAGAATTTTGTACGTAGGACATTAGTTTCCCCTATGTATATCACTTCATATTTATCATGTTTGAAATCCCTCATCCATTTTACTCTTCAGTAAGCCTCACAGATTCCTCTCAAGTACATTATGTCTGGTCTGTACTTACAAAAAAAAAAAAAAAAAAAAAAAAACAACAACAAAAAAAACTCAGATTTTTTTTAAGCTTTTGAGAAAATTGACTTTACAGTTTTAACCAGAGAGATTTATTTCAGTACTAACAGAAGTCTAAGTGTATGAGCATCTGTTTGCCATCCTAAAAGAAAGTCTTCTAGATTTGCAATTAGAATTCAGACACTATTCTAACAGATTGGAATTTATCCATATTAACTGAGATTAACTGAGATAATCAAATAAACAAAGATTAATCTGCTAAACAAAGTGGAGTTTTTTTGTTTTGATTTGTTTTTGATTTCTTTTTTTCCCCAATTTTACAAGTGTAATTTTTATCATTAATAATGACACTGTTGTACTGGGTCTGGCTGGGATGTTAACTTTCCCTGCAGCAGCCCATACAGTGCTGCGCTCTGCACTTGTAGCTAGAACAGCAGTGGTATCACACCGGTGTTGTGTCTGCTGCTGAGAAGTGTTGGCACAGCATCAGGACTCTCTCTGACCCTCCTAGGGGGTGGGCAAAAAGTGAGAAAGAAACATCACCAGGGCACCTGACCTAACCCAACCAAAGGGATATTCCATACCATATGATGTCACACTCAGCAATAAAAGGTGGAAAAAGGAAGAAGAGGGGAGGGGTGGGCTCTCGTTGCGAAAAACGTCTCTCCTCCTCCCGAACACCGGCTACGTGTGTTGAGGCCCTGCTTCAAGGACGTGGTCAAGCATCGCTCATTTGTGGGAAGTAGAGAGTAATTTCTTTTCCTCTGCACTTCCACATAGCCTTTACTTGTTTTGTTTAGTTATTCCCTTTCCCCCTCCCTCTTCCCCTTTCCCTTTTTTCCCTTTAGTTGAATTGTTTAATTAATAATAATATTTCCTTAATAATATATATATTATATATATATTATAATATAATAATATAATATATAATAATATATAATAATATAATATATAATAATATATAATAATATAATATATAATGTAATATATATATATATATATATTATATATATTCTCTTTAATTAAATCATCCTTATCTCAACCCGTGAGTTGTTTTTTCCTTTACTTCTTCCCCTCCTCATCTGAGGAGGGGGAGTGAGAGAGCAGTTGTGGTGTTCAACTGCATAGCACGGTAAAACCACCACAACTGTATAAGTAGATCACCCTTTTGATGAAAGGCAGAAAATGTGGTTAATTTGTAAAAATAATGAGGCTTGAGTGATCTGAGGCCTCTCTTCAGTTCTCTGTATTAAATATCTGAGCAACAGAAAAGTCTTTTTCATTTAGCTAATGTATTAAACAGATTGTATTTTATGTTCACATTCATATTTCCAAGTAATATCCTGGCACTTAAAATTATAATTTTTCTTAAGTGCTGTAATTTTTAAAGGCTGCTGAGCAGTCAAAATTGAGTGAAAATTAGGAGATCTTAAGAAAACTGAGCTAAACAGTACCTACATAATTTCTTAAATTCATCACTGCATTTCTCTCTGAAGTGAATTCTCAGATTAAGATTTTGTCCATATGTGCCAGTCACTTTTCCTCTACTGAAGGTCTATACAAGGTACAAGAATAGGTAGGTACATAGTTTGAGAGGTAAGATTTTTGATTACCATTTGGTTTTGTGGTTTAGCAGGGATCAATAATATCATGTACTTATTTGTGAATACAATAGGAATATTATAAAAATAATTTAATTTTGTATGACATTCTGGTGAGAGAAAGAGTATTAGACAACTTGTCAGAGTCCATCTTCTTCACAATTTTGATGCCATAAAAGTTATCTTTTCATAGAAACATGGAATCATAGAATCATTAAGGTTGGAAGAGACCTTCAAGATCATCATCTCCAACCATCACTCTACTACCAGTATCACCCAATATACAAAGTCCCTCAGTGCCAGATCCAACCTTTCCTTGAACACCTTCAGGGACAGTGATGCCACCACTTCCCTGGGCAACCTGCTCCAATGCCTGACTACTCTTTCTGAGAAGAAATGTCTCCTAATTTCCAACCTAAACTTCCCCAGTGCAACTTGAGGCCATTCCCTCTAGTCCTATTGCTAGTTACAGAATCACAGAATCATCTAGGTTGGAAGAGATCTCCAAGATCACCGAGTCCAACCTCTGACCTAACACTAACAAGTCCTCCACTAAACTGTATTGCTAAGCTCTACATCTAAACGTCTTTTAAAAGACATCCAGGGATGGTGACGCAATCACTTTCCTGGGCAGCCCATTCCAATGCCTAACAACCCTTTCAGTAAAGAAGTTCTTCCTAATATCCAAACTAAACCTCCCCTGGTGCAACTTTAGCCCATTCCCCCTCGTCCTGTCTCGAGGCATGTGGGAGAATAGAGAAACCACCACCTCGCTACAGCCTCCTGTAAAGTACCTGTAGAGTGCAGTAAGGTCGCCCCTGAGCCTTCTCTTTTCCAGACTGAACAATCCCAGCTCCCTCAGCCACTCCTCATAAGACTTGTTCTCCAGGCCCCTCACCAGCTTTGTTGCTCTTCTCTGGACTCGCTTGAGCACCTCGATGTCCTTCTTGTAGTGTGGGGCCCAAAACTGAATACAGCACTCGAGGTGCAGCCTCACCAGAGCCAAGTACAGAGGAACAATCCCTTCACTACCCCTGCTGGCCACATTGTTTCTTATGCAAGCCAGGATGCTTTTGGCCTTCTTGGCCACCTAAGCACACTGCTGGCTCATATTCAGCTGACTTTCAACTAATACTCCCAGGTCCTTCTCTGCCAGGCAGCTTTCTAACCACACATCTCCCAGCCTGTAGCGCTGCTTGGGGTTGTTACACCCCAGTTGACTAGGACCTTCCCCAATAGCCAGGACTGCTGATAAATTATGGATAACGGCTTGGCCAGCTCTTCCGCTAGTTCTCTCAGCACCCTTGGGTGGATCCCATCTGGCCCTGTCAACTTGCATACATCTAAGTGCTGCAGCAGGTCGCCAACAATTTCCTCATAGATTGTGGGGGCCACATCCTGCTCCCCATCCCCTTTCACAGCTCAGGGTACTGGGTATCCAGATAACAACTAGTCTTGCCAGTAAAGACTGAGGCAAAGAAGGCATTAAGAACCTCAGCCTTTTCCTCATCTCTCATCACTATGGTTCCCCCCGCATCCAGTAAAGGAGGGAGATTCTCCTTAGTCCCCCTTTTTGTGTTAATGTATTTATAAAAACATTTTCTGTTATCTTTAACAGCAGGAGCCAGATTGAGTTCCAGATGAGCTTTGGCCTTTCTAATTTTGTCCCTACACATCCTTACAACATCCTTATAATCCTTCTGAGTGGCCTGCCCTCTTTTCCATAGATCATAAACCCTCTTTTTTTCCTAATCTCTAGCCAGAACTCTCTGTCCAGCCAGGCCATTCTTCTTCCACACCGGCTGGCGTTTGGGCATGTGGGGACAGACCGTTCCTGACCCTTTCTTGAGGAGTGCCCAGCCTTCCTGGACTCCTCTGCCCTTCAGAACTCCTTCCCATGGGACTCTGCCAACCAGTGTCCTGAACAGATCAAAGTCTACCCTCCGGAAGTCCAAGACAGAAGTTTTACTGGTCCCCCTCCTGACTTCGCCACGAATAGAGAACCATTTCGTGGTCACTCTGCCCGACCACCACATCTCCCACCAGTCTTCTGTTTGTGAACAGAAGGTCCAGTAGGGCACCTCCCTTGGTAGGCTCACTAACCAGCTGCGTCAGGAAACTGTCTTCCACGCTCTCCAGAAATCTCCTAGACTGCCTCCTCTGAGCTGTATTACATGTTCAGGATATGTCTGGGAAGTTGAAGTCCCGCACAAGGACAAGAGCCAATGATTTCACAGCTTTTGCCAGCTGCCTGTGAATTCCTCATCCATCTCTTCATCCTGCTTTGGCGGTCTGTAAAAGACCCCCACCAGGATGCCTGCCTTGTTGGCCTTCCCGCCGATCCTAAACCACAGGGACTCAACCTTATTGTTCCCAGTCTCAGCCTCGAGTTCCACAACATCAAAACACTCTCTAATATAGAGAGCCACACCACCACCCCTTCTGTGCTGCCTATCCCTTCTGAAGAGCCTATAGCCATTCATTGCAGCACTCCAGTCATGGGAGTGGTCCCACCACATTTCAGTGATGGCAACCAAGTCATAGCTAGCCTGCTGCACGATGGCTTCCAGCTCCTCCTGTCTGCTGCCCATGCTGCGCACATTAGTGCAGATGCACTTCAGCTGGTCCATTGCCAGCTCCCCTGGCCTTGACACTGTTCTCCCTGGCACACCTCTAACGAGCCTTATTCCCACCCCATCCCTGTCCCCCTTCATACTTAGTTTAAAGCCGTCTCAATGAGTCCTGCCAATTCCTGTGCTAGTGTCTGTTTTCCCCTTCGAGACAGGTAGGACCCATCTGCAGTTAGCAGGCCAGGTGCCGAGTAAAGCATCCCGTGGTCAAAGAAAACAAAATTTCTTTGTTGGCACCAGCCTCTGAGCCACCTATTACTCAGGTGGGCTTTCCGAGTCCTCTCTGTACTCCTCCCTGACACTGTAAGGATTCAGGAAAGCATGACCTGTGATCCTGCTCCATCTACTAATTGTCCTAGTCCTCTAGAGGCTGAACCCCAGGTCCCCACAACTTCCTTTCAAGTAGCTGTAGAGAGCAACAAGGTCTCCCCCGAGCACCCTCTTCTCCAGACTAAACAACCCCAGTTCCCTCAGCTGCTCCTCAATAGGACTTGTGTTGCAGGCCCTTCACCAGCTTCATAGACCTTCTCTGGACACACTCCAGGGCCTCAATGTCTTTCTTGTAGTGAGGGGCCCAAAACTGGACACATTACTTGAGGTGCAGCCTCAACAGAGCAGAGTACAGGGGAATGATCACCTACCTTGTCCTGCTGGCTACACTATTCCTGATACAAGATAGGATACCATTGGCCTTCTTGGACACCTGGGCATACTGCCGGCTCATTTTCAGGCAAGCATCAATTAGCACCCCAGGATCCTTTTCCTCTGCACAGCTTTCAAGCCACACTGCCCAAGCCTATAGCACTGCATGGGGTTGTTGTGGCCAAAGTGCAGGACGTGGCACTTAGCCGTGTTGAACACCTTCCCATTGGCCTCTGCCCACTGACCCAGCCTGTCCAGGTCCCTCTGCAGGGCCTTCCTGCCCTCTGGCAGATCAATGCTTCCCCCCAGCTTGGCGTCATCTGCAAACTTACTGAGGATGCACTTAGTTCCCTCATCCAAATTATCAGTAAAGACATTAAAGAGGATGGGCCCCAACACTGACCCCTGGGGAACATCATTGTTGACTGCTCACAAGCTGGATTTCACTCCATTCACCACCACTCTCTGGGCCTGGCCATCCAGCCAGTTTTTAACTCAGAAGAGCATGCACCTGTCCAAGCCATGGGCTGCCAGGACAATACTGTGGGAAACCATGTCAAAGGCCTTGCTGAAGTTTAGGTATTCTATGTCAACAGGCTTTCCCTCATCCACCAGGTGGGTCACCCGGTCATAGAAGGAGATGAGGTTGGTCAGGCAGGACTTGGTCTCGGAGGAATGAACATGGGAAAACAAAGCCCTAAAGTACTAAGAGAGATGGGCTGCATGTGAACAGGATGTTGGTCCATATGAATGTCCAGCTGGGCTCTCCTTCAGCCAACCCTGTCTATGGCGTTTTCTCACTGGGCTTTCTCAAGACTTTTTCCTGGATGAGGGGGCTCTATTCTGTGTGCACAGAGGTCTCCATAACAGCACCTGGGGGGGCATGTGGTCACTAGGACCCATGTGTCCATGGTGCCAGCAAAGGAGGTGGTGAGATTTTGCAGGTCAAGGTGCAATCACAAGGAGTTCCAAGCTGATCTGGTCCACAGATAGGTGGAATGGCCAGGGGACTAGGGTTATGTAAGGGAACAGCCAGCAACACCACAGGGTATGGGAGTTGACTGTGTGTGTGTGTGTGTGTGTGTGTGTGTGTGTGCATGTCTGTACCAGAAGCTGGAGAGGGGCCATGGCCCCAGGGGCTTGTATGTCCATGTGCCAGCAACTGGAGAGACTGGGATTTGGGGGCAGCTGCTGAGCAAAGTGTCTGAGCCCAGATGCTAGAGGCATCTACACTGTATGTCTGTGTATTTATATATCAATAAATGAACCTTGTGAATGAGCCTGGTGAACCAAAAGGAAATCAGGATGAGGCCATTGGCACTGTCTGTGTGAGGTCTGTGCTTTCTGTCTGTCTTACGTATGTGGCTAGATGTGTATAAGTATATATGTGTTGTATATCTGTGCTTGTGTGTGCTTGTGTATATTGGGCACACAAGCTCAGCCTCACTGCTGCTTGGATCTAGGGACACAGAGCTGCAGCAGCCTTGCCTCCCCTGAATTACCACATTAGAACTCACGTCAGCTGGGAGAATGAGAGGAGTGAGGAACAGCCTTGCAGGCACCAAGGTCAGTGAAGAAGGAGGGGGAGAGGTTATCCAGACACAGAAGCAGAAGTCCCCTGCGGCCTGTGGTGAGGACCATGGTGAAGAAGGATGTCCCCCTGCAGCCCATGGAGTACCATGGTGAAGCAGGGTTCCACACTGCAACCTGCAGAGGAGACCACAGTGGAGCAGGTGGACCTGCACTGATGGAGGTTGCAGCCTGTGGAAGACTCCTGCTGGAGCAGATTCCAGGCCGGAGCTGCAGCCCATGGAGAGGAGACCATGCAGGAGCAGGTGGCCTGGCAGGAGCTGCTGCCCATGGTGGACCCAGGTTGGAGCAGTTTGCTCCCAAGGGATGGATCCTGTGGTATGGACCCATATCTGGAGCAGTTCTTGAAGAGCTGCTGCCTGTGGGAAACCTATGCCGGATCAATTCAGCAAGGACTGCATCCTATGGGAAGGACCCCACAGCACAGGGGATGAGAGTAATTGAGGAGTGGTGGACAAGAAGCGCTATAGACTGATCATAACCCCCTATCAACCGTTTCCCTGTGCCGCTCAGGGGGAGGAGGTGGAAGAGGTGGATGGGGGGGAAGGTGCTTTTTGTTTCTTTCCTTTGTTTCTCGCTTCTCTATCTTGCTAGTAATAGGCTAATCTTACTATCTCCCTATGCTGTCTGTTTTGTCTGCCACAATAATTGTTGAGTTATCTCTGCGTCCTTATCTCAACCTTTGAGCCCTTTTCATTCTATTTTCTCCATGTTTCTCATCGAGAAAGGGGAGTGAGAGAGTGGTTGTGGTGGACCTTGGTCACCCACCCGAGTAAAACCACCACACCCCTTCTAAAACATACTTCGGCAACTAGTGAGAGAGGTACCTGAGGATGGAAGCAACTTATTTGCAACCAGGTACCTGGAACAAATTCTGGATTTTCAAAATAACAGAGTTGCTAAAAAGCAATATAATCCACACTTGCAGTCCTGGTGACAATTTCACTTGAATTTTTATACATTAATATCATCTAAACCTCCTGACAAATTCCATGGGTTCCTACAGAATAATTAATGTCATACAAATGATGTCACAATAATGCTTGGGAAATGGGTCTCTTAGAAACAGACACCTTGCATGAAGTTGTTATTCATAAGTAGAATTCATCAGAGATGCATTTAAATAGTCAACAACTGTCTTAAAGGAAAGTAAAAACAGCTATAATGTATTTAAACTACTGTGTAACTACTAGCACTAGTCAGTACCAGGAGGAATTATGGGGACCAAAACTCAGTTTATGAAATAAAAAGTAGCAAAGTAGGAATCCGTTATTACAGTTATCCAGATGTAAGTAAATCCCTATATACATTATAGTAGAATCTGTAATTGCAGTAATTTTGAATTGTGTACCATGGGCGGCTAACTTTCCATCTCCCTGACTTTCCCTTTCAAGCAGTGATGCACTTAGTATTAAAACAGCAAATGTGTTTTGCTCTTCCATTCACTGTCAGCAATCCAAATGCAGATGGTGTTAGCAGATTACACAGTCCTTTCACTTTCTCCTCCTCAGGCTAATGTTTCTATCTTATTTAAAACACAGAAAACAAACCTTGCATTGAATTGCATAGTTAAGTCATATATCAAGGTAGCTAAAATTATGGTGCTGTCTCTCAGCTCATTACATGTTAAATTACAGAGGCTTATGGTTGTGGACTTCATGCTGGCATTTAACAACAAAAGAGACTGGTTGCAGTCCAGGTTAGATAAGAGCTAGACAGTTGGTCTATTAATCAAGTGAGCAATTTAACATCACTGAGTGCTAGCTTCAGATGGTCTAAATTGGCTTAGCGGAGCTGTGCTGCCTTACTCTAAGGCCATGCCCCCCCTTATTTATTTATTTATTTTTTTGTTAGCTGAGATAGCCAATGGGTTAAGTTACACAGAATATTTTACTGTAGTGCCAGATACAGATACCTGCAGTTGACTTCAACTGATGACTCAATTATTACTTTGTTCTCAAATGTCAATATTCCTGTGCTTGGATAGTCTAATTTGTCTTGGAATATTACATTATCTGTTATATGTTTCTGGGAGAGACATAAAATACTTATGGCTACTGAGCGTCCTGATGCTAGAACCTAAAATAACAGAACTGTGAACTCATTCCTACCTGCCTCTCTTGATATCTTCATTCAGTTATTTGCAACTGATTGCAAAAATCTAGGCTCTCTATAGTCCAAGTTTCTATAACTATAAACTAGTAGAGTCTCATCCCATTTCCCAGTAATAATTCTATTTGAAGCCAGTGCCTTTAAATCTGAAGAAACTTCGATAGGGAGAAAAGATCTGTGAAAATACAGAGATAATCAGGTTGGTTCTGCATGAGCCACTTCATATCCACACCCAGGCACCTGCTTGCTCTCTGCCAGTTGGGTGATTGGCTCAGCACTGAATCCTATAAGCATCAGTACACTTCTTGGACAAAGTCACAGAAATGTTCAGGACAGGGAATATGTTGGTTGCATGGGTATAGGGAAATTATGTTGCATGGGTATAGGCTGCAACTTTCAAACAAAGGAGAAAAAATGGTAAATTGACATGTGCCAAGCAGCTGCAAGATTTACACCTTTGTTTCCTGCTGAAGGTTGAGAAGGTCAGCTTCCAAACCAGATTTCGGTACTCACATTTGCCATGTGAGAATTGATCCCCTGAGCTCTCCTCCCAGGACATTCTCCAAAAGTCTGGAAACAGTGTTACATTTCTTTGTTATTATTCATTCTACAAATAAATAAAAAAATTATTATTATTTTATTTATTGAAACAAAGCCATAACGGGGAATACAACCTTTCCCATTTCCTAACTCTGGGCATGGTGAAGATGGATAAAAGTATTCCATGACAGGCATGTCCCATACTGTTGTGGGTTAAACCCAATGGTCAGATCAACACTGTGAAGTTGGAAAAAAAAAAAAAAAAAAAAAAGTCAGACAAATGACTGACTCAAAAGCCACCACCCACCACCTGCCATGGGACTACTGATCCTCAGCCAGTTCATGAGCAAAAAATGGCCGATCCCTAAACTCCTTCTTTTCCCTTTCTATTGCCAAGCATGACATTGTATGGCATGGAGTATTTCTTTGGTCAATTTGGGTCATCTCTTGCAATCTCTTGCACAGCTCCATGTCTATTCACTGGAAGGCAGAGTGAGAAACAGAGGAAGCCTTGATGCCGTAAGCACTACTCGGCAGCAGCTAAAACATCAGTGTGCTATCAACACGGCTGTGGTCACAAATCTAAAACACAGCACCATATGAACTGCTATGAAGAAAATTAATTCCATCCCAGCCAGACACAGAACAAGTAGTCATTTTAGATTGAATATTTTCATCAAGTACAAAGACTGATATTTGCTTTTAAAATGAAAGGTTGTTGTGCCAGATATCACTCTGGGGAAGCAGGCTGTGTTTCTTCCTCCTGCAATCAAAAAATGACATGGTAAAAAGGCATGTGTTAAAATAAAGGAAGACTCTGCATCATTTTGCTTGGTAAATATTATTAACTGAGATTTCATTTCTCATGGATAAATTGTTGGCTTTAATATAAATTAGAAAGACTAATACAAGTTCTATCAGTATGATTGAAAAGCAAAGGCAGTACTGAAAGCAAATACTATTACTTTCATGTTTTCCAGATGAAAATATTTCTAATGTAATTGAGAATGTGATGATCTGAGACTGGGGATGAGCTGTGGTAAAACTGAAAACAAAAGGGATTTAATTTTGTGGAACAGAAAAATTATGTTTAATAAATGGCAAAAACAATCCTCAAATATACATCTTAACCTAAAGGAACCATGTCTTTGATTTTTCATCACCTGATAGATTTTTCAACAAGGCAGTTTTCCAATGATGTGTTATTTCAGAAATATGACATACAGAGTGTAGATTATAAGAAATATATAGGTTATAAGAAACTTTTAAGAAAGTATTTATTTAGAATTTTTCAATGTCCTGGATGTCACCAAAATACAGATGTCCTATATTAACAGGTTGTGTTAATGGCCAGCCATAGGAACTTTATAATACAGAAAACAGAAACAGAAAGAAAACCAACACAGCAGTACTAGAATCACAATTATAAGGAAATAAACATGCCTCTTGAATCTTCTACTTTGTTTTATAAAACAAAACACAATTATTATCTGAATGGACTACTATATTTGTTATATATACCAAGTTGATGAGAAAGCTCTCTTAAATCTGAATAACATACTACTGCCATGTTACTATAGATAAACATTATATGCTGCTTTTAATCAGTCATAAAAGCAGAAGGAATTGGACTATTAACTGCATAAATCACAAATTCTTCAGCATAATTTCGAATATAACAATTCTGAAACCTGAGAACAATGTTAAGCAATTGATTGCTTTTATCAACTTGCCATGTCCAAATAGAAAAACATATGTTTTAGCTATGAATGTATCTCCTCAGTTAAATAATAATAATAATAATAATACATTTAGACATCTAATTTTGTACACAGTGGAGTGGAGACATACTATTCTTTCTTCTCCAGTAACAAGTCCCTACCATCTTTTACATTGCAAATATATGGCTAAAAAGCCCATACACAAAGCCCTAAATCATGTTTAAGTGTAAATTGTGCTGTCTCCAGAGATTTGATTTTTAAATATTTTTTATAAACTTTAATGGTTTCAAAAATTATTTGGAAATTCTCACATAAAGATTTATTAATTTTGATAGCGTGTACATAAAAAAGACTGTATTATGTAATATTGAGGACTGGTTTCTTTTTGTTTGCATGATATGAACTAGAAAATAATAAGTAAATCAACGTAACTACATTTCTAATATGTTATTCAATCATGTAAATGATGATGTGGAAACTAAGTTTTGCACACTAAACATTACTTATAATTAAATCTCCTTAAGGATTAAGTATGTAACATCAGCTGTATGAGCAGAGCATATAGCAGTTAGGTTACAGTAAACAGCTTTAAATACTTTCAAATGTCTGAAAGACTGTTTGTTTTCAGGAGATCTGCATCTTTTATCCATCTAATTCTACATATTAAGTGTTTTCACTTAATCCAATAAGGATGATCTGATCATAGAACAGCAGGAGCAACTGAGTATGGTTGTGATTTATTTATTTATTTATTTATTTATTTATTTATTGGTAATCATTCTGATCTAGATTCTGAAATTTCCTAAATTGAATCAATTTATGTGTCCTCCTATAAACGAAGGTGATTCTGAGATGTGAAAAATGATTGCTTCACATGAATGTGGAGAGTTAAGAGAAGGTCTATGCATTTTTATCTTCTATTGTAGTTTGATTCACTTATGTATTGACTAGCATAAAATGCAGGAAAAATCAGCAAAATTAACCAGATATGGAGATTATTTGACATATTGTTGCTGACAACTGAATTAAAATAAATGTCACAGATAAGTATTTTACTGACAAGAACAGTGAACTAAGATGATATCCACTTAAAGTTTCTCAGTAATTAAATAACACTGAATTATGAGGTGTCTGTCCACCTGTAAGACATAATATACTCAGCATGAAAACTAATAATTATTATTAATTAAGTATGTATGTGTTCAATCATCATTGATTAACAGAATTAAGAAAATTAATAATTTTCTTGATTGTTTATGTGACAGAAATATGTTGGATTATGTTCAGGAGAAGTAAAATTTTGATCAGACACCAACTCAGGCATATTCAAAATAAATTAAAAGTTATTTTGAATTTGACATGTTTGCTCAGTCAGTCACATAGCTTTAAATAATATTAATTTTTCCTGGCCCTTTCTGTTCATATTCTCTTAACATCTTCCCTCATAAAAAAGAATGCTCAAAATTGGAGTCACTCTTTAAGAGAAAAAAATATCTAAATGCCTCAGCTTTGGTTATAATCAGTCGGAGTTTCAGACACAAGGTTTTGTTCTAACAATTTAGAAGATATGGAGGAATGTTGACATCTATTTGCAGTGGTTATTACACAGTGGTGTCACTGAGAGCCTTGAGAGGAGGTAACAGAAACACGATCCTAGACAGAGGCAGTTTGTCAGAGGAACCGTCATACAGCAGTTGTTCAGCTTGTGATTGAGAGAGAAAAAGTCTTCACTATCTCAGTTTTCATGCCCTTGCTATGTCAAATTTCTTGGTAATTGAGGAATTTTCTTATCCTTCATGTAAGCAGTTGAATTGGTTTGGATTAACAGAGAGCAGAAGTAATTTCGGAGGACCCAACGGGAAACACTGGTTGTCAAATGACATATTCTGATAGACTGATGGGCTGCATCAACTCTCAGTGATGCACAGCTGTCACTTTATTTAAGTTGCTGGAATTAAATCTTCTTGCTACTCATTCTGGATGGGCACAGAGGGAATGTTACCAGAAGTACAATCATTATGTATCCTGAGAGCTGAGGAAAAAGAAACAATTTTTAGATATGAAAGGAATAGAAAGTGTGGGAGGAAATTAGTACTCATTAGCTTTGTAAATGAAAGAGATGAGGAGAGGAGAGGAGAGGAGAGGAGAGGAGAGGAGAGGAGAGGAGA
>NC_048894.1:116570208-116573032 GCF_011077185.1 Oxyura jamaicensis | reverse complement strand
GGAAGGAAGGAAGGAAGGAAGGAAGGAAGGAAGGAAGGAAGGAAGGAAGGAAGGAAGGAAGGAAGGAAGGAAGGAAGGAAGGAAGGAAGGAAGGAAGGAAGGAAGGAAAAAGAAAGAAAAAGAAAGAAAAAGAAAGAAACAGAAAGAAAAAGAAAGAAAGAAGGGGAAAGAAGGGGAAAGAAAGAAAGAATATTACTCACAAAGCAGTAGAACTAAGGCAATATAGCTTATAGGTTACAATGGCCCTGTTTTTATAAACACTTTCTCAAAAAATGTACACAGTTTGCACCATTCTCTTCAAACACCTTCATGTAATATATTACCCTCTGTCTCTTTCAAGACTATTTCTACAGCTAAGATTTAATTTTGCAGTTATTTTATAGCCAATATCTGACAACATAGTTCTTCGTAGAGTTTGTCTTACTTTCACTGACAACACAATGTTATACAAAGCATAACAAGCTGAGGTGTACAGGGAAATGGAAGGAAGATGAAACTTCACAAGGTCTCATTTCAGCCAGGCTCCCTATGTCTGAAATAGAAAATGACTCTATTTACAGAAAGTGTCATAGAACGAAAAACTTTGATTGAGTGTACTTTGTTGTGCTTCTTGGATACTTTTCCTTTCTGTGGAATTTGGGTTCATGCTTGGCTGAGTTTCAGATAATATTCATGCACAACAGACATATTCCTTAGATCGTGTGGAGACTTTGTAGCTTTTCTTTAGCTGACTATATATGTATATGTGTGCATAAACATATTACTGATCTTTAGCAGCTTGAATAAACATTTGAAAATATAACCTGTGCATAGTGCATGTAGTGATAGTTGCCTAAGTATTTAGACAGCCATTGACAATGAGAAAAATGAGAACAGGTTACAGTAAGGAAAGAAATTAATTTTTCCCATGCCTGCTACCTGGACCTGCCCCTGGTAGTCCTGCACCTGCCCCTAAGGGAAGCAGAGCATACTAGATAAGGGCTGGCAAGCTGATATTAGGTGTAACATACCCAAACCATTGTTTGGGCATGTTCCCTTATTTCAGAACTTCTGTTCTCAACTACAGGTTTTCTAAGGATACAAGTAAGCAACAGTGTATGAGATGACTTTGTTTCACAAATATGACTTTTTTTTTTTTTTTCCCTTATATGATTCTAACCCAAAGCAAATTCCATGCACTGAGTTTTCTCTTATCAGAGATGAAGATTTTCAGTCTGAAAAATTTCCAGAAGGTCTGCGCTGTATGATCTGTATTCAAAGTGAAAGCAGCTCTTTTGGCAGAGTATCCCCTTCAACAGCAGTATTTTCTGCTTTGGAAAGTAAACTAGCAATGGTTCTATCCTTTTAAATTCATAGTTATTTAACAGCAGTTATTATACCAAACAAATCTGTAGAAAGTGTATCTAGGTTCCTGGTAAAGTGGAAAAATATAGGGTATTTGGACTACATGTATATATACATAACTCCATAATGTATATACAAACTCTTCCTCTGTACTATTAAATACCATAATATAGTGTCTGTGTTGTGCTTAAGTATGTTGAGAATATTATGAAAGTGAAAGAAAGAGAGAGCCAATGCTGATATTCATCTCAGATTTAATGCAGGTTCTACTCTTTTATAAAGTGCATACAGATAATAAAGATTAACTTCCCTATTGTTTAGATAAGCTCTATGTCAACCATTCTCTTTCTTTGTCTTCAAATTAAAATAGAAGAATATAGAATCTGGTCTTTATATTTTCACTAGCAAAATAAAACATGCACAAATCCTTACACAACTCTTCATAACCCCTAAAATATAAAATGAATGAGGCATTTATGAAAGAAGCATCTTATTACTGATGAAAAGTAAGATGTTAACAAATGGCTGCAGTTTATATGTGAATGAATTTCAATATCTGATATCAAATTTCAAACTATGTTTTCTTCTACTATCCTATGCTGATTCTAGTCCAATACCAATTTGAGCATAGGAGTGTCAACAGAAGGGAAGGAGACACTGTGATAGAGTGTGCATTATTCTATTCAAAGTTTTCACTTCTAGAGAATCATAGAACAATACAATCACAGAATCATAGAATGATTTGGGTTGGAAGGGATCTTAAAAATTATATAATTTCAACCCCCCAGCCATGGGCTGGGACACCTCCCACTAGACCAGGTTGCTCAAAGCTCCATCCAACCTGGCCTTGAACACCTCCAGGAATGGGGCATCCACTTTTCTGGGCAACTTTTTCCAGTGCCTCATAACCCTCATAGTAAAGAATTTCTTCCTCATATCTAGTCTAAATAAATCTTTTTTTTTTTTTTTTTTTTTTTTTTTTTAGTTTAAAACCATTACTCCTATTTACTATAATCTATGACTATATTCCCTGACAAAGAGTCCATCCCCATCTTTCCTGTAGGCCCTCTTTAGGTACTGGAAGGCCACTGCAAGGTGTCCTTGGAACCTTCTCTTCTCCAGGCTGAACAATCTCAACTCTCTCAGCCTGCCTTCATAGGAGCGGTACTCCATCCTTTTGATCATTTTTGTGGCCCTCCTCTGGACTTGTTCTAATAGGTCCATCCCCTTATTGTGGTAGGGGCCCCAGAGCTGAACATAGTACTCCAGGTGGGGTCTCATGAGAGCAAAGTAGAGGGGGAGAATCTCTTCCCTTCCCTTCCCTTCCCTTCCCTTCCCTTCCCTTCCCTTCCCTTCCCTTCCCTTCCCTTCCCTTCCCTTCCCTTCCCTTCCCTTCCCTTCCCATTTCCATTCCCTTCCCATTTCCATTCCCTTCCCATTTCCATTCCCTTCCCATTTCCATTCCCTTCCCATTTCCATT
>NC_048894.1:116568380-116570198 GCF_011077185.1 Oxyura jamaicensis | reverse complement strand
TCCCATTTCCATTCCCTTCCCATTTCCATTCCCTTCCCATTTCCATTTCCATTTCCCTTCCCTTTGTAGTGGGAGCCTCTAATCAGAATAGCTTATACTGTGTGACATCTTAAAATAATGTAGCTGCAGTATTATAAGACGTAGGAATGAATTATCATCACACAGATTCTTATTCAATCAGTTGAATAATTCCCTGAATAAATCTTTGGAATATTAAAATTTATTAAAATAAGATCAAATGGCAGTAAACCATAACTTTGAATATGCTACTCTGACAATTGTTATCATTGGCTAAAGAATGGTTATTGAATAAAGTAAGAATTAATTTCATTTTTGCATGCATGCAAGATGACTAAAGAAATACTGTTAGGCTTAGGTATTAACCACTTACCTGTGCACAAAAAAAAAAAAAAAAAAAAAAAAAAAGGAAATTGTGCAACAATTTTTATAGCTAATATTCATTCTGTGCTTTGTGATGAATTGTGTTCCTAATCTTTCACATTCGTTATACTTACTTAAGTGTTGTTTTCCCCACAGAGCTCAGCAAACCTTTGTTCAAAATATATAGAGAGGAAAACAGTAAATGAGTTTTCTGGTCCAAATAGAGTTATACCAAAATTATTGGGAATGATCTCAAGCCCATGTAAAGTTCCTGGGACAACAGAAAACACTAAGATAACAAGAGATGCTAAAATCAATATTTATGTACAAATAATAATAATAATAATAATAAAATAAAATAATATATATAAAAAAAAAACAAGCAGCTAGGAAAGATTCACAAAAGCATATTTGCTATGTAAAATAGGTAATTTAAGAATTTTCTTCATTGCCCCGCTACGCTATTCCTGTAGAATTTTCAAAATAAATGGAAGTGTTCAGATTTGTACCTCTTTCTGAAAGTAGTCCATAAAAGCAGTGGTTTCCAAGAAGCAGCTGAACAATCTGTTGGCAGCCTTTAGTGATTAGACTGTTCTTTTCAGTCTGAAAAGATTTTGTACAATGTAAGAAAATAGTTATTTTTAAGGCATGACAGAAAAATTTCAAAATTAAGATGTTCTTAATAACACTTTTAATCAACACATGTAGAGTCCAAAACTGATTAAATAAAGATGCCAGGAGACATTTTGAAAATAACTACTGACAATGGGCTGGTGATAATGTTGTCACAATAGTTACCATTCATGGACTAAACACCAGAGCATTTTTCTTCTTACACAGTGTTCACATAAAAACTTATGCTATATGACTGCAATAACAAGAGCATATTGTTGCTGAGAGAGTGTGTATGTGAATCTTATTGATTGTTATAGATTCAAAAGACCTCATCAAGTAGGAGAGCAAAGCTAACATTTTCAACTTCATGCCACAGTCTTTCTTAAATTCTGTATTATGTTAATATCTTAAACATTAACAAAGTTAAAATCATTATAACGACACTAAAATGCTTTTAAATAGTTCTGTTGACATATGATTAAAACCCTTAAGTAAAAGAAAGCCCAGTGGCTTCTCTAATACAGTTATTTTAAAGACAGGTTTCAAGAGTTTGCTCATGGACATTTACACAACCACTGGACAATTAGGTAAGATTATATGGCCCTCTCTCATCCTCTCTTCGAGACATAATCATATTGCAGTCATTCTATAACCACTAACATGATGTCAGAATTACTACTGTAGTTGGAAAAAAAATCAGTAATGAAGAGCTTTCCAGTAATGTTAGGAAAATAAATAAAATGAAAAATAAAATAAAATAAAATAAAATAAAATAAAATAAAATAAAATAAAATAAAATAAAATAAAATAAAATAAAATAAA
>NC_048894.1:116566232-116568370 GCF_011077185.1 Oxyura jamaicensis | reverse complement strand
AAATAAAATAAAATAAAATAAAATAAAATAAAATAAAATAAAATAAAGCAAATATATTATATTTTCTTGGCATTCTGCTTCATATATTTGTGACTTTAAGTCCTTCTGTTCTAGTATGTAAATATTCAAACATGAACAGATTTGCAAAACAGTGAGCAAGTCTCTACCTATGGGGTACTTTGGATTTATTTACTTTCTTTTGATATTTACTCTGGTTGATATTCATCTGCACTAAAACTTCTTTTTCAAGTTTATTAAATACTGGTAACTTCTGTTGCAACTGACATACCAGACACTAAAATTTAATGCTAATGCATGTCAGAAAAAAGCAGGAAAATCTTCCAGTTTGATAGAGCTGAACCCACCAATTAAAGCTGAATTCAAAATGGCTGGTCTGTAGATGATCTCTAAAGCATATTAAAATTCATCTTCTCAAAAAGCACAGAAAGTTCCTTCTTTAAATACTGTGCTCCTGTGAAAGAAGATATTTTTTTTAAAAAAAAAAAAAAAAAAGGAAAAATAAAACGAAATAAAAGCAGTGTAGAAGAGATTCTGTTGAAATTGTTGTGATATAAGAACTGCAAAGGACAAAGGACAAATAATTCAATTTTAAGAAAAAAATAGTCTAGAAAATCTAGGTTGTCCCCTTTCATACTCAAAGCTTTCTCTGTATGGAGAAGTTTTCTGCCCCTTTTACCTCTACTTAGAACTGTGATAGCAAAAGTTAGCAGAGAAAAGTTGTGTGAGTCCTAACATGCAGTTATGTAGCTGTGATTAAAGTGTAAGGAAGGTTGCCAAGAATTAAGATACCCCAATGTCATACAACTCTTTATCATTCTCAGAACAATATGGCTACATGTTTTGATTTAACTGAAAATCCTGCTCTAGTATAGTGCAGTAGAATGGCTTTGGTTCAAAGGGACCTTAAAGATCACCTAGTTCCAATGCCCCTGACATGGGCAGGAATGCTGCCCACTAGATCAGGTTGCCCAGGGCCTCAACCATCCTGGTCTTGAACACCTCCAGAGATGGAACATCTAGAACTTCACTGGGCCATTTTTCTTGCCCTATTCCTTTCAAATTTTGGTTTGTTTTCAGCCAGAAGATGGACTTTGGAATTCTTGAATAACGTTAGTAGCTTAGAAAAACTAACTTGCAGATTGGATGATATTAAATTTGAAATTCTTTCTAATTCTTTGCTGGAACTGTATCATAGCCTGTAGGATTAGTTTCTACTTGCCTGGACT
This sequence comes from Oxyura jamaicensis, assembly GCF_011077185.1. NCBI lineage: Eukaryota > Metazoa > Chordata > Aves > Anseriformes > Anatidae > Oxyura > Oxyura jamaicensis. Next base: position 116,567,123 of record NC_048894.1, on the reverse strand, counting down.
AGATAAAATTGATACTGTCCTTCAGGATGGCATTCCTATTAATTTTCTACATCTTTGCTTAGGATATTGAGGTAGGAGCAACTTCTAACACTCATTCAATTTACGAATAAGACTCTAGGTTTGATAAAGGAATTCAGAAACTGTGAAAAGAACACTTCATTAGCTAGAAAAAAAGGTTGGAGAGAAGACAGCACATCCCAGCAGCTTGGAGAAAGAAAAGATGAGTTTAGTTTTTGAACAACCATTATCAATTATTTCATTACATTGGAGACAAGAATGAACTTTCTTTTAATATGTCATAATTACACACTAACAAGAGCATCTTCTGTATTCATTAAGTAAATCTCACTGCCCAGACAGGAAGAATTTAAAAAACAGTATGGAAATTAAATACGCAACCATGGGAGATCGTATTGCTCTCTACAGATACCTGAAAGGAAGTTGTGGGGAGCTGAGGGTCAGCCTCTTGCAGGTAACTAGCAATAGGACTAGAGGGAATAGCCTCAAGTTGCACCAGGAGAGGTTTCGGTTGGATATTTTTTTTTTTTTTTTTTTTTCTCAGAAAGAGTAGTTAAATATTGGAACAGGTTGCCCACAGAGGTGGTGGAGTCACTGTCCCTGGGGGTGTTTAAGGAAAGGCTGGGCATGGTTCTTAGGGACATTGTTTAGTGGGTGATATTGGTGGTAGGGGGATGATTGGACCAGACGATCTTGGAGGTCTCTTCCAACCTTAATGATTCTATGATTCTATGATTTGGTCTTCTCAAAAATCTTTTGTCTTTTATGTTCTAGCACATGCATAATAAAAGTAATATAATTAATGAACCATTATGCTTTTCAGATTCTTCCTTCCTTCCTTCCTTCCTTCCTTCCTTCCTTCCTTCCTTCCTT